>NC_133769.1:63808464-63945478 GCF_003597395.2 Chelonoidis abingdonii | reverse complement strand
ACCTACCCCAGAGAAGAGAGAGCGCGAGACCCAGCAGAACAGTACCGGCAATTTGCCACAATATAGATGGTATATATATCAACATACACTGTATCACATATGGACTGGATCCTTCAACCCTTACACACATAGGAATAAATGACCTTAACGCATATTGTCTCATTGGGTAAAGAGGAACTAATCATGTGAGTAAAGGTTGCATTTATGGGCTTGATCTTACCGCCACAGGTGTAGAGAAGTGTAAGCCTTGGTCCTTGGCTAGCAGGAGCTGTTATAATGCGGGTTCAGACCCAGGGGAGGGAAGATGCTGTTTGCACTATACCACAGTCCTTGGAATTTCACAAGTGGAAGGGCGTTTTAATTTGCATTCAGGGTTCCAGGGCTGGAATGTGCCCAGAGTCTAACCAGTCGCCTGGTTCTGCCCCCTCCTGGCTAACAACATCAACTTTTTGGGCTACACAGGGTAAGTCTGAGGGTCAGCTTCATGACATCTTCTGAGGCCTGGTCTATACTACACAATTAGGTCGACGTAAGCTGCCTTGCATCGACTTAGCTGTGGAGGTGTCTTCACTTAAATTTGGCTCCTGCTGATGTAAGTGCCTCTCTGTCAGCTTAGTAATACCACCTTTTTATAGGATGTCTTTTGAGTTTGAGATCATTGAAGATCTCCTGGTTAAAGCCAGGGTGGTATCTTGGCATACTGCCTATCTTTCCATGCAGAGGTTACGGATGATGTAATTAGGTTGACGGTGTTAGTGTAGACACCATATTGCTTATGTTGACTATTACTGGCCTTCAGGAGCCATCCCACAATGCCTTACACTGGCTACACAATTGATACAAATGCTTCTGGGAGGATGTGCACTGCCGACACAAAATGCCAAATGTGCACACACCAAGCGATTTAATAACTGTGGTGGCTGTATGCTGATGGAAGTTAGGTTGATATAATTTTGTAGTGTAGACATGGTCCCAGTTATGCTGGCAAGAGATAGTGTAGCCTAGGGCTGAATCTAAACATTTACTCACCCACATGAAGAAATGTGTTAAGGTTCAGTTGTATTAAATTATATAGTGTTGTTTTAAAATAACGGAAGTGTGTTCACATACAATTACAGCCAACTTACAGCAGCCACTCACCAATTTAAATTAAAAAGTCTGCAACTGCAGAGTAATTATACTATAATTGCTCATTTAGAACATAGAAATGAAGTAAGTCTAATTTGTTGTATTCATAATATAACAACCGTGAGAAAAAAGATATTAGCATAAAGGGAGCAATTATGTTCCAAGTATGAACAAATTAATTCAAATACATATTTAGGGTGTTAAAGGTGTTATGTCCTTTTTTCCACTAAGCGCCAGAAAAGTTAATTTTCAGATTTATTATTAAATGAAAAGTAGGTTGGAATTTATTTGTGCCCATTTGGAGTGTTACTGTTCTCTTAGGATTTTAAGGATTGAGTATATACTGCTGTCAAACCTTGTTTTTCCATAAAAAAAAATATATTGGCACAATACCTTGCCTTCCAGCTGCTCAAATGAAAAGCTATCCAAAACCAAACATTTCTGTAAATAACACAGATAGATATTAGCTAAAATTTAACTGACTATTTAGGAAATTGACTTCAGCATCCAAGGGATCTACTCTCCCTTTAATGTGTGTGCATGTATAACTGCCATTAGCATTAATGGATGATGTGTGCTTACTCATAACAAGAGTTGCATACTACGTAAAGGCAAGTACAAACCACTATAAAAAGAACAGGAGTATTTGTGGCACCTTAAAGACTAACAAATTCATTTCAGCATGAGCTTTCGTGGGCTACAGCTCACTTCTTCGAATGCATAGAATGTGAGTCACTCAAATTAACTGGATGTGACCTGTAAGTTAAAAGAAAAAAGAACAGGTGGAGCAGCATCAGTGCTGGCACAGGAAAGCAGTTAAAAATGCCAGTGAAATAATAGTAATGAAAAACAAACTAAAAAATAAAGTCAGTGAGGCTTGATATCATCTTCCATATAAACATGATTGACATCCAATGCAATAGTGTTTTGCCCTACTGTACAACTGATTGTCAGAAAGATTTATTATAGCACTGTCTATCCCGGTATCATAATGCTAGTGGGTGCTACTCAGATGAAGTGCTAGATATTTTTAAAAGTCTGATGCCTGCCATTATACAATTGTGTGCCCTATTATAGCAATTGTACATCTGCTGTGAAAACAGCCATGTAGATATGTAACTGACCATTTCGGGGTGCAAATGCTCATTTTGTTTGAACATGTATACCTGTTTGTCCATGCAGTGCCATAAACACCTTTGGTGTTACAAAAATAATAACTAGAGTTTGCATATACATTGCTACACTCATTCAAAGGCTTCTGACCTGGAAATCTGACTATAAAATCATTATATCTGTAGATCAACTCATATAATATATGTGTATTGGAGTAGTACATGTGATAATTTGTAGAGCCATATGATAAAGTGAATATTATTGTATACTTTTACCATCTCAAAGGTGTAAAACATGACTCTGCTACTGTCCAACAGCAAGTAGTGTTAAACAAGGTTCAGGATTTGGTACACAGGGACCTTAGTCTACTTAGTCTCATGGCAAATCACTAGGAAAATCATCCCAGTGGTTGGAAATCTGTTGACTGAAACACACAAAGGAAAAAATCAAAACCAAGTAAAAAGCACTGAAAAGGAAATTGAGTGACTGAGCAAAACAAACTTAATTAAAATATATCAAAGCCTCTTTTTTAGAAAGGGTGAATATTGGTTAGAATCTCGTATTCTGTCAAACAGTCCTGTTTGGTGGGGAAGAAAAGATTAGTTCTGTTGTTCAATTTCGAGCTGGGAATGATAATCACTGTCCTGCTTTTGACAGAAGACAAACGGAGAAGGGAGAGAAGACACAGGATAGTAAAGATGGGGGGCATGGAAATATGATTTTTGTTGATGTCCTTAGGATACAGATCAGCTGGTCAGTCATGGATGGATACTCTGTGCTGGCAAGTCAGCTGCAACAGTTGTTGCTGTGTACCCTGGCTTGCCTCGTTGGATAGGAACATCATATGGTTGGTCTGGTCAGGTTCCTCTTTCACTGGTCCTTCTTGGGCCAAGCATTGCTGAATGGGCATCTCATCTCTCTGTACTGGTGCCATGCAGTATAGTTGATTTCAGGATCAGGGGAGAAGCTGAGAGGGAAAGAGAGAACGGACAGGAGAAAGGTAATGGGGGATGAAAAGGGATAGATGAGAGAGAGGGAAACAGTGGAATCTCACAAGTATGAGGCTGGGCTCCTTGCTGGTGCGGCGGTGATGGTTGAGCCCCCTCACTGGAGTATCAGGGTCTGGGTGTTGTAGCAAAAATCCTTCCTCCACAGCCACAGTGGTGGTAGAAGTCTTTTTTTTTTCTTTCCACAAGCCTCTTTTTAGGGCCCCAGAAACAGGTCATGGGTGGAATGGTCCCATCCACTTAGTATTTTGTCCACTAATTAGGCCTAATTTTCAAAGCATCTGTTTTGGTCCATTAATTTCCAATCTCCTACTCCTCTTGTTTACCTGTCATAATTTTAACCCAATCTTTGGGTGGTATCAGTTTAAATTAAGCCAGTCTTTCTGCCTCTTCCTTAAATTTTTTTTTAAACAATTTTGTATAGCAGGCCACTGTAACAATTCACTTTCCACTAGTGTGTTTGCTAAGCAGATTGAGGTCTCTATACATCAAATCCCCAGCCTTGTTTAACATTTTACCCAATAATCTCCCTCCTGGGGATTCATCCTAGCATTCCAAACCTCTGGGCAGTTTCAAAGGGCTGCTATCTAGGAGGAGGGGAGAATGCTACAGAAGTGTTTCCTTCTCTTCCTATATCTCCCATTCCATCTAATATGGAATTCTTCTTCTCTCAGATAACACTGGTCTGAGTATACAATATTTCAACTTGGATCAGCAACAGATTTAAAGACTCCTCTTTGGTGAATTTCAGGTCTAAAAATATGCTTCAGACAGACTTGTATAATTAGAAATCTGGGAACTTGTCTTTTCAGTAGTATAAGGTTTTCTCAGTGCTGAGAAAGCCAGAAAGGAATACACATCAGAGAGATTATTCTTTCACGGGGTGCAATGTGATCATGAGAGTCCTCCCACCTATCCTGCACTGGCCATAGTGCACAAGGTGTAAACAGCCAAGGCCATTCAGCACCCACCCTCTTTGGGGAATCTAGCATTGCTAGCAGGGTTTTGAATCTCCCAGGCACTCCATTCTACCATTGACTACAAGAGAATAGGCCTGTTTAATTTACTACAATAGCCTATATATTTTTCAGATTAAGGTAGCATAAATCTTCCTGGGGAATGGATCTGGAGTAGGTATGCTGTGTTGGCCATTTTATTTTTTGAATGCATAACAATAATATGTAGCCTGACTTTTGAATTATTTCTGGATTATTTTTTTCAGACAATTGTACAGAGTAGAAATAGTCATATAAGGCTGCTTCAGCCAGTGAAAACTCGGTAAAATAAGAGCAGTGTAATAAACGTATATCATAGAAATCACAGAGCACAATTTTATTACTGCTTTTTGAGTGCAAATTCTAGAAATTTCCCAATGTTGAAGGCAAAAGTAAGCAACGAAACTCCTAAATCAATCCTTTTAAAATTCTGCTCAATGTTTCTGCTCTGCAGAGCTGACAAGAGCTGTATGCAAATGATTTTGCTGAGGGCAAAGGAATGTTTCATCATTAACAAGCATGACCCTTCTCTCTATGATCAAAATGTAAAACATATGGCCCTTGATGCTATAGACTGTGATTGTGACCAATCCAATGCATTGCTCCTGAAGAGTAGGGATAGTGTCTCTTGACACAATTTTATATTAAAAAGTCACATGATCATTAATTGTATCCACTGACACAGCAGAAATATTCCTGAAATTAATATTTCTTTAATATAATAGAGGTTGTTTTTTGTTTCATGTTTAAAATACAAATCAGACATAGGGAAAATCCAATTACTGTGAAATATTTTGTCTCCAACTTGCTTTCCCTGTGGTCCTTCTGGTTTATGTTAGCTTGGGTGAAACTGCTCAAGTGAAATTTTTGATAGTTATTGTATGAGCAGTGAATAATAGGGTAAACCTAGCTCTTGCTTATTCTATATGGGCTTTTCTTCTACAATGCTCCCTTCTCCCCACTACATTATTGTAGCTTGCTAAAATGTAGTTAGTCATTAACAGGATAATACATCTTAACATAGTATGAAAATATGAAGAAATAAGAAGCAAGTCTCCAAGTCACCCTTTCTATTCAAGGCCAGCCAATAAAAGTGTTGTGAAAGCAGAGTTGTTACAACAGAGATCCTCTTATGTTGGAGCTGATGGATAGGGCCGGCTCCAGGCACCAGCATCCCCAGCAGATGCTTGGGGCGGCAATCTGAAAGGGGCGGCAGTCCATGTGTTTTTGCCCCCAAGCAGTGCGCTGAATTGGCGCCACTGATGGCGGGGGCGGTCCGAGTGATGTTAGGGCAGCACATGCGTTTCCGCGGAGGTGGCAATTCAGCAGCAGCTTCAGCTGTTGAAGACAGAAGCTGCCTCTGAACTGCCACTACCGCGGAAATGGGCGTGCCGCCCTAACGGCACACAGACTGCCCCTGCCTTCTGCGGCGGCAATTCGGCGCACTTCTTGGGGCAGCAAAAACAGTAGAGTCGGCCCTGCTGATGGAGGTAGCACAGAAAGCTCCTGTAAAAATTAATACTTCTGACTGTGTGGGGCCTGATATTTTGTGGCCTATGGAATTTTTTCAAAACAGAAAACCCCACATTTTTAAGCACAGTCTAAGTTAAGATAACAGCTTCCTTCAGGCCCCATGAGGCAAAGCACTGAAGTACATGTGTCACTTAAGCACTGAGTAACCCCATTTTCATATCAGTGGGACTAATAACTTGCTGATAATCATGCCCACATATAAGTGCTCCTCTACACTGTGGTCTCATAAACCCATTTCCACTACATAATACCAGATGCTTTATCTAAAGTTTTGATATTCTTGAATTTTCATTTTCTTTACAGGTAACCCGATAGCTAAAGACAACTCAAGTCTGTCTCAAGGCTGATAATGCTAACAGAACAGGAATTTCATAACACCCTCCAGGCAATCCTTGAAGTGAGTTTACACTGCTGGGGTGCATTGGCTTGTAATCAGCAACAGCTTGAGATCAAAACTACTGGAAAGTCATTGTGAACTTTTCTGTCACAGAGATTTCAACTGGTTGAACTATGTACACTTACAAAATTGCACTTGCTGAGGAATTTATGGCTGCACTCTAAAGCGGAGATGCTCAGAGGGTGTAGAAGAGGCAGCAATCTTTCGGGTTCTCCATTCCAGACTGATGGCTTTTCATCTTTACAAAAGCAGTCTTCGAAATGTAGTGGTTCTTTCACTCTGAAATGTTCCGTGGTTCTATGTACAAATTGCTGGTGGGACTGCACGCTACTTTAATCAAATTTATGTTGCAGAACTTGTCCTTTGGCATAGCGCAGTTTTAGACATTTTTATTTGTATTTCTAATCTTGGATCTCTGAAAGGCTACATGTTTCAACATCTTGAAGTTGCTTTTGTTATAGGAATGGAAATATATATCTATTGTTAATAATTATTGTTGACAAGTAATAGTTATTGGAATACATCAATCATATAAGAATGTATAGCCAGCCTGACATGATTCCCTAAGGCTAACCAACTACTGTAGCTTTTTGCCAGTTTCATTATAAGTATTTTATACCTTTAAAAATATACATTTCCATTTAGTTTGAAGATGATGGGTCTTTCTGGTATGTCCTTTACTTTCTTAACTTTAAGTCCTTTCAAGTTGACAGTAAGCAGTAAATGACATTAGCTAGTCCCTTTTTGTAAAGGTAGACAGGGATGCATGCAAGTTTTACAATTCTGAGATTGGATGTCATTCATTCAGAGTTTCTTTTAGCTATTTATTTTTTTAAACTATCTCTTGCTTGAACACAAGTACTATCTGGATGCTCATGTAGATGTCTGCTCAGTTTGTTAATAGAGGAAAAAAATCTTTCCCCCCCAAATCTGAGGTTCATAAATGTTTTGCTTACAATTATCCAGTCCAGGTTTTCTGGGGCCTTTCCATAGTCATTTCCCCAAATTAACATTTATTTTCCTATTTTCTGTTTCCGTAGCAAATTTTTGTGATGTACTGTTCTATGAAACCCTTAATATTTAAAGGCCTTAAACATATATGAATTTTGTTTCTAAGTTATTACAGAATGTATAATTTTATACTCCATTTAATGTATTCAGTACCACTGTTGATACTAAGATAAAGGAACCCTGATAATTCATTGCTGTACTGTATTGATGCTGCATAAGCATGCTGACCGGAGAGAGAGTGTGAGAGTTATATAGTATGCTTTATTGTCTAAATAGAGACAAAGAGCACAGCAACTCAGACCTAGTGAAAATATTTGTGTGGGCAGTCTCATTCAAACAGCCTGCATGGTTACTGGTATTTTTAAAAAAGCAAGGGGAAGTCCTTTTATAGTTACAACCCATTGACATGGCTAATTAGATATAAATTAGGTTCCATGATAGATGAACTCACTGGAGTGCTCGGGTTAGTTACAGTATCCTAGGCTCTTCCAAGAATATTTCATTAAACCTCCCATGTTATCCACAAGAGAGCTAAAAATTAATGATTGTTGGGAATAATTTGAGATGTACATTTCATCATTCTGCTGAGAAATAATCAAAAATATTGGCAGGGAAAGATATTCTTTTCTGATTAAAATTTAATTTGGATTAACTGTAGCACCACTAGCTATCTCAGTTTTTTCAAATGCATTAATATTGTATGGATTTGTGCTAAAAGAACATCTTAAGGAGAAAAGTAATTCCTTTGTTTGGAACAGTACAAATTATAAATGTGTTATTTTGTAGAATATTAGTTTGGCCTTAATTTGGTCAAAATACTGTATCATGCTTCTCAAGATTTGTTTCCTTTGACTTTGTTCTCTGAATCAACACTGAAAATACTGTATTATATACAAGTGTAACACATGCTTATCAATAGGTGAAAATAAATGGATTTTCAAATATACTGAATAGATTATCTGCAGTAGATTAATGTTGTGACTATTCATAACAAGTGAATAAAGTTGTGATATCAAATTGACTCCCCTGTATGGATATGCACTTTGAAGATCGGTTCTGTTTACTCATAGAGCAAAAGTTTTTATACCCTGTGGAAAAGAAGATCATGAACTATATTAATTTCATGTTTCCTTAGAAAAACTTGGAGCAAATTCTACCTTTTTCAATTTTCAGAAGGAAGGAGTTTGAAGAGAGATTTTAGCTTTGTTTTCTATGACACATACTGTCATGTTTCAAACGATAAATATTAGAGTTGAGCAAAATGCAGAATTACTATCTTGTGTGAAACTTTGACATACAAGCATTTGGTTTTGGGACAAAATATTAAAAAATTTTCACGGAAGAGACATTCTGAAAAAAAAATGGATTTGGACATTTTTGACCAAAACAAAGCATTTAGCCATTACCAAAAAGAAAATATTTTTGTTTTGTTCTGTTGTACTGACCTGAAACATTTTGTTATGAGTCAGTTAAACACTAAACTTCATTTTCTGATTGTGGTGCATTGCCTCATGGGAGTTGTAGTTCAGGAGCCTGATGCCCCCATTTTCCCTTATGGACCAGGCTACCTGGTTGGTCCATAGCTCCAGAATCATGTGACTCCCGCAATGCATCATGCAGTCAGTCAGAGGGAAATCTAAATTGCATTATGGAAGATGGAGTCATCCAAAGAGCCCAGCCATATGAAAGAATTGGGACCCAAACTATAACTCCCATAAGGCAACATTCTGATAGGAAAATACAGCTTAATGGTTTGTTGAACTGATTCAAAACAAAATATTTTGGGTCTGTTTGATAAAATTAAATATTCCAATTTGTGTTAAACTGATCTGAAATTAAATATTTCATTTCTTTTTTCCAGATAGAAACTGTAAATTTTCAGGAGAATCTAATTTTTCCTGCATCAACTGTATTTCTCTGTCTGAAAATCATTTCAACAGAAAATTCCCAGACATCTCTAATAAATGTGAAATAATACTTAAAAGTATTGCAAGCGTATGTCTTGTTAATGTGTTGAACATTGATCAGTAAGTCAAATATTGCTACTGCTGCTACTGCCATTTTTAATAGCACTGTAACCATTTGTTTCAATATTCTAGGCCAAGCCGTGACTCTGAGACTCAAGGCAGTAAAGATCCATCCACAACCATTTTATTTCTGTTTCAATGTTTCAACCCTTCATTGTGACACCACACTTAATTCAGTGCAACTTTTTCTATATATTGTCTTTCACATAATCTCAAAATGCTTTACATCATTACACAAGATGCATAGAACAATTTTGTTTTGAAACTACAGTATATTATAATGTATATTATTATGTAAGTGATCTGTCAAGTATTTGCATAATCATAAATGCATATGGATTTTGCTAACAGGTTGTGATTATATAGTTATCATTTAACATACTGACATCTACAGGAATACAGATGGAAAACACTGAACTATGATTGACACCTATTCTGTGAATTTACTGTCTTATTCCTCAGCCTGAAATTATTGCGCATCAGCTGCTAGCCAAGATACTGGCAAGTGGAACATGGTTTTGATTTGCAATGCTAATGTCATCTTAATCTTTTTTGTTTTCTTGCTAATAGTTAAATCTCTTGAGCTCTGCATCAAAAATGTCACAAGTAAACAATCTGATGGAATTAAATAGTTTTGCATAATTTCAGTGCTATTAAATGGCACTATGAACATTACCTAATCATGGCTGTCAGGCTTCACAGTTCAGTTCTTCTCCTGGAAAACACTTACTGGTTGTTCTTTCATGGTATTAGAAAATGTTCCCAAATTACATCTTTAAAGTCATTTATGAGAGCTTACAAAAACTGTCTGCTGCCACTTCACAGTCAGTTGATCTAAATATTTTAGTGAAAATGTTCTCCTTGGCTTTCTGTCATACAACTTCTGTTTGCTTGAACCACTTATGTGCTGATTACAAGATGTGATACACGAAAGATCTGAATTTTCTGTTTCATCGTTCTGACAGCCAATGACACATGTTGCCAACATCTCTTAATGCAAAGAGAAGCTTAAGATTGTCTGACAAGAAAACTATTTCCAGTGACATATCAAATATTATTTGTATGTTCTCTCTCTCTTTGTCCCTCAGATCGCTGTGAAATGGGCTCCCAGGGGCAGCAGTAGCCAGAGGAAGCCCTGGTAGTTCAGCTCCACCACTAGAGCTGCTGGGGACATAGGACTAGTATGGCAGTGTAAGAGATCTCCACTAATCCCAACCTCCCACTTATAAGCAAGGTCTGTATGGAACTGTGTGGTTCAGAGGGTGGATCCCGTTGTGAGGTGGTGGGGAATTTTGCTCCACTTCCCAAAGGACCAATGTGCATTTGAGGTCTGATCCAAACCCCGTTGAAGTCAATGGAAAGACCCCCACTGACTTCTGTGGGATCTGGATGAGATCTTCAGTGGGAGCTGAGAGTGGCCAGCCTCTTGCAGGATAAGGCCTGTATGGCCTATTTCAGCAAGGTGATTAAGGACATGCTTAACTAAAAGCATGTGACTAGTCAGTGAAGTGCCATGTGAACTTTTGGGCTGGTGTGCTATGGAAAACTGGTCAATTCCTTTTCAAGTTATTTTCCATTTTTTCCTATTCTCCCTACATCACACACTGAAATGTTTTCTGGTAGTGTGGATAGAATCAAAATAGAAGTCATCATATTTGTTTATTGATTGTCATTAATATTTGCAGATAAAACATCATTCATCAGATCAACCTCAGCAGTGATCTAAGGACTTGCAGCCAGAATCAGGTGCATTTCTTCACTACATAGTATTGGGAACTATTCCACGTAATATCAATACATTTATAAGGCATTTTCATACTTTCAAAACTTTACTTAAAAAACAAATAGGCCTTTGCTGTTACATCAATGGAAGTAACAAATCATTTGTTCTGCTTTTATGGATGGAAACACAATAGATATGGCTCATAGGCCAGGAGCGGTAGAAGGAAGGGAGTGCCATTTTGATAGCTTAATCTCATTATTTCTCTTTCTCTCAGATCAGATGGACCCCAACATTAGGGATCTACATTTAGGAAAGGAGCAGGCCCAGTGGAATTTGCATCATCCCACCACCAACTCCTACAGGAATCCTCACAAAAGTTAATATGGAGCCACAGTTAAGTTGTTTATTGTTACAGCCACCTATCCCTTCATTCAGGCAACACCCCTTAGGGTCAGTTCTGGGAAAGGACCTGGCTAGAAAGTCCCTGCAAGCTAATACAGTTGGAGCTGCTTTGCTGAGGAGGGGTCTGGTGGTATCATAGGCCATGCAGAGGGATAAAGCCTCTATGTGTGAAAAGCCCTGAGTTCTGATGATGAATCCTTGAAAATCTGCAGGATGTAGGGGCTAAACTCCCTGCATATTTGATGGACTGGGAAGAGGCAAACCCTGACCTTTCAGTATAGAGAGGGAATTCTGCAAGTGAATCTCCTTGAGCTTCCAAAAACCTACATTGTTTCGTCTAATGTAGCATCATCACTGATATCTTTTCTAGTTTAGACACCATTTTCTCTGTGGGACTATGGCTTCTGATGCCTGACTTCTTGATACTTGCAGTTCGGTAAATTTGATGAAAATACTTAACTTTTGCTGTTCTGATGGAGCATTTTTCTGGATTTAACTTGACTTTTTTCCCCTCTCTAGATTCCTGGAGCATGGTAGGTAGAGGGGCATCATGTTCTTCCATGATTATTCAAAAAATATCAATATAACATCTTCGCTGTCTTAAATCTGTGAAGCTCAATGTTGGTTTTGTACACTATCTCTTGAAAAACACTTGGGCTGAATGAATATCAAATGGTAACCCAGAGAACTAGTTTCTCTCTTGTGAAATATTCAAATATGGGAAGCATTGAACTTCCTTAGTCCAGATTTATCCACAATGGCCCTGATGTGGTATCTAGAGCACCAAAGAAATGCATACGAGCTGATTTTCTGATCCATCATCAGAGAGAGGTATCTGATAATCTTTTCTCTTCCTGTTTTGATAGGCTCTGGCAGCATTATCTGTTTACAGGGAAGTGCCAGTGTTTGGAACTAAGAAATATAACTCCCGTGCCCCTTTACTGATGTGGAGTTGAATTTTTTTCCCCTTTATTCCTTATATTTTTATCTCCTTTTCTTTTTTTCTTGTGCTGGGATCCATCCAGTTCTGACACAATGGCTCATTGTGTGCAGGCAGGAACTAGGATCATGGAGAAATCAGAGAGGTAAGTACTTTATTAGCAGTGGCCTGAAAGTGACACAGAAAGATTTGCAGCACTTCTGGGAGCAGTGAGACCTACCTACATTATCATTTCCTAAAGTGGTATCCAGCACAGGCTGTTCTGTGGGCATTTAAACATTTTTGCCTAAATGTAGATGATTTGTACTTCAATATGCTCACTGCTCATAAAGCTGATGGAATGGTCCTCTTTGTAATGGCAGATGATCTCAGTAGAATTTACAAACAGATGCAAATTATTTTGCTAATGTCCATGGGCCAGATAGGCAGAATTTGATCCCAGATGCTCTGCCTAACGTTCATGTTAAAATGGACTTGAAAACAATGCCTCCATATGCCATAATTGCTGGAATTATTTCTTAGACATATTCCCTTGTCATCCTTCATATGTAGAGCTCATTAGATTCCTAGTGGGAGAACATATGGAAGGGGAAGATGATGGAAAACATTGTAAAACAGATTGTATATTTACATTTATATTATAAAAGACCTCTGTGCTCACAGCAACATGATGGGGAAAGTTTGGACTCATCCTTCCCACTTCATAATAGGATAAACATTTATACTGCTATAATCTCAGTGCTTTTAGAAGACACATAAACATACTGGGTGAAATGCTGATCCCAGTGGCATCAGTGGAAGTTTTGCTGTTGACATCAATTTTGCCAGGGTTTTGTCCACCTTTTCTAAAGTCATAATCAAGTCATGCTCCTGCAAAGTGTTTTGTGTGGAATCCTACTGGCTTCAGTGAGTTCTGTGTGAAGGTAGGGGCCCATTCATAAAGCATAGCTTGCAAGAGTGGGCCATAGACCCTTCCTCCTACTTGCAGGAGTAGGCCATAGGTTTGTTACGGTCATGGTTTCTGTGACAAAACCACGGGTTTTTGTCATAAGTTACAGGTTTTTTCACCCAGCTCAGGTGGTGAACAGGATTCCTCCATGAAGTTTTACTAATATTCACTGTGGAGGGATATACCTTTTTTAAAAAATAATTAATTATTTTGCTTTTCTCATGATTTCCCATGACAAAAATACAATCCTAATTTAAAATATTGTGTGCAATGACTTTTCCTATTTTTAAAATGAAAATGAATTATTCATGCTGTTTCCATGACAAAACTTTTACTTTTCCCATCTTTTGCCTAATATTCAGGCTGTATATGGTTGGAGAGTATCTCTCTCTCTCTCTCTGCCTCCCCCCCGCCAACAGCGAAGAGCTACTGCAGTTTAGTGACCTGGTGAACGTGAAAATAATTCCAGCAATGGTGATTCTTTGTCAAGAATTGACCAGAGTTAGTGCCATTTCACTGTGCTTTGACAATTGAGCACAATGACACTAAATAACATGAATGGGTTTCAGAATTTTAGGAAATCAAGAGCACTGACTATCAGGAGAGGAAGCGATGATAGGTTGTTCTTAAAATGAAAACCACATGGTATGCTACATGAGCAAACAGTGCCACTGGTAATGTTTTATATGGTGTTCTTCCTCAGACAAAATGACTGATTTCACAAGTTATGTCACAGCTCAGTATGATAATATGGAAACAGAAAAAATAGATAAGTTTTTTCAAGAAGCACTAAGTATAATCATTGGCTATCTTGACATAAATGACCATTTAATGAGATGATTCCAATAGTTAAGGGGTAAATAGCTATGATCTGATGCCGATGTTTGTTTGTATTTTTACTATCTGTGTGCACTGTAATTGAGTGGTATATTTATATTAAAATATTAGTGACTTTTTTCAATGTTCTTATTAGTACGTACCTTTCTTCATTGTATTGCAGATGAATCACTCTTTACGTTATATCGGTTCCTTTCTCTTTATCAGCTAACAGTTGGAGGCAGGCACTGCCAGTCTATGCACCCAAGAGTAATTAGTAAAGAAAAACACTTTTAAAGATGTTAATCCTGTAAAGTACCATGTGGTTGTCCACCCCCTCAGTGCTAGGATAAGAAACTACAAGAGCAAGTGGTGAGATAGCCCTGGAGATTACCCTGAATTACTCACAGGCATGCAGCTTGAGCCTGCTCACTGAAGGCAGTTACTTACTACTCACATGAGTAAACCAAGGAGGATATAGTCCATCATCTATAACATTAAATCTGATTGTTTAAGGTCGTACATGTCCCTTCAAGGGGTAGTAGTGTATAGAGTATCGTGGTGTATCAAGCAGTAATAGCACCTTGCTGGATAGACCCGTATGTACTAATGTGGGGCCTGGTTGTCAGAAGTGCCGAGCACCCTAAGCTCCCAGAGGAAGTAGCTGGAGTTCTGGGTACTCAGTGCTTCTCAAAGTCAGGTATGTACTTTAATGATGGGGGCAGGGCAATAACAGACATATGCATATTTAGGCTGTGGGAGGAATTTAGGCTGGATCTCCATATATTGATCTATCTCTGTCTTTTTGTTAAAGATGACTCTGGAAGTTTGGGAGCTGAACTCATTAATTAACTGGAGTGTAGTCAGCTGTGGCTAAATAACTCTGTGTTTATCTTCTACTAAATGGCCTGGATAAAACTTTGAATTTAGTTAAGACTGGCGACCTTATGTTGGTCAAATGCCTTTGGCTATTTGGAAAAGAAATACACACGTAACTAAAAGCAGCAAAGAGTCCTGTGGCACCTTATAGACTAACATATGTATTGGAGCATGAACTTTCGTGGGTGAATACCCACTTCGTCAGATGGATGTAGTGGAAATTTCCAGAGGCAGGTATATATATGCAAGCAAGAATCAGGCTAGATATATCCAGTTTTAGTTCAATCAGTGAGGATGAGGCCTCCTTCTTAGCAGCCTGAGGTGTGAAAACAAGGGAGGGAAACTGCTTTTTGTAGTTGGCTAGCATCACAGTCTTTGTTTTAATATGCCTGAGCTGATGGTGTCAAATTTGCGGATGAACTGAAGCTCAGCAGTTCTTTTGAAGTCTGGTCCTGAAGTTTTTTTGCTGTAGGATGGCTACCTTAATCTGCTATTCTGGTGTCGCAGGAGATTGAAGTGTTCTCCTAACATGGTTTTTGTATATTGCCATTCCTAATATGTGATTTGTGTCCATTTATCCTTTTACATAGGGACTGTCCAGTTTGACCAATGTACATAGCAGAGGGGCATTGCTGGCATATGATGGCGTATATTACATTGGTGGATGTGCAGGTGAATGAACCGGTGATGGTGTGGCTGTTCTGGTTAGGTCGTGTAATGGTGTCGCTGGTGTAGATATGTGGGCAGAATTAATTCCTGGGTGATTCTGTTCTCTTTAGTGAAGTTATTTCAGGGATTAATCTGGCCTTAAATGACTATGTTATGTGATTTAGAATCTTGGGTTTCAGTCCATTTCAATACCTATATGCAACAATTATGTGAGACTGAAACAGCATCTGACTAAGATATCAGCAATATGCAGATTACAAAGAGCTCTGATCCTTCTCTACAAACAGCACTATGCCCAGTCACTGAAGAACTTGATACCATGATGATCACAGATCACAGTTCCTTCAGAGCTCCTTTGACTTAGTCTTTCACAGTAAAATCACATGTAAAAGAAGCCCCATCACGTGTATTTGGGGTAAAATTCACACCCGTGCTGCATTTCACTCCCACGTACACCCTGAAAATAGGGCTGCAGCAGTATCTAGGTGTTACATGGATCTGTGATACTCCTCTGCACAAGTCTGAAATTCATCCTTACTGTTCATTTCCAACAGCCAACTTTCCTCAAGAATTTAACTATCCTTCAGCTCCAAATATTAGTCTGTCTGGTCAAAAATCTGTGTTTTAAAATGTCTCCATATTTATATGTGATCCTGTGCAATGATTCCAAAAGGGCTTTTCTTACATTGTATCACACCTTTAAGATTATTTAAATATCTCAAATGGGCATAAACTCAGCCAGCTCATTCACAATAAAAATCCATGGTGCCTTAAGCTACTTTTTATCAGTCACAGGAGTGTCAAGGTGACCTTTCCTGCTGTTTCAATTACAGAGCAATGCTGTCATTTAACTGTTAAAATGATGGAAAGCATGCACTTTGCTATTTGAGAGGCAACGTTTCTAGAGAGGGAGCACTCAGACAGTGGGTCTAAGAGGGGCTATATATATATATGTATGTGTCACATTAAGAAGTTGAGGAAGACTATACTTAGTGGAACAGTCTAGTCCTGAAAACTAAAAATTCTTTTGGAAAGCTTTCTGGAATCACAATCTCTCTTACTGATGCCGAATCATTAATAATGATTACTTTGTCCTTGATTTCTTCTACCACTGTAGCTATTTGTTGTAAACATTCAGGTTGCCTTCTGGGTTTTTTTTCAGGGAAATTTTCACATGACCGTGAAGATATGAAAATAATGGAACCTTTTAGAACTTTTTTCATGTAGTTTACGTTCAAAATGGGTTGATATGTTTTATTCAACACACTTTCTAAGCTTCATTACCATGTTCCCTAACATACTTCAGCTCTGGTGTTTTGTCTGAAACATATAGGAAAACACAATCACTATAATGTTGTTAAAATGTACATATTAATATAAAATTCAAGTAATAAAGAGCAGAGGAACTAGAATTGCAAAGATGCGATATAATAGCTAAACTCTGGGAATGATTAAAATATATTGTAATTATTTTAAAAAAGCTCTTTGAACAGCTATTTTAATTCCTTTGCCTTCAAGTTTGAGAAAAATAATTTCTACACATATAAGAATGCAAGCTACATTTTAAAATAACTTATGTAGAGCTGGACAAATATTGGAAACATTTTATTTGCAAATAAAGAATGAAGAAGACATCAAACTTTGCATGAATAGTATTTAGAAAGGTTACTCTAAATTATGCTCATTTCAGAAGTCCTATTGGATCTGCTGTGTTCACCCAGATCGGTAGTGTGCCATGTGCTCCAGTCTTGCCCTCCCTGCCAATGACATGCCTACTATGAAAATTGTGTAGAGCCAATTATGCTGGCTCCATGCCACCTCAGGGTTCCCTGTATCCTGTGCCTTTAGGGCAGGTATAGGTCTGCTTTGTATTGATAAGGCAGTTTGAACTAGTATGAAGTTGGGTCAGATTCTCATCCCTATAATTTTTTGTGGGGTGGAAAGAAAGAAAATAGAGTTAAGGTTTCCCATGCAAAAATGTAATTTTAAGAAAATCATAGTTCATATTTTTAAAGTAAAATGAATAGAAAAGACCGGATGTAATTTTGGTGTCTATGCAAGTGCAGCGAATTACACGTAGTTGCCATCCAGAAAATTATTAGATTTGAAGTTTTTGAAAATAGTTCTGAGCCTCCTGATTACCATGTGTCATAAGTAGATAGGTAAGGTAAGGGTTAATTTTGTTTTACCGGTAAAGGGTGAACAAAGGGAACCAAACACCTGACCAGAGGGCCAATCAGAGAACTGGATTTTTTTAAGAGTCAGGGGCGGGAATTGTTACTCTGGGTCTTTGTGTTTCTCCAGCTATGGAGGAAAACAGCTTTCCTGCTAACTCCTATTTTTTCTAACGATTTTCCTACAAAGTGTGAGTACAAATGGCAACAGGCAAAATAGGCTGTTTATATGCTTTGTTTGTATTTACATGTGTTGTTGTTACTGTGCTGGACTGGTTTAATTGGGCTATCTTTTAAATCAGAGTTTATCATGATTTTCTTATAAGCAAGAGCCTGTATTGAAGTTCTAATGCAGTATTATTGTTTCTGTATTTTCGTTTCTTTTTATGTAAACTTTATCTCTTTTAAAACTGTGTGGAAGTTTCTTTCCTAGTGAGGCAAAGGGGCAAAGGATATTTTTGTGCCAAGGCTCTGTTTACATCTGGACAGGCTAGGGGGGGCGGGAGGAAAAGCCCAAACTCTGTGTCTTCACGCTCCTATTTGTCCACAGGGCTGGAAAAGGCTACAGGCAAAGCGGAGGGGGATCTCTTGTGTGAGCTGACTGTTGAAGCATAGCTCGGGGAAGCCTAGATTGCCTTCGGTTGTATTCAAGGAGTGAAGTTAGCAATCAGCACCGGCTAACCCAGGAAAGGGGGGGAAGCTGGATGAGATTAGGGAGACCCCAGGGTCTGGGTCCTTGGGGGGTTCTCCAGGGAAGTCTGGGGGGACCAGAGCGAGGCAGGCGCTATATTCTTGTCTGTGCAGCGAGATAGATCCAAGCTGGGTATAAGCTTGGGGAAGGTTCACAGTAAACACTCAGATGCTGAACTCTAAGTCCAGATTTGAGACAGACGTTTATTACGCCATGTAAAAGAAGGAATAACTGCTTCATGATAGTAAGATTAAATACATTCCCTTTTTCTAGTGTAAACAGCAGGGTTTCATGCTATGTGTTTGTAGTAAGCAAAATCATTAGAAAAACTTAGCCGGTGGCAAACCTTTTGTCTCTTTAGGACTATAGGACTAGTGAAATTTTAGAATGGTGCATAGTAGACTGTGGAAGCATTACAGACAAACAGAATATATGGAGACTTTGCAAGGTCTTTCTCTCCATCAGTGCTCAGATGATTTGTGCACGTCTCTTATTAGCACTAATAGGAGTTACCTGCATAAATCTTTATGGACCTAATCCAAACCTCACAGAAGTCAACGGCAGTCTTCCCATTATCTTCAGCGAGCTGTGGCTCAAGCACTGTGTGTAGATGTGTCAGTTTGAAATATTGTACCTTACAATTCCAGTATACTCGATCCACATCTACAACTATAAATGATGTGTGCATACTTAAGTATACTTTTAGAATGTGAGCCAAAGGCTTGGGTAAGGAATGCACTGCTGCAGAGGATGCTAATCTGTGCACTCACTGTCATGTAACTAGTTCAGCACTGTGCAAACTTTGATGCCATGTGAGATAAATTATGCATCTGAGGGCTTGATGCAGATGACTAAAGAGAGATATCATAAAGCAGTGGCTCTCAGCCTTTTCAGATATAGTATCCCTTTCAGGAATCTGATTTGTTTTGTGTACTCCCAAGTTTTACTTCACTTGAAAAGTACTTGCTTACAAAATCAGACGTAAAAATACAAATATTTCACAGCACACTATTACTGACAAATTGCTTACTTCCTTATTTTTACCAAGGAATAATAATATTGTACTTACATTTCAGTGTACAGTGTATCTTCATTGGTGATCCCTTGAGGTCGAGGATGATCTCTGTCACAGATTTTATTTTTCATGGGTCCTTTGGTGACTGAGGAGTCCTACAGGCTCATTTACAGGTGGTGTTGGAAGACAGTGGTGGGCCAGAATTGCATGACTGTTGTTTTTCCTTTCTTTTCTGGTGTTTTTCTGTGACTAAAGCAAGGCAATTTTCCTCAAATCTCTATCCTGGGCTGCTGTCTCCCGGTGAGGTGGTATCGATGCCACTTCTCTTGAAGTTTATCCTCAGGATTTTTTAAAGCATTTTTTTTTGGCTTCCTGGTTTCCTTTCTTCTTTGATGAGTTGGGCGTACAGCTAGTATATAGTATACAGAGCAGTATAAACAAGCCATTGTCCATATGAAATTTTAGTTTGTACTGACTTCACTAGTACTTTTTATGTAGCCTATTGTAAAAGAAGGGAAATATCTAGATGAGTTTATGCACCCCCAGGAAGGCATCTGCATATCCCCACAACCATTGTGATGGAGGTTTATAAATTCATGAAAGGTGCGGAGAAAGTGAATAATTTAGTTATTTACTCCTTCACATAACAGGAACCAGGGGTCAATCAATGTAATTAATAGGCAGCAGCTTTAAAACAAACATAAGGAAGTACTTCTTCACACAATGCACAGTCATCCTGTGAAATTGGTTGCCAGGAGTTGTTGTGAAGGCCAAAAGTATAGCTGGATTCAAAAGAGAATTAGGTAAGTTCATGGAGGATAGGTCCATCAATAGCTATTAGACAGGCTGGTCATGCAATCGCATGCTTTGGTTGTCCCTAAACCTCTGACTGCCAAAATCTGGGACTGGACAACAGGAGTGGATCACTCAAATTGCCCTGTTCTATTCATTCCCTCTGAAGTATCTGGCAGCAGCCACTGTTGGAAGACATGATACTGGGCTAGATGTACCCAGTGTGACCATTCTTATGAAAATTTACCTGAAGTACTGTTTATAACTCTTTGGCAGTGAAAGTGTACATGTAATCTCTCCCTACCTCAAGGCCCCTGCAAACTCCCAGAGTGATGAAATGGTCCTTTAGTATAGATAAGAATCAGTCCCTAAATCATTAAAATAAATGTGTGGATCAATTTCATCTGAGCTATTTTAGATGGCTGAATCCAACTTGTCAACCTCTTGATGCTGTTGTATGGGATGCGTGAGTTACTGTCCACTGAAAGGTGGACACACCTTTCCTTCAAGGTCAGTTTCTGTCATGCTCTCTATCATTGACATATTTCCTTCATGTTTCATAAACCTCCAGGAGCTCTTCCAGTCTCCTTTTCCTCTTGTGACTGCAGCCAGGAGGCGTTGCTTCTCTCACTGCCAAAACTGCCTCTTCCTACTGCTCATCTGGAAAGTGCTCCACGTATTTGCTGAAGTACTTACGGAGGGTGAGGAATGGAACACTGTTCAGGGGAGCTTCCTGACTCTTTTCTTGCTGCATACACTGGTCTGTTACTCTAACTCTTAACTCTGTGTGTGAAATAAAGAGAGGAGCAGGAAAGAAGTATATATTGAGGAACCTACATGCAGGATCCAACTCCAAAATGTTAGTAAACAGGCTATGTTGCCTAAGGCTTTGTATCAATTTTCCAGTGCCATGTGTAATGCTAAGTGCATAATGGCTGCATTTGCCTACACAGTCACTGCACTATCAGGGTAGGGTTGCCATATTTCAGGTCCCCCAAAAGAGGATACTGCTGGGGGTGGTTTATAGTTGGGGGAGTACTGCAGAAGATATTTGGGGGGGTGCTGGAGGGGTGTGTGCATTGGGAGGGAGTTTCTGGGGGTTGCTGGAGCAGGTTCCTGTAGTCTCACGTTCAAGATGGAGTGCAGTGTCTCTCCGTGTGAGTGTGGCAGAAGGCTGGAGATCCTGATTGGGCTGGCACAGGTCTGGCACACAGCGCCAGCCTATCAGATGGAGTATCCATGGGGGCCTCTCTCCTTCCTCACGGCTGGAATCCAGCGGCTGTGGCTGCAGGGGAGGGACCAATCAGGGCATGGAGACAACTGTTTCTGAGCTGTAACATCTGCTTTGCAAAAATCCCAGACATTGCTTCTTATTTGAAAAATCTCCTGGGTGGAGGGTGAAGGATCAAAGAAGTAGTCATGCCTAGGAAAACCAAGACACATTATAATCCTATATCAGGTTGAACCCTTGGATCCACTGAAGTGAATGGCAAAACTCCTACTGAAGTCAGTAGGGCCCAGGTTTTCAGCATCACTGTCCCAACCAGGACATGGGCGGTCTGACCTAGTGGTCACAGCAGGAGCTAAGAACCAGACCAGGTCAGATACCAGGAGGATAGAGTTCAAGACAATCCAGAGGGCAAATCCTGAGTCAGGTGTCAGGAAGCAGGCTACTAGGAGATCAGAGTCTGAGTCAGTTCAGAGGACAAACCAGGAGTCAGATGGCCAGCATGTCAAGTTATCAGGCAATCAACAGCAGATATTGCAAGGGAAACACTCCAAAGCAGGAAAATCCCAGCTACATGGACAACTTCCTGTTCCAATGCTGGGTTTATATAGAAGCTGTGAACCAATCAGTACCCCCAGTCTTCTGCCAATCAGAGTCCAGGACTGGAGTCCTCTGTCAAGGTTCAGCATCTAGTCTAGGAGCTACTAGCAAGCCACTGAGTGGTTGGCTAGCACTTACCACTTCCTAAGTGCCCTGCACACCAGGGTTCAAGACCTGTGGTCTCTGAGGCGCTGTATAACTCTTTACTTGGAGACCGATGTTCTTCTCAACTTACTGGGGCAGAAGGGAGCCAATAAGTGTGGGAGGCTGAGGAGGAGGAAAGGAAGACCAGACCAGCAAGGGCCATGTTGGGGTGGGATGAGCATGAATGTTCTATGCAGCGTGCTATCCAAACCAAGCTGATTTCCAATTGGAGTTAATGCTGTTCAAAGCATTCATTCCTAAACTCTGCCCCCAAAACACTTCATATCCTTTTGATATTTAAAAACTAGGCTCTTAAAATATATATTGACATTTGTCCCTGTGCTGTGATAACTGCTGGCTTCTGTAATATAAGATGTATGGCTTTTGCCAGTATAAGATGTATCTCTCCTCTAATGACTGGCTGATGGAGAATAGCCCTAATATGGCCATGACTAATAGAGACCTTCTCATTTTTGTCCAAAGTACTGGGCACTCTATTTTTGGAGCAGAAGGTCTTAAGTTCTATTTTGCTGAAACTGTGATATTTCTGCAGTCAGGAGGTTAAAGAATTGTTGCAAAAGCCATACATCTTATATTATAGAGGTCAGCAGTTATCACAGCACAGGGGCTGGGCTTGATGACTTTTCAAGATCCTTTCCAGCCCTACATTTGTATGATTCTGTGAAAAGCATGTAATTGTGGCATTGGCTTCAAGAAGAACTTGTGTACTGGAGTTGAGCCACTTGGAGGGAAAAGCTACTATAGTGCTAATAATTAAAAGCTGAATACATCTGGGATGTTCACAAGGTCCGTAATGGCATATTGAGCCCCTTGTGTCTAGGTCTTTGGTTCAAGTCTGGTCTAGGTCAATAGAATAGGAAAGTGAATCTGTTCATTCTTCATTTAGTTTCTAGTGGACTGTATCCATGTTACAAAACTATCACTAATGGCTAGAACTGGTCAAATAACTGATTTTTCAATCTGCAGTCAGTTCTGAAAAATCAAAAAGAAAATTTCAGTTCAGGTCAAACTGAATCTGAAAATTCTGACAATATTTGGCAAAGTAGAAAAAGTCCATTTTGGGGGTTAATAAAACATGCTGTTGCTGGGCATTTTTAAAGGATTAGATTCACAAAATAACCAAAGGAGATGGTACCCACCTTGCAACTTTTAGCCCAGTGGTTAGGGGACCCAGCTGGGATGTTGGAAACCATGCTCTGTAGCAGGGATTTGAATCCCAGTCTCCTCCCTCCATGTAAGCTCCCTCAGTACAAGGCTGAAGAGTTATTCTCTCTCTCTGACCCAATGTCTATTCAAGTAGTTCATATAAAGTGGAACAGCTTCAACAGGGAAGATGGAGAAATACTCACTCCAGATACGTTACAGCCCAGTGATTATGGCTCTGATTGAGGGCGGAGGGCAGGGCAAAATAGGTTCAAACCCCACCCTCAGAGCAGGAATTTGAACCTGAGTCTTCCACATCCCAAGGGAGTGTCCTTACCACTGGCCTAAAAGTAATAAAATGGGCTCCTCTTACTCTTCTGCTACCGCCACCACCACTGTGTTGTGACTAGTATCAGAGGGGTAGCCGTGTTAGTCTGGATCTGTAAAAGCAGCAAAGAGTCCTTTGGCACCTTATAGACTAACAGATGTTTTGGAGCGTGAGCTTTCGTGGGTGAATACCCACTTCGTCAGATGCATGCATCCGACAAAGTGGGTATTCACCCACGAAAGCCCATGCTCCAAAACATCTGTTAGTCTATAAGGTGCCAAAGGACTCTTTGCTGCTTGTATTGTGACTCTAGCTCTAAAAGAATGGTGTCAAATTTGTGGATACCCAAACTGCATTTTTTGGCAAGTAAACTAGTCTGAAATATTTTGCCTGGCTTTGGAATCCTTTTTACTAGTCTTTTGTTTGAAGGGCAAAGGTTGAAATGGGCATGGAATCATAAGTTCTGAAAGTTGAGACAATCCGTCTAGGTCAGGGCAGAGCCATATAAGTGGGACACTGGGAAATTTACACTGCCACTAAGCATGATGTACCTCCTTTGTGGATAAATGGAAAATTTCAATCCACTGGTCCATCCGTAATTACTTGTGCATTAGAGAATATTTATTGTTAATTACTAAGAAAGAGAAATGTATTACCTCTCAAAATGTTCAGCAAAATAAAGGATTTTTTCTCTTTTACATCATTACTACAAATTACCTTGCTTTCCTTCATGGAATCATAAGAAATGAGGCTTCCAAGAGACCCCAATTAAGGCACAATGGGCCCAACAATGGTTTATTTCTGCAGTCCCTAGATGAAGTGAACTGATGTTGTCTAATACATGTTAATGGAAAATACTATGTGAAGATAGTAACAATTGTCACATTTGAGCAACAAATGAATCCATGACATTCTTTGATCCACTCACATGTAATATAAATTTGACACTATCCAAGAAAAAAAAATTAACCTCAAGGAAACTGTGAAATTGTTTGATTTGACAGGATTTAAAACACACACAGAAGAGTCTGATTGGGAAGTTTTCACAGAAAGTCTATAATACGGTGTGGAAGACAGACATATGACAGGTAGATACACAGGCACTGAAATAGAGCAACGTATACACAACAGAGAAAATACATTTTGATATTTTCATTGTGATGTGTCGATGTTCTGTGTCTGCTTTGATGCATTCCTAGTAAAATATTCTTGATTAAGAAGTTTTAATTTGGTTGGGGGATGAAATTCATAAATGTACAGTTGTGAGGGTTCTTGGGTTGCCAGGACTGTGAGTCGACTTGTTACCTTCCTACCTCCAGTGAAAAGGAGACGTGCTTGAGCTTAACTGGGTGCCAGTTCCATGACACTACCAGGCTGTTAGCCACCCAGACAATCTCCTCAGGGCTCTTCCAGCCCTTACTTTTCCATGCAAGTTAACAATAGGTGTAACCACAGTCCCTGAGTCCCTTTGAAGGAACCCCTTGTAGTATCCAGCCCCTTAGCCACTGAATACTCACAGCCCCAGGGGACAGTGTGCACACCAGCTTGAATGGTTCAGTTCAGGATCAGCTCCTTGTACACCATCACAGCACTGAGATATATTTATAGTGAAAACAAGAATAAATTTATTATCAAGGGATGAAGATTCAAGAGCTAGTGAGAAAGGATAAATGGAAACAAAAGGGTTACATATAAACCAAAATCACAACAGGATTTCTAGAGAATAAACTTAACTGAACAGGCTAAACTTCTGTCTGTAATCACACTGCCCAATTCCTTCCAAGCTTCTTTGCCTTCTCCTTATAGCCCCTCAAATTCACTACCTGTACTGCAGGGTCAGGATCATCCCACACACACTGTAGTTTATGCTCCAGTGTGTGGCTTCCCTGCTGACTTCAAGCCCCCTGTTGACTTTGTATGTAAATAACTCCCCAGACTGTTAACTTACAATGCTTCATTTACATGTGAACTGAGATAGGTGACTAAACATTCTTTATGTGGCAGAAAACCTGTTTGTCAACTATGCCTATGTTTAGGAACATTTAGGAACATATATTCAGCATACGTACAGCATATGTACATAACTCCATATATAATATTTGTACATACATTTCATAATATCATCAGTGACCAGTGTGATCCTGGCTTTTATTTAAGACCTCAAATGATATTCTTTGGTGAACCAGAATGTACATATCAGGATCAGAATATTCTTGTAAGACCATTGTCCATTGAGAGCTGCTTAGGGTCATAATAATCAACTATAAAACAAGGTGAAAGTTTGTACTATTGTAGTCTTCATTCCATTGCCCATATTAAGTGGAGGAGGGATGGGGAGGCAAGATGGAAGGTCTATATAACTTTTACATGTCCTTGCAAGCAAACTCAGAGAAATATATCATTTATACTTCCTCAGTTCATATGCTTATCATTAATAGTTGCTTGGTCAACCCTTTCATCACTCTTAATTAGCATGATCACAATCTAAATGGAAAGGATAGCCCTACTCTCTGCACAACTTCACAACCGCTTCAACACCCCCTCCCAACTTTACATTAGATAATTTTCATATATTTACTCTTCAAATGCTTCATGTCCTTCCAGAGAGACCGTGGCATTTCCACATCCTGACAGCCTTTGTGTGTGCATCAGAGAATGAATTTTTTTCCCCCTGTGTTATGAATGTCTGGTTTTAAAGGGCATCTCTTTTTCACCTGAATGGGAAGAGCACCCTTGTGAACAGTACAGCTTTCTTCTTTCCTTGTCGATGAATATATCATAACACTTATGAAAAAAGTGATTTGTTAGTGGTTATTTAAATTGCTTCTAATTTTTCCAATAACTGTGGCAGAAGACCTCCTGAACCGAGAGAGCCACACGCATTCGCTTGCCACTTTTGTATTAATTTAAATTAGGGCTGGTGACTGCTTGTGCAATGATTTGGGAATCCATCTGTACAAACTTATGAATTCTGTTTGATATTATGAAATTATAATGAAGTGTCATTATAGATTTACAGATTCCAAGAACATAAGCATGGCCATACTGGGTCAAACCAAAGGTCCATCTAGTCCAGCATCCTGTATTCTGACAATGGCCAATGCCAGGTGCCCCAGAGGGAATGAACAGAACAGGTCATCATTAAGTGATCGGTCCTCTGATGCCCATTCCTAGCTTCTAGCACTGTGACCATTGTGATAATCTAGTCTGACCTCCAACATAACACAGGCCATAGAATCTCCCCAAAATAATTTCTTGAGCAGATCTTTTAAAATATCTGTGAAAACTGCTGTGCCATAAATGCCTTTTTGTACATATCTTTACCCAACTCTATTTTGATTGTGCAGTCCTTTGGCTTCTTTATTGCCAGTTTGCTTGTATATTGGACACAAATTCCAAAGGCTCAGGGCAAAAGAGGAACAAAAGAGAGTGGTGAAGTTAAAATGCTCCACCACTGAAATGTAATCACTCTAGATAATAAGATATCTCCCAACCAGGAGAACTGGTTTAACAGGGGAGCAGTCACCTTGACAATGAAATCACTTGCTTGGGGTTTGTGATCACTTGGGTAAGATGGTGGGGGGCAGGGAGGGGTCACGAGACAAAATAAGAATAAAAGTTATAGAAAGGGTGGTGCTAATCTATCTGGGTCTGTGACCTTTTTCTCCAGCTCAAGAGGAGAAAGAAGTAACCCAGTATGCAGGGCTCTGAGTCTGCTGGCTTTCTTGAACCCAGAAATTCCCCCCAAGGACTCCCCAGGGGCTAGTGAGGAGCACTGTGATTAAGATGTTTATTGTTTTCTAAATGATCTGTATTCTCTTGTGCTTTATCTGTAAAGTATAAAAGAGAAATTGTGATACTCTGGGCAAAAGTGTCTTTGTGCACTATGTTCGTCACAATTACCACATGTATCCCGAGGGAGTTAAACACTAAACCAGAAGGCTCATATCTTTTGGTGGGATTCTCTGTTTGGTAGGGGAGTCTGAAGTGACAGCACTGTGCCCAGGGCTAGGCAACCAGCCAGCAGCATTCCAGCTCTTGGGATGGGATGCTAGACAAAAGGTCTGTGCCCTGAGAGTGTCCCTAGGGACCGCAAGATTGGGGCAGTGGATGAACTCCCTTGTGGCTCCAGAGGCTTGAAATATCTGTGGATATACAGGCATGAATTCCGTTTACTGCAACCTGGTGGGTGACCAGCAGAGGGCACCCAATCAGAGGTGTGATAGCTTACAAAGAAAAATATAAATGGTTGGGAACCAACTGGGGGGAACCAGCCATATAAAACACAAACAGTGAGGCAGCTTCTCATCTGAATCTGAGCTTCTCTCAGGCACTGAGAGAGGGAATCGCAGTTTCTTATGCCATGCTTTGCTACCTCCAGCCATTTTCTGCTAGTGGAGGGGTCTTCTGCACAGGGCAATTTACCACTGGCTGTCTCTGGCCAGTTTACCTCCATTCTGTGCTGCCTGAGTTGTGGAAAGTGGATTTAGTAGACTGCAAAGTCAAGCTCCAAAGGTTCAAGCTTGAGTTGAAAAAATATCATGAGAAGTAAAACATCTGCTTTATAAGAACCGTATTTTGCAGTGAGAACCCAGAAAATCATGTACTTTACAAGCCAGTTCCCAGGGCATGGGTGGTAGGACAGGCTACTCTGGGGTCAGGCTCCTAGAGTGCTGCTCCAAGATCCCATCTTTAGAACTTGGAGAGGGCTGGCTGATTGTCTTTGTTCTTTCCTGCCATCCACACTCTCCCTGCAGTGCAGTCTGTCTTGCGCTGAGATCATGAAGTGGTGACATTTGTATTATGACACTGTGTCACAAGAACATCACATAAATGTCATTTTGTTGCCAAACTGTTTGGTTTCAGGCTCATTGGACTTTGTGGATAGAACCATCCCTAATCTTTGTGTTATGGACCTATCCACCCTCATAAATGATGGTTTCCTGAAAATGGCTTTCACCACTATGAACAGTTTGCAGATTCAGATGAGACTGTATGCTTGTTTGGCTGTCTGTATGTGTGCATGTAGACATGTAGAGTTTTTAAAAAAAGCTTTCCTGTGGTATTTTTATATGAAGTTTAATTAGAAAAAGTGATGTTATTATATCTTTACATGGAAAAGCTTTCTGTAGAAAAAAGATTTCTAACAAAATGGACTTGACATGTTTTCCCCCTCCTATTGCTCAAAATGTCCATTTCTATTACTGTTTCTTTTTGTTCACCTTCCTCTTGTGGAGGCTTTTTTTCCATTACAGGGAAAATCCTGTAAAGGACCATGACATGTGATATGCATAAATTGGCAAACATCTGGCAGAATTTCCATGGTGCTAGCTGTAGGGCACCTCCAGTGCTGTATTAACATCTGGATCTTATTTTCTTAGAATCCAAACATTCTTTTCAATCATTGGTTGAGATTTATTTTTAATGGTCCATTTGATATCTCCTGACTAATTTTTAGGCTGGGAAAGTGGAGTAATTCAATTGAGTAGCCATTCTCATGCACCTTATGGATGTTTTAGTGTCAAATTTGTTTTAATAGAGAGACTGTGTCATGGACACTTCTCTTTCCATTCACTGTTGTGCAATGTTCCTGTGGAGCTATAACAACTGCTTACATGGCAGGGTAATAGTAGGAAAGTATTTAACTGTTTGTATCTCTACTCAATGTGATAGATGTTTAGTCTTCATTGAAAAAGACTAACCAATCCTCCACTGCTTCTGTTTTTGCATTTCATTAAAGAAATTCCTCCCATCTTTATTATCTTAACCTCCCTGTATATGTTCCTCTATCTCCTGGTCCTCTTCTTCTCCACAACTCTATACATGCTTCACTGCTGCCTGGTCTTCCTCTCTCCTCCCCCTGTACCTGGCCACCAACCCTTCCTCTTTCACTCCTCCCATGGATAGTCCCCTTCCTCCAGCTGCTGTGGTTCCACTGACAACTCCTGATTTCTCTCCTGTTGTATGCAGTGTTGTAGCTATGTCTGTCCCAGGTCTCCTGCTGACAGCTCCAGTGCCGTGGTTTTGGTTCCTGAAGGCTCCAACTGTTTTCTTCTCTAATTTTTGAAATTCCCATTCACATGTGATGGTTACTCATTTTGTATCTAAGAAGAGGAGGAGCCCTGACATCAGAAATGAAACTGTCTCATTTTGAGGTGTCTGTAACTCCCTCTCTCTTGTCCCCACCACACATCCACAACAGTCACCTGTCAGGGGTCATACCAGCTACTGGCCTGCTCCCTTGCTAACTGTGCAGCTAGGCAGCTAATAGGCTCAGCTGTCTTGTACTGAAGGTGCATGGTTAATCATAACAGCTGATTGGCTGCAGGATCAGCAGCATGATTTATCAGCCCCACAGGAACAGCAGAGCACTGACTGTTCAGCACATGTGCCTGTGGACTCTCTGCCTTCCCGTGCTCCCCTCACTCTAGCCATGCTCCAGCCTTTCTTCTGTCCTACTCTAGTCTAGACCGTGCCCTCAACCTGGCCTCATTCCCAGACTCGCTTCTGCCTCAGAATCAACCCTGTTCCTGACTTCTGTGACTCCAGATAACCTGGTGGTGACACCCAGCTCTGATTCCTGGCTTTGACTCCATCTTGACCCTTGGCTCTGGCATTTGTACTCTGACTCCAGTTATGACCTCCTGCTCCAGCCACTAGACAAGACCACCTATGAACTGGTCTCCTGAGATCACTTCATTATTTATGTCTTAAAGAGTCCATTTCATTCTGGATGAGGCCTTGGGCTGTTGTGGCAGGAATGAGCAAAAAGAGGAAAAACACAAGAAAAGCCAACACTATCACTTTAATGCACACATGAGCTTTTAAATGAAGAACATCTCTGCTCTGGCCAGCTCTCAGAGACTTAGGGACAAAGCTTATCCTAGCTTGGTTCCAACAGGAAGAATCCACTGTCAAATACCGGCAGACTCACTTGGGAAACCAAAATGAAGGTGAAATAAACAGTCTTAAGTTAGAGTCTTTGGCAGGAAGTAGAATCTTCTGTCAAACCAGCTGGTTCTCCAGGCCTCCTGGGTGGGGCTTGGTTTGTGAATATCTCCTCTATTGCTTCCCTATGTTCTGTATAGCGTGATTGGTGAAGTGAATGTTCTTTTGACCATTTTTTCAACTGAAATAGATGAAAATGCAATAATATGAGGTGGCTGTGCCTCAGTTGTCCATGTGGCAAAGTACTAGTCCTCTGTCCCCATCTTTCTTTTAATTGGACTATGTTCAGAGGTGATTCTGTTGTAAATTGAAGTTTCCCATAGCTCCCTTTCTCAGCAAGTCAATAATAAATGAGGATCACTGCCCACATCAAGGCTCTTTAAGGATCTTTATTATGCTCCAGCTCTACGTAAGAGGCTGTAATATTGGGTTTTTCAGAATAGCTGCATGACAAGACTACTGTGGGAGCAGCAGATGATATAGAAACAACAACTTCGAAGTAGCAGGCACCTGATTAGAAGTAGAATCATTCCATTGGAAATTATTTTGGTGCTCATTCTTCTTTTGGAATGACCTCTTGAGAGAGTGGGGTATTTTTTTTTCTTAATTCTTTGTATAATGAATAGGACTTGTTAGGATTATGCATACAGTCTTGCACCTTGGCCTAAAAATGACAGATCTATTTATCATAATGAATGTCACCGTTAACAAAATGTGCACTAAACTAAACTACATCTAGATGGAGTTATGCTTTTTCAAAGCCTCTACGTAGCATACACTCTCAAAGCCATTGAAAACCGAATGGAAAATGAGGAATTAGGCATGGTATTACAAGAACAAGCCCCAGTGCAATCCTCATCTTTTACATGTGAATGATTTATTGCGCTGAAAGTGGGCTGAGTCTTATCAGATAATGGTTTGATGCTTACAGTGATGCTATACCGGCAACATGGCAGGAATTATGTTCTAGCAGCTACTGCTTCAGATACAGGACTCAAAAGACTGGGTTGGTCTGGTCAACTAATGAATTCTGTGGATGGTGTACGCTTTTACACAGAGTGACACAATTTGATAGATTGTACTGTGTTTTGCTAGATTATAATATTATTCTTCATACATACCACATTGCATGCATGCATAAATCGTATCTTCTGTTCATGATCATATTGGATATAACTCATGAAAGTTTGTGTTGGGAAAAGATGTTTTGGAATCACTGAGAGCTGCCTGATGTTTCCCCTACATAAATATCAGACCCTTTTTCTTTAAAAATTTGTGAAAGCTATAGCTGCTGTAGCTACAGTTTTGAAAAAGCTGGAGTGTTTTTCTAAGTGTTCCTGCTGGGGCATCATGCTACTGAACAGGATTAAACTGCCATGTTAGATAACTGGTGATACTGAACATAATGAGAGGGAAAGAGGATATTCCACACTGTGACAATCAGCTAAAAAGTGTTACTGCCCTTAGAAGAGCAGTTCTGAGAAGGGAATAATACTAATAAATACCTTCCATTTATGTAGCACCTTTGACTGCATATATATTGAGAGAGCAATTTCACCCAGCACCGAAATATAACTATTGTAGAGTGGAAGGTGACAATTTTTAAATAGCACACTGCATAACAACATGACAATTCAGCAAAGAATGTGAAGAATATCTCGTGATTGAAATGGCTAGGAGAATTATGTAGGCAGAAAAGAATATTTAATTGGAAAATTATGTTTTTAAATTAACACATCTCAAATGAATGGGCTAAAAATTCAACACCTACTTCTTCTGAAGAAGGATATATTACATATTAATATATCACATTTGAACACAGGTACTTTAATTTAAATTAGCCTTTCTATTCAGTAAGAAGTTCTGCTAATCTGACCTGTCTGTTAAATTGATCTAGTGATGAATAGAGCATTGTACAGACTCAGGACATAAAGATTCTATTCTTGGCTGTACTACTAATGTGCTATTTAGCCTTGGGCTAGTCACTTAACATTTCTATTCCTCAATTTCTCTATTTGTAAAATGGGGATAATGATCCTGTACTCTCTATTGCACAGTAATTAAATATCCTTGGAAGAAAAGTGCTTTATAAGTTCTAATATTTTCAAATAAGGCACCTACAGCCACATGTAGACAACTTAATTAAGTGGTCTGATTTTCTGAGGTGCCAATATAACTTGTCTATTTCAAATGCAACCATTTTTGCATTAGACACCAATAGAATTATTGAAACGCACTGAGATTTGCACCTGACTGATTTTATTGGGTAGTTCTGAAACACGTATAATAACAAAGTATGTCTGTTGAAAAACTTTGTCATACTGTACTAATTTATCAGGAGTAATGGAACTACAAATTGTGGTATGTGATGTAATTTTTTTTGTGGTAGCTGTAAAGTGCATTTTATCTAAACTTCCAGTAAAGAGAGGATGAGAAACCCTTTAGCTTCATCTATTGTAGTTATCTCTTCTCATTTTTTCCTTTTCTCATGAAAATAGTTACAGCAGCCAAGAGTCAGATAGGGACTATTATGCTTGCTGAGACATACGTTTCTTCTTGAGTATTTCTTATATTTGTAATTGGTACCAATTAAATAATCTACAGTCATGGTACTCATTGGACTGGGAACAAAAAAGGGGACTCATTTTATTCATTTTAAAACTATGATTAGCAACCACTAGAAATATAGTTACTTATTGACTGTAAGCTTAGCCGTCTCTCTGATCTTACTGTACCAAGTTAGATTTCTGTTTTATATGTTTCAGTGTCTACTATTAGTTATGTCAGTCTCTCATTATATCAATAACTCTACAGCTTCTAAGTGACCAGCGTTTGACCTATAGGAAATAATTTGCTTGGTGTGGAGTATGGACCGGTACAGCAATGTGCCAATCTTTAATTAAGCAGGCAACCTACAAAAGGCACATAGGAACATTTAAACAAATGCCTGAAATCAGACATCAGAAACTGCACCTGTTATTGTTTTATGCCTCTATCTCCCCCGGCTCCCTCAGATTATGGAGGTGGTACTGCCAGCTCATTAAAAGAGGAAAAGCTAAGCCTTTAATTTCACACTGCTAGTTTGTTAAAAGGAAGGGTTCAGCCTGTGTTTTTACACTAGAGTTTAATGAGCTGGTATGACTATGATCGGAGGAGAGAAAGGTACCAAATGTACCTGTAAAGTATATTAGTGAGTTATTAGCCATTTGGAACCGCTGCTCACAGCACATTGGAGTGGAATCAATGGCATGACACATACTTAGCAGTAGGGCATTTATATGGAAAGCAATCCTGAAATGTAATTGGTAATAAAAGCTCTATTAATGTCTTAAAATATGTTAACAGGTTCATTACAGTAAGCTGGTGAATAAAATAAGTCAGAGATAATAATCAAGAAGTAAGAAATTTAAATGGTACTGGAAACCATATGCACAGAGGTAGTAGTACCCCCCCCCCAATGAGATCACAAAGCCTGACTGACTGCAGCATACCTCGACATGTTTAACTTGGTTACAGTGCACCTAATTTGTCATGTCACTTGAACATCTTTAGGGATATTATCTGATTACACTTTTATTTTTCAATTATAACAGAATATTATGTGGTTTAAGAGTTTCCCACCAGCTTGTCAATATCTTCCAAAAATTGTAGTTGTTCTCTGGCTTTCCCTTCTATCTTGACCTTTCCAGAGCCCATTCAGAAGCAGGATCCATGAACTGTGCAGTATTGTGGATGAGGGAGGCTGAAGCTGTCCACTGTATCAGAAATTTGCAAAAATATAGATTTTATGAGTTGAATACAATTAGATCAAACGCCAGCAAGTCAAATCCTGGAAATAGAAGTCTGTTCTGCACAGGACTTCTCTGCTGAGAGTAGGGGAAAGAAATTCACACTCCCTAGCAGCTACTGCAGTTTTTTGGCTTTGATGACCACTACCTTCTCTTTCTGAGGAATGGCCTGTCGAGGCCCATAATCATCTGCTGATGGCAGTAGATCTTTCTGCGCAAGGACTGGATAAAGAGTAGTAAGATAGTGTGTATCACTGTACAGTAAAGCCTGCTTGCTGTCTATCCACGACAGATAATATTTGTTAAAGCAGCTTTCGTGTGCCCCATTAGACCCCCAAATACCAAACCCCATTAGAGAAATGACAGTAAACCTTGCACTTTCTGAGCAGCCATTCTGTACCCATTCATGGGTTTCTAATGGCTCACATATTAATATACCATTAAAGTAGTTCTCTTAGGGAGTGTAATGTAATGATTGTTCAATATGTTTCTATCATTTGTTTGAGGTTATTCCTTTGTGTGTGTCAACACTTTTAGTCGTTCACTTAAGTACAAAGTCAAGTGCTCCATTTTTGCTGCTTTAAGCCATATCAGGCACAATTACTATTTTTACTGCATTAAATGGGAAAGAAAGAAACTTCCTGTTAGACTTTATTGCTTAAGCTTTGTTCAGTGCAAGAAACTAGTTCATACTACACATTCCTGTCTCCAAAACATGTAATAGAAGACCATTGTGATATTAGTGTCTGATGCCACTCTAGTAGGTACCAATCTGGTAACTTGGGTGAATTAAAACCAGGGAAGAATTCTATAGCTATTAATAGAAAAAGAATAGAAACACACAGATGACACTAACAATGTACCTGGAAAATATTAACACATTAAGTGAAAGCAATTTGGCCTTATGGCATTATTGGACATTTTCATCTTTTTTATTAGTTTTCTGAAAACAAAACAAATATCACTTGTTATACAATTTTATATGCATGCACCTGTGAAACTAATGATGTTAGGAAAAACGGATTACAAATTAGTGACTCTCTTCTAAAAGAGAAAAAAAATAGTTAATGCTTAAAGACAACCTTAATGAAATTTTCCAGATTGCTGATTTTTAGTTACATTCATAATGGCCAGACTTTTATAAGTTATTTAACAGAAAATCTGCATGTGAAATATATTCTTCACCCAATGTTTAATGAATGTATGACAACTTTAATTAGAAGGAGCTTTGGTATATGTGCATAAAACTTATATCTTCTAGTCACTTTCCTTTCAGACTAATTATCTATTTTTTGTCACAACAAATCAATACAGTAAAAAGATGTCCTGTGCAGTTTGGCCTACGGATTTATGCTAGCATATATATATATATTTTGATTGTTAGATATTTTATTTTCCTTCTGAAACAATTTGATTGGCTTTTAGAACAGCCATTTATTATGTGGGATTTAACCAGGGCCGCCCGGGGGGGGCAAGTGGAGCAATTTGCCCCAGGCCCCGGGCTCCTTAGGGGCCCCCAGGAGAACAGCTGAGGCTCCTGCCTCAGCCTCAGCCCGACCCAACCCCGTCTCCAACCCTCTCCCGGAGCCTCAGCCCATCCAGGAGCGTCCCCGGACAGCGGTGCACCATGGCTCCCGCTGGGCCCCTGAGCTCCGCCCCACTCAGAGTTGTGTGGTAAGGGGGCAGGGCTGTGAGCTCTGGGCCAAGCGGCTCCTCCCCTTACCATGCTGCTCTGAGCAGGGAGGAACTCAGGCTCCGCCAGAGCCACACTGCAGCTGTCAAGGGAAGCTCCTGGATGCACTGAGGCTCTGGGTGAGGAGGGAGCCGGGGGTAAGGGGCCGGGGCCGGGGCCGGAGTTGGGGGGGCGTGGCTAAGGGGCAGGAAGTCCCAGGGATAGTCAGGGCACAGGGAGGGGGCAGAGGTTGGAGGAGGTCAGGGGACAGGGAATGGAGGGGTTGGATTGTGGGCATTCAGGGGTCTGTCAGGACTCAGTGTGTGTGTGGGGGGGTTGGATAGGGGTTGGGGCAGTCAGGGGACATGGAGCAGGGGTGGGGTCCCAGCGTGGTGGTTGTGGGGGGCCTCTGGGGGGGGTGAGGGGACAAGGAGCAGGATGTGTTGGGGATTCTGAGGGGGAGGCGGGCAGTCACGGGGCAGGAAGTGGGTGGGGGTCGGATAGGGGGCAGGGCTAGGCTGTTTGGGAGGCCCAGCCTTCCCTACCCTAAAGCTCATTGAACAGTTTGAGGCTTGCAGAAGAGCCAAGCTCTTAGCTTTTCCATTAGGGCTACCATCCCTTTCATTTCTCAAATGCCAAATTATTGTCTACATTTAATTTCAGTGCCATAGGGAGATTCATGTCAGGGGAGGGTAACTTCATTTAAAATTAACCACATGAGAAGAGCAATATCCTTCCCAACCCTACCAAGGGAGACCCGCCCCCCTTGCATTCCCTGAGGCTCCAAAGGGGTTAATTCAGTGGTTCTCAAACTTTTATACTGGTGACTCCTTTCACATAGCAAACCTCTGAGTGTGACCCCCACCCCTTATAAATTAAAAATACTTTTTTATATATTTAACACTATTATAAATGCTGGGTGCAAAGCGGGGTTTGAGGTGGATGCTGACAGTGACCCCCAGTAATAACCTTGTGACCCCCTGAGGGGTCCTGTTCCCCAGTTTGAGAATCCCTGGGTTAATTTAATTTTAGCACCCTGTGTCCATTCACATGCATGTACTATTTTGAGCATTTCAGTTTTCACAACATAGGCTCATCCCAGATTCTGGAACAAGCTCAGTTCATGGAGTATGTACATAAGCTATTCTAAAGACAAACCCACAGTAACTGTCTCCAGTTTGTGAGGGACCCCATGGAGCCAGTCTCTAGGAAACAGATAAATGCATGGTGGTTAAGTCCATCATGGCTATTAGCCAGGTATGGGTAAGAATGGTGTCCTAGCCTCTGTTTGTCAGAGGGTGGAGATGGATGGGCAGGAAGAGAGATTCACTTGATCATTACCCGTTAGGTTACTCCCACTCTGGACACTTGGCATTGGGTCATTGTCAGTAAGACAGGATACTGGGCTGGATGGACCCTTTGGTTTGACCCAGTATGTGCAAGTTCTTATGTTCTACCTAAATGAACCAAAGTTATGGAGACAGATAATGAGTCAAGAAGCCCAGCAAGAGTATCAGAAACCTGGAAAAATCTCTAGAGTGGATGAAGGCTCACAAGCTGAGGTGGTTCAAAAGTTTTGGATTTTTTAAGCAGTATTTTTTTTATTGGTTTTCTTTAATACAACCAAACATAAGCAAGGCAGGCAAATATTTGGCACACATTTTGAAACAACGACCCAAATCAATGTTCAGGTTTTGGCAGACTAATTTCAGTTTTTCAATTAAAAAAAACACAACAAATTTTGAAGGAAAGAAGACTTTGTCCGTGATTTTTTTCTGCTTTTTAAAAGCCCCTAGTTTTCGATCCAGAAAAAGTTTTGACGGAAAATATTTGTCCTACCCTTTTAATGAGCTTTAGTGCCTTTTAGCGCTAGCTGATGCTGAGAACCAGTGATACCTTGTAAAGAAGTTTTCTCAAAACTGGGTTTGTACCAAGATGCAGAAGGTTTATTTTTCCCAGGGCTGCCCATGGGGAGTGGGGGAAGGAGGGATCAAGTGGGTCAATTTGTGCCGGGCCCCACAGAGGCCCCCATGAGAATATAGTATTGAGTAGTATTGCAATTTCTTTTATGGAAGGGGCCTCTGAAATTGCTTTGCCCCAGGTCCCCTGAATCCTCTAGGTGGCCCTGGATTTAACTCTTACTCACTTGCCCTAAATCATAGCCAGAGTCTATCTTACACACTCATATCACAATAGGGGAACTCCCCACCATTCATGTGAGCTCGGGGAACAAAGAAAAACTGCTGGGAGGGGCCACTCAGAAACTTAGCTGGCAAGAGTAGAGACAGACAACTGCAGCACGAGGGGCCTAGAGGAGCTGAGACCCACTGTGGTCCAACTGTGCAGACCCAAAACTGTGTAGGGGGCAGCCTGGGCCCATTTGGCTCCACCCATCATTCCAGCCATGTGAGAGCCAGGAATATGACAATTGGTGGGAGAGGCCGTGCAGAAAGTGATCCTTCAGGAACAGGGACAGACAGTTGCTTCAGGGACCTTTGAACAGTGATGAGGTGATTAGGGCCTGATGGATCTTTATGGTTTTTACTCTGGGCATTCTCTACCCCCTCTTCACTTCAGCCTCATCCCACCTACCCACCATTTCCCCACTCTTCTGCTGTCTTCTGTCCCCTAATCTCCCTCCCTCAATATCCCTCCTCCTTTCCTTTGTTTAGCTAATTACATCCCACCACAACTCAAAAGAATTGTTTAAAGAAACAAACCAACAAAGAAAACATGGAATTAACATGATGTTTGAAGACCATCATATAGTTCACATATGTGTACTATCCCTTCCACCTCCAAACCATTGTCTGTCTCCTGTGTTTGTATTGTAAACTGTTCAGGATAGGTACTACCTCTGATTTTATATTTGTACAAGCCTAGAACAATGGGGAACTTATTAGGGTTTAAGTTCCTGGCATTAGGCTACCATGATACAGATATTAAATAATAAAGTAGTCTATGAATCTGAATAAAACAGAAAATAGAATATATGGTTCTGATAAGCCTTCAAATTACCTCAGGGTTCCTTGTTTCCTAATTAATTTTTTTTGTCTTTTGAATGGCAAATTAAAAAGCAATATTAAAAGTTGATGTTTAAGTTTGTCATCCACTCTGTAGCACTGGGGCAGGCAACCTATGGCATGCATGCCGAAGGCGGCACACTAGCTGATTTTCAGTGGCACTCACACATCTGGGTCCTGGCCACTAGTCCAGGGGGCTCTGCATTTTAATTTAATTTTAAATGAAACTTCTTAAACATTTTAAAAACCTTATTTACTTTATATACAACAATAGTTTTGTGTTATATTATAGACTTATAGAAAGAGACCTTCTAAAAACGTTAAAATGTATTACTGGCACGCAAAACCTTAAATCCAAGTGAATAAATGAAGACTCAGCACACCGCTTCTGAAATGTTGCTGACCACTGCTATAGTATCTGGTGATATGGAATGAATCAAGGCTGTTTCTCTGGAGTAGAGTCTTAGAGGGCAGCAGTTCACTCGTGGTTGGATGTCTTCTCCACAGTTCCATGGTTTGGAGGTCTTCTCCGCATTCACAGATCAAACTACTCTTCATTTTCCATTTGCGTGGTAGGTAATTGCAATGCCCATATGTGGTTCTGATGCAGTTCACTGTGATCCATCAGTTACATGACATGGTGAAGCCTGGTGGATGGTTTGCAGTATCTGTGTAAAAAAAAAAAAAAAAAAAAAAAAAAAATTCTTGACTCCATTATTTTCCCACAGCCTCTGCCACTCGTTCTTTGGTGATAGTCCTCAGGTTTTGAGAACTTTGTCTGCCAACTTAAAAGGGTTCCTGGATTTCAGGCAGCATAACAAGAGGGAGATTGGAGATCTTCATAGAGGGCAAGTCTGGCTCATTATTACGTGGTCGTATTCCTGTATTATTGCTACTTGTCTTTGGAGAGATGGTGCACAAAGATAGGAAACATGGGAAGCTAGACTTCACTGCCAATTTTAGCACTCTGACTAACTTGCATAGCAGGGTTCAATTACATACCCATAATTTTTGTATATATGCTACTCACCCATACTGGCACACAGTATTGAGCTGTTTTGAAGATGTGGGCCATGGTGGCTGTCCACAGGTGTGAGCATTTGCTCTTCAGCTGGTCTCAGCTAATGTGTGGATTGTATCCTTCCTAGTATTTATCTTCTTAGCAGTCTTCATCTAATATTGGCAGTATATGAGGCTGCAAGCTGGAACCACTCCAATACATTTCAGGAAATCCTTGTGCCTGGGTCTGGGGTCACAGACAATGACATTCAGTTGCTTCTTTGCATGGTGGTCACTCAGGTGAAATGCAGACACAGCTCTTTTTGAGGGCTTGGTTGGATTCACCCTAACCAATAGCGCTCCTCCAAATTTTTCAAATCTTCTGAGAGGGTGCATTCCTCTTGAGTAAAAGTATTCACTTGCATGGTGAGTGCAAGATCATCTTCATATCCAGATTTCTGTGACTGGGTGGATAGCATGTGACTGATATACATATTAAAGAACACTGGTGCCAAGATGAGTCCTTGTGGGGGCCCAATGTTCAGTAAACAAGGTCTGTCGGTCTGTTCCATTGGCTGTACACAAAATTTGTGGCTGTTGAGCATAACTGTCAGTAGGCGCAGTGTTGTTTTGCAACACACTATTTTTGACACTGTCAGAAGCAGGGCATCCTGCCAAACCATGTCATGTGCCAAGCACAGATCCACAAAGGCTGTTGCTGTTTTGAGTCCATATTGATAGCTGGCTTTGATGCAGGTCATCAGTGTGATCATTTGATCGCATCCTGGTATAAAACCAGAGTAGTCTTAAGGGATATAGTCTTCAAAGATGAGTGTAAGTCTCTGGAGTAGCATCGTTTCCAAGAGCTTGCAAATTATGCATACTAATGATATTGGCCAATAGTTTTTTAGGATCATTGGCTGCTTTCCCCAGTTTCAGGAAGGCAGTGACCTTTGCCTATTGTCATACCTTTGGCATTTAGCCAAGGGCATGCACATTGGAAAGGAAGCATGTCAGTTAGTTGCAGCCATGCTGAGCTAGGTTTTTCAAAAATTTTGGGAAGATGCCATGCAGCCTTGCCAAGTTTGGCGAGCGTTATGGCCTTCCCAATTCTTTTAATAGCTTTGATAATGCTGGGCAGTTGGATAAGGACTGGTAAAGTTCTCTCTTCACTTTCCTTTTGTGATGACAATCCATTTGAGCCTTAGAATTCAGGATCTTATAGATGGTGATTGCATTGACTGTGACATGTGGCTTTCTGATTTGGGGAGGGTTAGCACTGCCAAGATTATGGAGAAGGCTCCAGGCTTTCCAGCTTGAGTGGGAGAAATCTAGATTCTGTATAGCTTTTGCCCATCACTCTTGTCTAGCAGAGATTAGTGATTGCAGAAGCGTAGTTGCCGACGCAGGGTTACCTATTGTCCTGTAATCCTTTAGGAGTGCCTCGTTGACTACCAACCAGCAAGAATTGTAAGTTTTCCTGTAGCTGCAAGGGATGTTACTTCTCATGCCAACTTTAAGGAGGTTGATGAACCTGTTGTAGTCCTCTTCTTTTGCAGGTATTCAGTATACTACTTTTTCTATGGTTTCTGTGTAGCTATTCCAATCAGCCTTGTTAGAATATAGATATTCAGTCCTGCCTGTAAAGGCCTATACTTTAAGACTCAGTGTATTTTTATAACTTAGCTAATTATAGATATATAAAAAAAAAAGAATCAAAATCACAGTCTGCCTGTGGATAGACCTTCTTTCACTAGGATGTTGTTTGGCTAAGCAGCAGGGCAGCTATAAGCTGGTAAGCGTAGAGTCACATCCTCACGTTCCAAGCCAGTCACATTGAAATGAGGTGGTATTGGGCTGTTAGGAATACAATCCTGTCCTGATAATGCCTATCACCACTAGATAAAGGAACATATCTTAAGATAGCATCCTGTCTGCCAAGAAATCACTTCTCAATAGTTGTAATTGTGAAACCCTCATTTCTGTATTGTTTTATCTTTATGGCCTCCACTTTTCTATTGTTAATCTGTCTGGTTCTCTAATTGTTTCCGTCTGCTATATAATTAATGTTGCTAGGTGTAAGTTAATTAGGGTAGTGGGATATAATTGGTTAGAGAATTATGTTACAATATGTTAGGATTGATTAGTTAAATTTCAGCAAAATGACTGATTAAGGCATAGCTGAGAATATTACTATATAAACTGGGGTCAAACAGGAAGTGGAAGGGAAATTGAAATCATGCTTGCTAAGAGGGGTGGGGAACAGGAATAGGGAACGGGGAACAAGGACACAGGCAAGGCTCTGTGGCATCAGAGCTGGGAAGGGGACGTGGGGTAAATGCTCTGCGGCATCAGATATGAGAACTGAACACTGGGGAACAGACTATCGGCATATAGAGATAAGCCTGACTGGTGTGAATGTCTTCGAAATATGCTTGCTTGGAAACTAACCCCAATAAACATTGTATTATCTGCATTTTGGACTTCTGGTCTTTTGCTGCTTGCTGTCTGTGTGACAAGAACCAGGGAAGTGGAAGGGTGGAGGGAAGGCCCTCTAACAGGCCTTCCTAAACTTCTAACATGGCTTTGGTAGTGATGTAATTAGGGGAACTCAGAGACCAACAAGTATGATGACAGTATGCTGTTGGTTATGTGGAAAATCATCAATGTCCATTCATTCTACCATGCGTACATTCTGGTCCCAGGACACGAAGCACAGGTCCAGTGAGTAGGCTTTTCTCCATCTTGCAAAATGGAAGGTTCCTGGCTGCTTCAGATTAAACAGTAGATGTTATCTTGATTTGAAGCCCATCCAATAATTTGTTTGCTTGTGGTATTGTAACATTCGTGGGAGGCTACGGGCCTACCCTGAGTGCTCTGCAAGAACGAGGCCCCCACACACGGTGAGTTATTGGCTTTAATGAAAGTAACGTAACACACCCGCAACAGGGACTCCAGGCGTTGCTGTCACGGAGGCGGAGAACCCAGCACCGAAGCTCAGCTCGGCCTGGGTCAGAGTCCAAAGGCGGGACTGGGAGCATACAGCTATATATACACAATACAAAGCAACTCATACATATGCAAGAAGGGACTTCCCACAGGCTATGTCCGCTCTTTGGCCTAAGGCCATACAAACTGGTTTCAACCAGTTAAAAGCAAGTTATAACTGGCATGCCGTGTCCTACAATGACTGGCCACTTAGCAAGCAGGAGCTTTTCACAAGGCCGTCGAGAAAGCGGAAATACCCTAGCTAGGCCATGACACAGTCTTTCGCAGGCCCCTACAGGTATTATTGTTGTCATAACCTCAGGATGTATGATGGCAATTGAAGTCTTTGACACATAATTAAAGGTGGCTGTGATTTGGTAGAACCGGTGAGGCTAGACAATATTTGATGACTTGTAGAGGTTGGTGACCATAAACACAATAATTATCATTGTAATGGTGTATGATGTTGAACAGTTCAAGTCCACACAGCAGTTGTTCCAGAGCTCTTGTCTCATGAACGTTGCCTGTCTGTGTTTCGGGTGGTGGTGGCTTGCTGCTAAGTGGTATCCTGGAATGCAGGATTAAGATGCTTTTTTGTTATTAAATAAGTGAATCTCTTATAGCACAAGGCTATCGATCTTCTGTTTGCATAGCAGCTTAGTCAACTAATTGTATTTTGCAAGAGGGAAGGTCTCCTATGTTGAGTTGGCATACATGTTGGTCTGAGACTGTGTTTTGATGTTTGTCTTGAAAAGGGCCATTTTGCCTGAGATCATTGCTTGAGTTGCTTTTTAGACCATGATGCCACTGATTGGCATTGCATCGTCACATCGATGGCATTGGTCAAGCCAAAGCACTTAACAGGGAGGATCACATGAAGGTTTCCATCTTCCTCCCCATTACAAAACAACAAGCCACAAAGCAGTCATGGTGTCATCGTTTATGGGAACCTTTTAGATAAACTCCCAAATCATTTCAATCAGTTGGAGTTAAATGGGCAGGGTGTGTATGTGTGTGTGTGTGTGTAGTGTTAGAAGTCCGAGAGTTGTTTATTTTGCAGTGTTCATCAAACTCCCCTTGTGGCAAGCTGGAGCTAAATTCTCCATCCAGACCTTTGAATTCTGTCCCACATCAGTGTAACAGGCTAGGAATTCTGCATCAGCTTCATTAACATTTTAAAATGAAAGCTTTTATTGAATTAAACATGAACATGAATAATCCAACCAGTAGAGTAGCCTTTGAGGTTTTTCCATTTTTACACTGAATTCAATTTATATCGTAGATTTCAGTTTTTGATACACCATGTATTTTTGTACTGATAATGGTAACTGTACTGTAAAAGTTGTTAGTGAAGAAGCTGGAGGTTTGGCAGCTGGGTAGAGGTTAGCTGAGAATTTCAGAACATGAGAAAGTGTGGCATAAGCACATTAGTTAGATGTTTCTGCTTCCCGTGTAATGCTGGGTATAAGAGAACTAATGTAATCCTTTCATGTGTAAGCAGGGAAATACTGAGTAATGTGACAAGGTCAGGCCAGATGGCTACAAGAGAGTGGTCGAAGGTGGATACATTAGTTCCAGGTTAAGCAGGTCCCTTTTCCCTAGGTAAGATAACAACGACTATTCCAGAACACTCAGGAACTTTCTAGAAGTAATTAAGGCTAATCAGGACACCTGGTATAAAAAAGCTCTCACTCTAGTTAGTGAGGTGTACATAAGGAGCTGGGAGTGAGAGGACATGCTGCTGGGCGATAGAGGAGTACGAGCCTTAACAGATATCAGGAGGAAGGTCCTGTGGTGAGGACAAAGAAGGTGTTGGGAGGAGGCCATGGGGAAATAGCTCAGGGAATTGTAGCTGTCATCCAGCTGTTCCAGAAGGCTCTCTAGACAGCTGCAGTCCACAGGGCCCTGGGCTGGAACCTGGGGCAGAGGATAGGCCCGGGTTCCCCCCAAACCTCCCAACTCCTGATCCAGTACAGGAAGGTCTCTGGGCTGTTCCCCAACCCACATGGTGGATCAGCAGAAACTGCGAGGGTTGTTCTTACTCTTTTCCCCCATACTGGCCAATGATGAGGTTATCTGAGTGAACAGCAGATTTGAGCCATGAAAGTGGCCAAACTGAGGGCTACTGTGAATCTCTGAGGTGAGCAAAATCCGCCAATAAGCACAGGACCCACCAAGGTAGAGAGAGAATTTTATCACAGTAAAAATAGGGAAGTGATATTGCCACTGTATGTGACAGTAATGAAACAATTGGTGGAATACGGTGTCCAGTTTGGGTGTCCACATTGCAAAAAGGATGTCAAAAATATCACAAAAATAGTTGAAAGAATCATTTGACCTCTGGAAAACCCATTTTACAGTGAGAGACTTCAGAAGTTCAATCTATTTAAGGAAAGGGTAAGAGGTGACTTGATAGCAGTCTATAAATGATTACACAGGGAGAAGATTTCTGTTAGTAGAGGGCTGTTTAATCTAGCAGAAATGGTCCCAATAGCTGGAAGATGAAGGTAGAATGGAAATATTGGAATGGGGAAATCTTTCTGCCTCTGCACATCAGTCCTGGTAAACTGCACACATGCAGGAGAGATGGGAATGGAAGAAGCAAGATTGGGACCCAGAGGGGCTGGAGCAATGCCCAAGATCCCAAAGTTACACTCAACCTGAGCATCTGGAGTCCTGACTGGTTCCCAGCCTTTATTTAACCTAAGCACAGGAACAGGAAACTGTCCATGCAGGTGGGTTCTCCCCTGCAAAACCTGCTCCTACAGTCTGCTGCTGATCTTCTGATAATCTAATCCTGCCTGCCTCCTGACACCTGGGGTTTGCCTGACCCTGCTCACTAGGTCAGATCACTGACATCACGGACATGAAAGCTTCCATGGACCATTTAGGTCACAGGAGTGGCCCCAGTGCCAGCAGAAGAGACCTAGCTAACCCTTTGGGAGCACTGGGCATGTTTGCACGGGCTGCACACCTTTGGGCAGACAACTAAGCTCTGCAAGCCCAGGGGATCCAGCTAACCTCAGAGAATCAGCTCAACCCTGTTCCCTGGTATCACTGCTGAGTTTGAAGTAACTGCTTGTGATTCTGGGGTTTTATAAACCCAGTGCCACCTCCTGTTCATGATGCATCCACAGTCCTATAATACTCAATGCATGAGTGAGTCTGGTCATCAGCCTTCTACTGAGCTTCCCCCATGGAGTGTGACAGCCAGGGCTATCAAACTGGGAGGCCTTTCTCCAAGACATGTTGATACTATTTGACAATCCACACCAAACTTGAATGGTGGAGGCTGCCCTAAGGAAGCTCTAACAGGGGAAGGGCCTCCTATGCTGTGCAATTGCTCAACCTGACAGCAGATACAGGAATGAGACACCACAGGCGTGCCAATTCTGGTGGGGCCTGCAAGAAGAAATTAAAGATGAATTAGCCTGTGTAGAGATTCCTGCCTCTCTGGATGCCTTCGTAGATCTCTCCATCTATACAGACAATTGGTTACAGGAATGAAGGGAGGAAAAAACAGGGGTCTTGCAACCCACCAATCAGGTACTGTGATCTTTCCACCAACACCACTCGCCAAGCCATTAACAGAGATGTGGGACATCAGCAGCTCAACCCCATATAAAAGGAACAATGACTTTATTATTCAGGGAAGCTCACTTCTGCAGAACTACTTGATGCTACTTGACTACAAAATATTTGATAAGGAACTCCTAGTAATAACAGCCAGCTTTGTAGAATGGCAGCACTACCTGGAAGGAGCTTGCCATCTGGTCCAGGTATTCACTGATCATAAAAATCTGGAACATCTATGTAGGGCAAAAGCCTTAAATCAATGGCCTCTCTGGTGGGACCTATTTGTCTCATGATTCGATTTAACTATCACATCAATTCTGTCTGATGAGTAAGCTATTTTCAACAAGTAATTATGTGACATGAGGGCCTATGTTTATATTCTACTGGACCTGCAAGAGTTGCAGTTCTGTAACTATGCCATGATTTTTCCCTAGCAGGACACTTAAGGCACTTCAAGTCCCAACAAATAATGTCCTGCCCCTTTTGGTGGCCCCAGATAGGACTGACAAGACAATCATTCATTACTTCCTGCGATATTTGTGCCAAGAAAACTACACCACAATCCCTGTGGCTTTCTTCAGCCCTTGAACACCTCATCTTGACCCTGAGTGGCAACAAATTTGCAATAATTTTGATGCTAGTGGACCACTTTACCAAAATGGCCCACTTTTTCCCTTGTACAGGCCTCTCCTTCTGTGAAAGAGACAGCCCAGCTATGGATTAGTCAGGTAGTCTACCTCCAGGGGCTTCTGGAATACATCACCTCTGATTGAGGGTCTCATTTCACAGGCCCAGTTCTGGTGCGAGGCCCTGCACCTGCTTGGGGTCTGCAATGTCTTTCCTCGGCTTACCATCCTCAGTCCACCAAACAGACAGAAAAGACCAATCAGAATCTTGAACAGTATCTGCAGTGCTACATCCGTCATTACCAGATGATTGGTCTTCACATCTCCCTTATGCAGAGTTTGCATACCACAATGTAGACCATACATTTACAGGTAAAGCCCCCGCCTCTCCTTTTTAAACCAGCTATGGATACCAGCTGCAATTCCACCCACAACTGCCCCCATCCTCTCCCAAGCCAGCCACCTCAGACCTAGTGCAGCAGATTTGTCAGGCCCAGGAAGAAGCATCTGGGAAAAGCAAGGGCAGACTATACGCAGCATTTGGACCAGCATTGACACAAGGTCCCACCTACTCAGTCGGACAAGAGGTATGGCTCCTTCATGGAGCATTTCAGTACTGAGAGAGCTGCTTGCAAGCTGGACGCTTGGTTGCTTGGCCCTTTTAAGATACTGCAACAGGTTAACCCAGTCATGTTGAACATCAACTACCTTGCTTTCTGAAGAGTCACCTGGTATTTCATGTACTGCTTTTGAAAGTCTGTACAGAAAACCGTGTCCCTCACAGGCCCTAGCCACCTCCTTCACCAGTCCAGGTCCAACTCCATGAGGAATATTTGGTTCATTAAATCCTGGACTCTAAATATAAACATATCAGGCTGTGGTATGTTATTGACTGGGTGGGATATGGTCCTGAGGAGTGCACTTGGGAGCTGATGGAAAATGTATAAGCTCCCACATGTGTGTAAGCATTCCATATGAATCGCCCCTAAAAGCTTGGTCCCCCATCACCCTAAGGGCACACCTGACATTTGGTTTGCCCTCTGCCCTGATCTTCTCATATCTGACAGGGCTGACTCACAACTCCTTCTCTGACACTAGGACAGACCTTTCACATCCTGGTCATGATAGCCTCTGCTTAGAAAAATGCTGATTGCACCCCTGAAGCAGTCAGACAATCATACGTCAGTAGTGGAAAATTTCAAAGATAGGCATCCCCCACTTCTAGAAATTTGACAATTAAATAGTGTGGATCATTACATCAATGTTTTTCATTCCTGTACCATGGCATCAATTTATTTGATCATGGAGAAAATGAGAAAAACATGAGCTGCTCAGTTATGAGGTATCTCCTCTCCTTTCATGATCCTGAATGGAGTGCTTCCTCCATCTGCAGTGCAGCTCCACATTTTGACTGTGCTACAGATATTAAGGCTCAGCTCAGCTGATTCTTCATGGAAAAGAAGAGTAAGTTACATTTCAACTGTAATTTTCACTGTCCTCACAACCTGGTGTATTTGTTACTGTCAATTGTTATTTCTTTTAGGAGTGGCCAAAGGAACTGGTGAACAGCATCAGATATAACTAGTGTGAAATTTGGTCTAACACTATCAACTTCTCATTCCATATGAGAGAAACTGTGAAAATAAGGGCAGAGAAGAAAAATAAATACAGAGAAACTGTGAGAAAGAGAACATAGGTTAATTGAATCTCCCTTGAAAAATCAAACCTTGGTTTAAATTATGGGATTAAAAAGTTTTGCAAACTCAAAAGGGTTTGTAGCATCCTAAAATAGTGTGAGGTTTGCAAACCCTGAGCCAGTGCTAAATTCTCCCATTATTATTAAGTTCATTTCTAACTGCTCCAGAAAGTGTATTAAATGCCTTGTAATACAAATAAGACTTTGTCCTTGCCTCAGAGACCTTGTCCACAGTAGAGAATTGTACTGTTTGTACTGAACCAGTTTAAGACAAAGAGCTAAATACACAAAGGAATTACTTGGCCATTGCAAGATGTGATCTTTCTGTATGTGCAGCCCAAAATTTATTGGCTTTTTTTGGTTGCAGCATCAAATTGTATATTCCTATCTTATCTGTTGTCTGCTCTCACACTAAATATCTGTTTCAGATGCTGTTTCTACAGGCATGCTAGTTGTATTTTTCTCAAGCTGCATTTTGTTATTTCCAGTGTGTATATATCTAATTTTTCTAAGTTCCATGTATAATCACTCTCTTTATTGAAAAAGGACATTTGCTACATCTCCCAATTTATTATCATCTACTAATTTAATTACATGCTGTCTAACCTCATTTTCCTGATCATTAATGAAGATGGATCTCCTAGGTCTTTTCCATCTCTAACTTTGAGGGTCAAACATTAAAGTTTGTATCTACACCGCAGCATGTTCCAAAACACCTCCTGAACTCCATTCATTGCTATATATCATTCTTTTTACTGTGTTTTCCTTTAGCGAGTTTTCAGTACCCAGTTCCAGGATCATTTGATTGAATTTTGCAAGATGCATTGAGACATTATCGAATGCTTCATATAAATCAAAATTTACTCAATTTACTTCTTCCTCTCCTTCCCCAATAAATTTTGTGTTTCTGTCCCTCCAAAAGTTTGTCCAGCAAAATCTGGCCTTTATAAACCCAGGATGCTCATAGTTCCATTATATAGTGATTTTTATACCTTAATATTTGTTCAGTTCATTTAATAGGGACTGAAGTCAAGTTTTCTGGACAATAATTAACAGGATCATTTATTTTCTTCTTTGAAAACTGGTAATGTATTAGCTTTTTTCCAAATCCTCCAGCACCTCTAGAGTTCTGAATGGCTGCTCCAAAATAGGTATCAGTAGTTTATGTTCACGTGCTAATTGCATTAGCACCTTAGGATGCATACATATATTGATTTGCTAATTTGTCTACATTCATGTTTTCCAATATTCACTGTGCTTATAACCTAATTGCCTTTAAGAATTCTCTGTTTAGTTTCCTTATGTTCAAGACAGATTTAAAAAGTAGAATAGAAATGTAGGGTTGTAAGGACCCTGAGAAGTCATCTAGTCCAGTCCCCCTCGCTGAGGCAGGACCAAGTTAAACACCTGTCAGGGATGGTCTAGGTTGTCTTACCTGTTCTTAAAACTTCCTATGGTGGGAACTCCACAACCTCCCTTGAGAACCTATTCCACTGCTTAACTTGCTTTAGAGTTAGAAAGCTTTTCCTAGTATCTAAACTTAATTTCCCTTGCTGCAGATAAAGCCTATTACTTTTTGTCTTATCATCAGTTGACATGGAGAACAGTTGATTATAGTCCTTTTTATAACAGCCCTTAACATATTTGAAGACTAATCAGATTCCCCTTCAGACTTATTTTCTCAAGACTAAACAAGAGACTTTAACCTTTCCTCATGGGTCAGGTTTTCTAAACTTTTTATCATTGTTGCTTTCCTGCAGACACACTCCAGTTTGTCCACATCTTTCCTAAAGGTTAGTACCAAGGATTCGACACACTACTCCAGTTGAGGCCTCACCAGTGGTGAGTGAGTACAACAGTTACCTCCCATGTCTTACATAAGACATGTCTGTTAACACACTTTTAATGGGATTCACTATCACAAAAGCCTTCTGGTCAGGTGTGGCTTGGTGGCTTTCTTTCCTTATGGCACCCCATGCTGATGGTCACACCGTCACTGCAGTGGTCTCTTCCTGATATGCCAAATGCTCCCTCTTTATGACTCAGATTTCCTGCTTAGTCACTATATCATCCCTCCCCACCCCTGCCAACTTTTGGGGTATGGAAGTCTTGCTGGACCAGCTGTTCAGATGGTACCTCCAACCATAAGTGCCAACTTCTCCTCTTTCCCTGTGGGTGCTTGACCCCCGCTCTGCCCCCAGCCCTGCCCCCACTCCACCCCTTCCATGAGACCCTGCCCCTACCCCGCCTCTTGCCATACCCATTCCAACCCCTTCCCCAAAGTCCCCGCCCCCTCTCTGCCAATATTCCAATTTCTTCCCCAAATCCCCACCCTGGCCCTGCCTCCTCCCCTGAGCATGCCACATTCCCATTCCTCCTCCTCCCTCCCGCAGCGTGCTAACGCTGCCAAACAGCTTTTTGGCGGCGGCCAGGCAATGCTGGGAGGGAGGTGGAGGAGCAGGGATGTGGCATGCTCAAGAGGAGGAGGAGGTGGGGTGGGGTGAGGGGAGCTTGGCTGCCGGTTGGTGCTCTAGCCCCGGAGAACCCATGGAGTCGGTGTCTATGTCTCCAACAGTCCTGCACCATTTCTCAGTGGCTGGTAGGGGAACCCAGGCCCTTTATCTAGACTGGGTTCCAGTCCAGGGACCCTATAATCAGCAATCAAGTCCTACATAGTTCACTTCCTTGCTGCTGTTTTCTGCGGCTGCTTCCTGCCCTGTCTTCTCAGGCTTTTTTCCTTCACAACTCCTCTGGGATTGTCTCTTCTTCCAAGGCTTAGTTTCCCCACTGGGTTTCCTCTTCCTCTCCATTCTGCATCAGAAATGAAGGGATTAAGTTTTTATCACAAAAAATCCAATATCTTTACAGATAAACCCAGAAACCCCGGTTTAATCAAATATCACATTGACACTGATCATCTTGGTGTCCAAATGCCTTCCTAGGAAAAAATGTTTATAGAGGATCAATGGAATGAAATGTTAAAAGAAAGCATTATCTCTTTTATGTGTAGTTCATGGTTGTCTCCATTTGTATTCCTTTCCTCTGATGAATGGTTTTATATAGACTGTAAGATATTAAACAATGTCACTCAAGAATATCAATATCTGTTGCCTGGGGTTGATGACTCACTAGATATTTCTTAGTCAGACTAGATTCATTAGCACCTCAGATGCATCTAAGAATGGCTCTCAAGGGACTTTAGATGTTGAGAATAGATTGAAAACTGCCTTTGCAAGGTACAAGGAACCCTATCATGTTCTTTAATTCACCTGCAGTATTGCAGAGATTAATGAGTCATGTTATCTTTAACTTACAAAATGTATGTTTTCTACTTAGGTGTTTTAACAGAAGCATTGCCTATTTTGAAGGAGCAGCAACTTTTGCAAGATTTAGAAACATTTAATAGAACATGAAAAGCAGGGATTGCCTTTACATTAGAGAAATGCCCATTACACTTCCTCTGACCACAATAGTAGTTAAGGATTAATTAGCAGACTTCCATAAATGCTAAAGTGGTAGCAAGCATACAATCTCAGTCAATTAAAAGACATTAGGTTATTTTTGGGGGAAACCATTAGGTGTCACTGAAATGGTATAAACTGCCGTAGTAAAACTTCCTCTTCAATCCATTCACAAGATGTGTCTTTTTTTAAGATGCTAATACACTAACAATTTGTTTGTTAGCAGAGTCAAAAATATTTGTCAGCTCTTTTTATAATATCCACTTCTGAACACATCCAAATTGCCTTTGGACGTTTTAGCCATAAAGGTTTTGTAACAAAGCTTTTCCACAAAGGATCATAAAGTATAGTACTTTAGCTTCCCCTTTATTTGATAAAGGAATAAAACAACATGGGAAAAGGCAGTTCAGCATTATTTTGTCCTGTTGAATGTTTTCTCCCATAGAATTTGTTACTCCACTGTGCTAGAGGACCACAACTTTTTATAGCCTTTGGTATTTCACCGGGATTGCACTATGCAGATATGTGAAAGTAGAGATAGCGGCATTTCAGATTACTGATGATCAGGTAAATATAGAAATGGAAAACAACTTTTTTATACAGTGAATACTGCAATATGTAACCTGCAAAAGTGCAGGAATCTAAGGGGGACTATCTTGAAGCCAATAAATTACTGTTATCATATTATAGAAACTAGAGCTGGAAAAAAAATGTTACAACACTTAATCTGTTCCCCTGCCAGCCCAGGTTCGACCACGGTAGTGCACTGTCTAGTGATTTGTTCAGTCTAGTTTTAAATTCTCTAACAATATGGTTTCTGCAACCATTTTATTCAGGAAATTGGTTCCATGCCAACATCTCTCACTGGCAAGGATACTCCAACTAAATTTTTGACTACAAAATTGGAGGTCAGGTTAAGGCTAGTATAAAAATTGAGTCTCATGTCGACTACAGAAATCATGTGAACTGCAATACAGTGGGAACCCTTATTTGTGGAAAACAAGTTCAGTTTAAAAGGAGTTTGCCTTGGCATGGAAATGTTAGGGGCCAAAGTATGTGTAGGTTTGGCAGACATTGATTTTTATAATTTTGATGTATAATCTCAATGTTTATTGCAGCATTATCTCAGCATATTTTAGATTTTTATTGATTTATTGAAGGAAGACTTGACACCAAGTTGCAGGGTAACTGAGGAGGCGAAAAAGCTGCTTTTACCGAGCTCACCTTCCTCCTTTATTCTCTAAAAAACAGATGCGCAATTGCACAGTACAAATCATTGTTTTCTACAAAAATTTTCCATCACGAGCTTAGCAGCATAGCAGTTTACAAAAACACCGCCAGCTGCAAATGCGGCAGTCTGGTGGGAAAGTGCAGGGGCGCGGCAGTCTGGTGGGAAAGTGCAGGGGCACGGCAGTCTGGTGGGAAAGTGCAGGGGAGGATGGAGGAAGACCAAGTTCCTGTGATTAGAAGCAGGGTGTGCCCAGCTTGCAGACAAGAACAAAATGCCTCAATTAATAAGGCATCCAGGCCTGTGGGCCCGGGGTCATTCCTACAATTTATATTTTCACAGTTGCACAATTATGATTAAGCAATATTCAGTTTTTATCCGTTTAAATTTTCACAGTTGCAGGAAATTATGGGAGGTGGTATACACAATTATTTAATGACAGATGTTGAGATTTAAAAAGTTAAAGACTTATAAGCTGTTAATGCAACTTGCCAATCTAGACAAAATACATACCCTTAAATCAACATCATGCCTCTTCTTGCTGTTCATTTGCAATTCCATTTGTAACATGCCTAATTCAAAAGCCTGAATCACTGGATTTTTACTCTAAATTCCCATGCAACATTGTTCTTGCTTTGCCTATCTGTAAAGTTTAATTATTATTAATAGGAATATTCTCATCGGTCTGTTTGCATGTATGGTGAAATCAACATTACTGACATTTACAGACTACACAAATCTAATCTTTCTAATCCTAAACATGTGCTGTGCTGTGCTGCCTGTGCAGCCAGACTCTGGCCACTGCTACAGGATTTGGAGAGAATTGTAACTGGCTGCTACCTGTCTATGAGGTTTTAGCCCAGCTGGTTGCTCTCCACATTGGCCGCTCACAATTCACCCCCTTTTCACAGGTTGTTTCAGAGAACAACAGTAGACAACTGAGTGATGTTCTTTGGTGTTCCTCACTACACGGGGTGGCAGGTTTGTATAATTTTTGGTGGTGCCTAGAACGGGTCGAAGTCTGGCCCCCACCCCCCACCTGTCTTGTAAGCCGATATATTTTTTTTTAAAATAATGTAAAAATGTGAGGGCTCTGGGGTGGGGCTGAGGATGAGGGGTTTGGGGTGTGGGATGGGCTTTGGGAGAGGGTTGGGGTGCAAGGGTAAGGGCCAGGGATGAGGGGTTCACAGTGCAGGGGGGGCTCAAGGCTGGGGAAGAGGGTTGGGGTGTGGGGAGAGGGTGAGGGTGGTGCAGGTTCTGGGGTGGGACAGGGCCAGTGATGAGGATTTTGGGGTGCAGGCAGTTGCTCTCAGCTGAGGCCAGAGAGGAAGACTCCCTCCAGCCCTCTCTCCCCTGGCAGTACACTCCCCTCATACCACTGTCACTGCACATACTTCTAGGGCCCCTCTCAGGTTCAGGAAGCCCCCTTGCCTACCCTGTCATGGGTGCGGGGGGAGAGGGAAAGTGGGATGCTGCCATCCCGTGTGTGCCTCCTTCCTTGCTGCTGCCCCTCACTGTAGCCTCACTGGGGGTGCGGGATGGGTCTGCCCCTTGCCCAGCATGGGGCAGGAGCAGTGACTGTGGGTGGGGGGACCCACTCGTACTGGTGGAGGGCTGACTCCCCCGTACTAGTGGAGGGCCCTGCCAGAAAAGAGAAGGGTCCATCTGTCCAAGGCGGAAGGCTAGGATCAGGGTCCGCCTGCCTTGGCACTAGTGGTTGGGGGTTGTGTTAGGACCCTGCGATGGCAGTTGATGCTGGGAGCTGGCAGAGTGGAACGCAGCATGGAGCTGCAGGGGGCAGCCACCCGCTGCCCAGGGCTCAGGCAAGGATGCCTGGGGGAGGTTTGTGGGGGCAGCAGGCAGGGCTGAGGGGAGGGACCCAGCTCTGAACATTGGTGGAGCCAAGCCCCCATGCTCTGAATATTGCTGGAGTACGGGCACCACAGGCCCATATAACTCGCCGACCCTGCCGTACAGGGTTTCAGTTGCTTCCAGCCCCTGCATAGCCAACCTACAGCTTTTAAACTGCTTTTGGGCTTTTGAGTAGTGCATAAGATACCAAGATTTGGCTTTTAGTGTGAGGCCTATATAAAAGGGTGTAGCTAAAGGTGATCTAGATGTAATGGGCCAGATCCTCCATTGGTTTAAATGGTTATAACCCCATTCACTTCAACTTTAGCTGATGATCTGGCCCAGTGTGATTCATATAACATTAGAAGTATAACATAATTAGGGACTCTGAACAAATTAAGCATGTCTGGTACTAGATTATAAAGCAAGTGTTTTATCTTGGAGTATAACACGGTAATTTACATAATTCAACATTTATCTTTTTTTTAAAAAAAGTCTCAGATCCAGACACTCCCTATATTTGGGAAAGTGGGGAACTCTATTAAGAGATGACATTTATGGATATCATCTGTAATGGGTCAAACCAAAAATCAGTATGAGAACAAACTTGAACTTTAAGAAAGTGTTGTATCATCTGGGCAAGGTACTAACAAACTTCAACAGGACTTTATGTTTAAAGTGGAAACCTCTTTACCAAGCTGCTGCTGCACCCTCTGCAACTCTCACTCTGCCTCCTCAACTCCTCCCCCCTCCTCCCTGTTTCCTGTCCTTTCAGACTCCTAACAGCCAGTGTTCCCAGTTCTAATAATTACAAACAACATCTAAACATCACAGAAGGTTTGGATTTAATCTTTATCCAAACTCGTTGGCTCAGGCCTCTCTTTGATAACTTCAAACTAAACAAAAAACATTGACATTTTAAATCCAATAAATGTAGCAGTATTTCCAACGACAGTAAAACCAATCATAAAAAAATATACATTATAGGCTGGTAAGCCTGATTGCTGGCCAGGCCAAAGACAATTAGCCACTCCCAGCTTCAAGACTGTAGTCCTTTCTTCAGGGCTTTATTCTTTAACACACAAAAAGAAAATAACAACAGCAAGAGTCCTGTTCTTCAGTTAAGATTGTGGGGCCCTCAGGCCTCCAGTAACTTACTGTGCTGGACTTTCTTCTGGTCTAGGGTTTCCACAAAGCTTTCCTGCTCTCACAGCCTTCTGCTGCATCTACAAAACAGGCACTCCCAACCTTGTTAGGGAGCTGGGGATCTCCTTGATATCCCTTGGCTGGGAATCATCAGCCCCAATCGATAAATGCTGCCCAGCTAGGTCACCTGTCTGCTGGCCTCCCTTCCAGAACAGGGCCAGCTGCTCCCTGGCCCCCAGGTTCTAAAGAGGCAGGCTCCCCTCTTACAAATATATTTTATAAAAGTATCTCTTGTGTACCAACAGGACATTTTTAATATGGTTTTTAAACAGTCCACCATCTCAGGCACTGGTATTGGACAGATGTTAAGAGCTATCAAGGTCTTTAGTCACTTAATTTACAGTTCTGGAATTCACCCAGTAGACCATAGAGACTATAAAATGAGCTGGCTGAATGGTAAGTAAATTACATCATAAGAATCAGAAATAATCTATGTGCTATGATAGCCAAATGCAGTGGGGTAAATTAAAGCCTAAATTTCTGTCATTAGTTTGAATGCCTTGCATAGTGGATGTCAGTTTGGTCACTAATGTTACTATGATATAGTGTAGTATTTTTTTTTTAAAGTGAGCTAATACCTTATGAACTAGGCAATAATAAATTAAGGGCAAGTCCTTCTCCATGTTGGGGGAAAACAGCGCAGACATTCCCTTTTACCTCCAACACCCTCATACAGGAAGCAGCAGTAAAATGAAAATGTCATTCCTTGAATCCAACAGGGGGTTGCTAGTTTAGCTGGCATTTCTAAATACCCCAAAGGGAGCATGACCAAAATGTACCAAGGGCCGCCAATGAACACCCCTCACCCACTCCGCATTAGTAGCCCTGACAGCATTATACTGTCTCACTCTTAATGTCTCCAGCCAGTATCAGCCAGGTCATGTATCTCCCCTCCAGCAACACAAGGTTCTGGTTCTGAGAATCAGAATTGGTTTCTCTATGTTTAGTGAGCTACGTTAAAGTCTATCTGTGTGAGAATTCAGATACTTCTGTTTAATTGATAAGTCACTGATAACAAGAATAACAAAGAATCTCAAAGCAATACTGTTGAGAAGGACAGTCCTTATTAGATTCGGTAGTGGTGGTATGCTCAGTGGGAAAACCAATGTGGCTTTCATTGTTATGCTGTAGCTAATTGACATTGACCAAGTGTAATACATTTTCATGGCACGTATGTAACGTTATGGCATGCACAGGGTTGAAGAGAATGTTGCTTTGGAGTGGTCTGAGGAAAAATTATATGGATCGAGGGGAGTCACTGACTTGTGTTTGTCTGAGAATAATTGATGTGGAAGGATGCCACTGCTGAAGTGTGGAGGGAGACTGGCTGATATGGATGATGGAGGAGCACTAAAGAGATCTCTAGCTGCAGAGAGCTGGATGATCAAAGTTCAAATTCACGTACTTAAGAGCTAGCAAATGTAGGCGGGTTGTGTCCTAAAGCCTGTAGCCAGCACCTTTAGTAATTCAGTTCTTACAAAAGTCACAGCTGGTCTTTGTGAGCCAGTGAAGACCACAGCAGCAGGCCACCACCCCGCTCAACTGAGGGACCTAGATATGTAGAGAGAGAAAGTGCAGCTTGCATTATACACCACCACCGCCAAAAATAATTCCCTAGCCCTCCAACATGTAAATATAACCTGGAAAATGCAGACTGATGCCACGCAATCATTGGAGCTGAAAACTTGTCACTGATCTTTTCTAAGGATTATCCATTACTTACAGTCCCCTCACAGCCAGCAAGGGCCAGGCTTTGGGGTTCATAGCCTTAGGTCACTTGATTTTAGGGGAGATTCAGGATCAGTTCACAGTTGTAGGCCTGTGCCACCCTAGCTACTGCTGAAGATACAAAAGCCACAATAAGCCTGTATTAGCTGCTGCCTGCCTGTGGCTGATCCAGCTCCTCTGCTGAGAAGCCAGCCTGCTCGCAAGCCGGGAGCAGCTCAATAGTGTGAGAGGCATCAGGGACTTGTAGAATAAGCAAAGGACTAAGAGCAAGGGACCAATTCCAGAGATAACACCGATTCCCATTGCAGTTTTTGTCAAGTAACAGAATCAAAAATGATTAAACTGGAGCATCTGAAGTTAGGTGACTAAATATATTAATGATGGGCACCCAGAGAGCTCATTAGTTAGGAGTCACCAGCCCCCAGTCAACAGCAGCTGCAAACTGAGCCAGGGATCAGTGTGGTGTTGGGGCATTCTAGCCACAGACCCTGTATTGTATGGAAATTGTGTGATATTCCTTTAAATAATTTGTGAGTCATCTAGTGGCCACTCACTGTCCTTTCAGAAGGCCCCACAGCAGCATATACATGTGGACAGGCCTTGTGTGTTGTATATTATCAGTAAACATGGTTACTTGGCCCCCATTGTGCCAGTGTGATAAATTCATATTATATATGTTGTGCAAAGACAAAAAGCACAACACTTGCTCTACTCTAGCCACAGCCCTTTCCTCTGCTACTCAAGTGTGTGTGTGTAGTGTCAGAGCCTCTACATTGGCTCTACACCACCACCAAGTCATCCTCTTCCTTGAACTAACTAAGACAGATTTAGGTTGGAATCTTATCAATTTAAATGGCTGGCACCCTTGGGACTGGGATCTAAAAAACTCAGAAGTGAGGCTAGTAGGATCCCTTGATAAAGGGATGGGGCTAATTCAGGGAGAACAGCGGTTTAAAAAACCAAATGGAAGCAAGCAGAAGCAGGAATTTTGCAAGGAAGTTCTCCAGGTGAAGGAGGAATGATTGTGACCCTGGGGGTGCGTCTGTCTGTCGGTCTGTCTGCATGTATGCTTGCTTCTCATGTCTCTCTGTGATTGAAGTTTATGGTGTGGTCTCTTTGGGGGGTTGTGTGCTGACCCCAGTGGCCTGCTAGGCAAGGCTGAGAGCTTCCTAATGAGTCCTGCCATCATTTGATCCCTAATCCCTTGACAAGGGAGTGGGCTTAACTCAGGGAGAACAGAGGTTTTAAAAGCCAGCTCATAACTGACCTAAGGAGCTAGCAAATAGGAGTAGCAAATGGGGGAGGGTTTTTTTGAGGGAGTGTGAGAGTCAAATATACCTAATAAACTTAGGCCAATAACCTTCCCCCCCCCCAAAAAAGAACAAATAAAACCCCTCAGGAAGAGAAAAATAATGCAGGCTGAAGTCTAGTAGCAGAGTGGAGGCTATCCAGTCTATTGCAATGAATGCAGGCACTATGATTACCTGCCTTGTGGGCTGGTGGCATGTGTGTGTATTCAATGCAAGCAGGTCATGGCCCTCAGAGACCAAGCATAGGCTTTTGACACTGGAGTGGCTGTATTGGAGGAGCTAAGAGAGACAGAGATGTACATATACGAGTCTTTCTGGGACACAGTAGAGCAGTCTCACCCTCAATCTGACAGCCTCTGTGCTGTTGAGGAGGCTGAATGTCTCAGGGAAGGAGAATGTCAAGCTGGAGTGAAGGGAAACAATCCCATAGTTGGGACACTCCTTCCAGATGTCATGGTATCCTATTGCACTGAGGATACCCCCTAGGGAGAGAGGCTTCTTGTTATTAGGAAGAGAGAGGTAATTGTAATGGGTGATTTGATTATTAAAAATATAGATAATTGGGTTTGTAGTGACCAAGAGAACTGCAACTAGTCTGCTTGTAGAGATTGAAGACCTCTCAAAACATCAAGAGAGACTTATTTGTGGTACTGGTGCATGTTATTGTACAGGTATTAATGACATAGGGAAAGGTAGGAGAGAAGTGGCTAGATAAAGGATTAATGTGCAGGACCTCCATGGTACCATTCTCTGAAGTGCTTCCAGTTCCACACACAGGGCCAGTTAGACAGGCTGAACTGCTGGATCTCAATGCATGGATGAGACAATGGTGTTTGGAGGATGGATTTAGTTTTATTAGGAACTGAGGAACTTCAAGAGAAAGGAGGAGCCAATACAGGAAGTATTGGCTCCACCTAAACCAAAATGGAACCATACTGCTGGCATGTAAAATGAAAAATGTTGTAGAGGAATTTTTAAACTAAGAGGTGGGTGAATGCTGACAGGTGTGGAGGAGCACATGGTTTGGACAGATACATCCCTTATGGAAGAATTGATTCAAGGGGATATTCTATATCCTATTAAAGAGGAGAGGATAAAAGTTTATGAAGTATAGGCAGGAAGAGAAGAGAAACACAGTCAAATTCAGTAGGCCCATTAAATTACATCACATGAAAGCAGACAACTAAACACTGATGAATTTTATAAGTGCTTGCATACAAATGCAAGAAATTTAAATACTAAGATGCGTGAACTTGAGAGCCTGGTATTAAATGAGGATACTGATATAATAGACATCACATAACTTTGGTGGAATGATGACAATGAATGGGGCATGTTAATATGAGGGTATGAACTATACAGAAATGACAGAGTAGGTCACACACAGTAGGTGAAGGAATGGTATATATGGGAAAGAAAGCCTAGAGTCAAATATAGTAAAAATCTAAAATGAATCAAACCATATCATAGAATCTCTAGGGATAGAAATTCCATGCTTGAATAATAAGAGTATAACAGTAGGAATATACTATCAACCAGCTGACCAGGAGGGTGGTGGTGACTGTGAAATGCTCAGTGAGATTAGAGAGGGTACAAAAACAGAAAACTCAGCAATAATAGGGGATTTCAACTATCTCCTCACTGATCGGGAATATGTCACATAAAAAGATAAAGTTTCTAGACACCATTAATGATTGCTTCTTGGAGCAGCTAGTTCTGAAATCCACAAGGGGAGAGGCAACTATTGTTTTACTTGTAAGAGGTACACAGGATGGTTTAAGAGGCAAATATAGCTGAACTGTTTGGTAGTAACAATCCTAATGTAATTAAATTTAACATCCTTGTAAGGATGAAAATACCAAAGAAACCCACCACAGTAACGTTTAATTTAAAAAGGGGGAAATACACAAAATGAGGAGGCAAGTTAAATGGAAATTAAAAGGAGCAATCACAGGAGTGAAATGCATGCAAACTGCATGGAAACTATACAAGCACAACGTAACAGAGGTTCAAACTAAATGTACATCCCAAATAATAAAATTAAAAATAAGAGGACCAAAATATGCCACCATGGTTAAACAGAGTAAAAGAAGTGATTCGAGGTAAAATTTATCCTTTAAAAATTGGAAGTGAAATCCAACCAAGGGCAGTAGAAAGGAGCATAAACTGGCAAGTCAAGTGTGTAAGTATAATTAGGCTGGCCAAAAAGGAACTTTGAGGGCAACTACCAAAAGACCCCAAAACTACATTTTTAAAAGATACGTCAGAAGCAGGAAGCCTGCCAAACAATCAGCTGCGGTCACTGGATGATCAAGTTGCTGAAGGAGGATTCAAAGAAAACAAGGCCATTATGGAGAAGCTAAATTAATTCTTTGCATTTGTCTTTGCTACAGAAAATGTGAGGGAGATTCCCATACCTGAGACATTCTTTTTAGGTAACAAATCTGAGGACCTGTCACAGGTCGTGGAAAAAATTGGTAAATGAAACAGTAGTAAGTCACCAGGACCAGATGGCATTCACACAAGAGTTGTGAAGGAACTCAGATATGAAATTGCAGAACTACCAGGGACAGGAGGTTGGCCGATGGGGACTTCTGTGACTGTGGGGCTTGTTTCCGATCCTTAGTCCGTTCACGCATCCGGGCAGAGTTCCTCTGGGCGGTGTCCACTGGCTCCCTTGACGCCTTCGGGAGCAATGGGTGCTGTCTGGGGCTCTGTGCTCAGTGTCCCCATCAGGATCCCTTCTTATGACCCTCTGACCGCACTCCTGTCCCTGTTCTTTTATTAGTTGTCCCCTGAAATCGGTTGGGTTCTGAGGTCCTGTAGATCCTCCCCTTACGCTAGGTGGGGGGGATCTGTTAGCAGTGGGTGGGCTTCCGCCCGCCCAGTTCCCCGAAACCCAATATGTACTAACTGTGGTATGTAACCTATTGTTTAAATTAGCCTCTGTACCAGATGACTGTCGGATAGCTAATGTAACACTGAGTTTTAAAAAATGCTCCAGAGGCGATCTTGGCAGTTACATCCCAGTAAGCTTAACTTCAGTACCAGGCAAATTGGCTGAAACTACAGTAAAGAACAGAATTATCAGACACATAGCTGGCCTTGATTTGTTGAGGAAGAGTTAACACGGCTTCATCAATCTACTAGAATTCTTTCTGGGGGTCAGCAAACACAGTGATCCATTGGTTGTAGTATACTTGAACTTTCAAAAAGCCTTTGATAAGGTTCCTCACCAAAGGCTCTTAAGTAGAATAAACAGTCCTGGGATAAGAGAGAAGGTCTTCTCATGGATCAATAACTGGTTAAAAGGTAGGAAACAAAGGGTAGGAATAAATGGTCTATTTTCACAGTGAAGAGATAAATAGTGGGGTGCCCCAGGGATTTAGTGGGATCACTGTTGTTCACCATACTCATAGATTATCTGGAAAAGGTAAACAGTGAGGTAGCAAAGTTTGTAGATGATACAAAGTTACTCAGGATAGTGAAGTCCAAAGCTGACTGTGAGGAGTTACAAAGGGATCTCACTAAACTGAGTGACTAGGCAACAAAATGGAAGATGAAATTCAATGTTGTTAACTGCAAAGTAATGCACACTGAAAACATAATCCAAACTGTATATACAAAATGACAGGGTCTAAACTAGTTGTTACCTCTCAAGAAAAAGAGGTTGGAGTCATACTGGATAGGTCTCTGAAAATATCTGCTCAACGTGAAGCGGCAGTTAAAAAACCCTAACAGAATGTTAGGAGCCATTAGGAAAGGGATAGATAGTAAGGCAGAAAATATAATAATATCGCTATATAAATCAGTGCATCCATACCTTGAATTCTGCATGAAGTTCTGGTGTCCTCATCTCAAAACAGGTATTAGAATTGCAAAGGTACAGAAAAGGGCAACAAAAATGATTAGGGCTACGTAACAGCTTCCTTATGAAGAGAGTATCAGAGGGGTAGCCGTGTTAGTCTGGATCTGTAAGTCCCCAGCTAAAACCCCTCCAACGCATCATCAGGGATCTACAACCCATCCTGGACAATGGTCCCACACTTTCACAGGCCTTGGGTGGCAGGCCAGTCCTCGCCCACAGGCAACCTGCCAACCTGAAGCATATTCTCCACAACTGCACACCGTCCATAGTAACTCTACCTCAGGAAACAATCCATGCAACAAACCTCGATGCCAACTCTGCCCACATATCTACACAGCGACACCATCACAGGCCTAACCAGATCAGCCACACACACTGGTTCATTCACCTGCACGTCCACCAATGTAATATACGCCATCATATGCCAGCAATGCCCTCTGCTATGTACATCGGCCAAACTGGACAGTCATACGGAAAAGGATAAATGGACACAAATCAGATATCAGGAATGGCAAATACAAAAACCTGTAGAGAGCCTTCACCCCGGCCACACTATAGCGACCTTAAGGTGCCATCCGCAGCAAAAAAAACTTCAGGACCAGACTTCAAAGAGAAACTGCTGAGCTTCAGTTCATTTGCAAATTTGACACCATCAGATCTGGACAAACAAAGACTGTGAATGGCTTGGCCAATTACAGAACCAGTTTCTCTCCCTTGGTTATTCACACCTCTACTGCTAGAACAGGGCCCCATCCTCCCTGATTGAACTAACCTCGTTATCTCTAGCTTGCTTGCTAGCATATATATACCTACCCCTGGAAATTTCCACTACCTGCGTCTGACAAAGTGGGTATTCACCCACGAAAGCTCACGCTCCAAAATGTCTGTTAGTCTATAAGGTGCCACAGGATTCTCTGCTGCTCTTATGAAGAGAGATGAAAAAGAGTGGGACTGGTCAGCTGGGAAAAGAGATGACAAAGGGGATAGGTGTGTATAAAATCCATGAATGGTGTGGGAAAAGTGAATGAGGAAGTGTTATTTACACTGAGAACTAGGGGGTCATTCAATGGAATTAATAGACAGTAGGTTTAAAACAAACATAAGGAAGTACTTCTTCACACCGAGCACAGTCAATCTATGGAAATGTTTGCCAGGGGATGTTGTAAAGGCCAAAAGTATTAACTAGGTTAAAAAAATAATTAGACTAGTTTATGGAGCATAGGTCCATCAATGGCTGTTAGTCAAGAAACTGGGTGTCCCTAAACGTCTGACTACCAGAAGCTTGATAAATTGTCCTGTTCTATTCATTTCTTCTGAAGCATTTGGCACCGGCCCCTGTTGGAAGACCTAGTCTGGCATTGTATGAGCATTCTTATGTTTTCATGCCCTAAAGGTAGCAAGGTTTAATTTTAGTTTGATCTCCAGTGGTAGTGAATTCCATATCTATGTGCTCAAACAAATTGATGCAGCAATATATAGTACGTGACTAGGTGAACAATTTTCAACTCGTGCATGTTACTAGCATGGCCATGAAGCAGTCAGATCACTGGATTTGATCAGTCTATTTTATTGACTTGTATGTATTTAGGAACGTTTATTGGAATAAACATCATTTAAATGCTATGCAATATTTTCAGTATTATTTGCAAATGTCTTGGCTCCCAGCCTTTACCTGCCCTTTCTCCACAGTATGGATTTAACTGGAGATGATCTATATGAACCCTTACAACCGTATTTAAAATTGTACTTTATTGATTAAGAATGACAAAGGCAAGGGGAAAATTACAGCTCATCCAAAGAGGGACTCCAGTCCGGAAGCTTTTCCACACTTATGACACAATCTCTTACCCAAGGAAAAAGCAATATAAACTAACCAACTGGATATGTTATCACTTTGTGTTAAAGTAAGTGCAAAGAAAGAAAAGATAAAAGACTTGTAAATTATACTTGTAGGTAACTTTTTTTTTTATATGATCATAAAGCATATGCCCAAGTGTGATGCTTCACTATTCTGAGACTGTTGGCAGAGTTATTTATAGAGATCTTTTGGAGGAGAATTTTATTTGTTTTTGCAGTCTTTTGCAGTTTCATATTTATACTTCTGGAGATGGATCTTTCATGTCAAGTAGCGGGCACTAAAAATTCAGATTATTTTTTTTTCAAATTCATCACTCATTTTAATTAATAGATTCACTCACACTTTCCATTAAAACATGGATATGTTATTCTCAATTGGGTTTTTTTGTGTGAATTTATTTAATTAGTTCCAAAGGCTGAGATTAGCTGTGCAGGTGCATACAGCAGGAGCTGCTTGTAAACCACTGCAGAAACAGGTAAAGTGGTAAAGTGATTTCAAACCCACTCTTTCTGTCTCTTGGGTGAGATTCTGATACGCTTACTCACCTTGAATAGTACTTTGCTTTTTACTTGAAATCAATTTGCTCACTTGAGGGGTAGGTTACTATTCAGTGTGAGTAAGGGTATCCCTCTGTGTTAAAGGTATATATGTTTGGGGGCCATTGTCTAGTATTTGTGCTTCATGGCTCTTGTAATGCAATATGTTATGTATTTAAAAGTGCTATACAAGTGATTATTTTCTCCCCTTTTTAAGGCTAGATTTTGGCTAGCCCTCCAGGGTGGGGGGTTTATTACAGTGCCTGTAAACATCTGGTTGCAGCTCCACTAGTCACCCCAAAAGGGACAGGGGGTGATGGAATGAGAATCCCTTTCCACACCAGACAGCAAAGTTCAAAGGGCGAGCACACACTGCAGTTTCTCTCTTGATATTGGCACTGCCCATCCGTGCCTGTACTCCAAGAGTTCATGCAGCAATTCTGACTGAGTTTGCCATGCTTGTCCCGGAGAGTTCCTACAGCCACTTGGCATCTCACCCCTGCATGGACTCTTGTGAGAAACCACAGTCTAGCCCTTAATTATGACCATCAAAGTGTTAACTTTAGGACAAAAATGGCTACGCGTTTGTATTAAATTATTTTCACTCTCCTGGCAAATCTTTTCAGGTGAGTGTTGCTACTTGCTAGAAATAATTTCTGTCAATTAATTTTAGCTGAGTTGTTTTTCTCCTGGCAAAACCCAAGCACAAGTCTAGGAGTGTGAGAGAAGGTATGTGAGGATGTACAAGTGTGGAAGATTGTCTTGCAACCCCAGAATAAACATTTTACTGTATGTTGTTATTTTTCAGTAGCTTAATAGACTAACTATTGAAACATTAATTTATGGTAAAGTCTTGGTGTTTCTGTAAGGAAAGTGTACCGGGTATGCAAGACCCAGATATTGTCTTCAATTTGGTCCATCCATTGACTCGGCTCCTGGACACATCAGTGCTCCTGGTGTCAAGTATGTTAAACACTGAAATAGAGTCCCCCTTATGAACAGAAACAGAAAATGGAATCTGTATTAAGACAAACCGTGTACTCTTTTCAGTTTAAGATGAATTTTTTGTTATCCTTCTTGCTGCTTTCATAATCTTTGTGCAGCTGCTCCCAGAAGAGTGAATTAAGAGTCTAGCCTACATTTTCAAAAATGACTAGTAATTTAGGTGTCTCAGATTTTCAGTGCCCATCCTGAGGCACTTTGAAGAAGCCTCATTTGCAGAGGGTTGATGTTAAGCCCTCTCTATAATGTGCAACTTAATATGTCCTTTACCTTTTTCAAACATTCAGAGAGAGACAGGCAGTCACTGGATTTTCAGGCCATCTTTGCTCTGTCTCTATTACTCCAGCAGCAGAAAGGGAGTGGAAAGCAGCCTTGATTTTCCAGCATTAGGGAAGTCCGCAGGCGGTGTAGAGCCAGCATAGGTAGTCCTACCGTACTCTTAGTGCAGGGCCATCCAGGAGGGCGGGGAAGTGGGGCAAGTGCCAGGCAGCGGTCCGAGTCTTCAGTGGCATTTTGGCGGCGGGGGGCCCTTCAATACTGCCGAAGACATGGAGCAACTGAAGGGCCCCCCACCGCCAAAATGCTGCCAAAGACCTGGACCACAGCCCTGTGAGTACAAGGGCCACAGCTCCACCGCTTTGCCCCAGGCCTTCTGAGTCCTCTGAGCAGCCCTATCTCAGTGTAGACTCCTGGTTAGGGGTGCAATAGGGCATATAAGGATTGAAGCTGGAGTACTCTGCATTGTGGCTATCCCAGCTTGGAGAGGGTCCCTGGGCTGGGGCTGAACCCAACATAGGATTAGCCCCAGAAACAGGGAGCCATAGCCAGCACCTTTGCAACCTTTCCTCTTAGCTGATCCCAATATTTATAACAACCTTTCTAATACAAATAAAGAGTACAAGGTGAGCTAGGTAGAGGTGCGCATGGCTCATGCTACTTTTTCAGGTTTAACAGAATAAAGTTAAGACCCATCATCTAGAAAAATCTTCCAGAAGAAAGCCATTGTACAAATCAAGTTCTCTCAAGTGCCTAGCAAAAATGTCATCAATTACTCTCCTTGCGTTCAAATCTAAGAGACTGACAACAAAAATGTCATGGGACAACAGTTTAAGGAAAGGAAAGTGTGGTGAAATGGTGGTAAAATGAGGTAGGGAGGATTTCTACAAGATCAGGGTTTTAAGGGAGGGATTTGAAGAGGAATGTGAGCTAAACATGAAATATGACAGTTCAGAGAGATTGGATTTCAAAGTAGGGCAGGCAGTCAGCAATTAAACATGCCAGTTCCTTTGTGATTGTCAGGATGAGCATACAGTGGCAAATATTTTTAAAAGTAGTGCAATTACAGTGCTGCACATAGCCACCTTTGCTAATATTTCAGCGTTATGTCCTTTTTGTACTACTCGGGCTTTCAGTATTTGCAAATTCTGCAATACTTTTTCTAATTATTTAAACTGGAAACTGAAAACCCCAAGCTCTCTAAAAACAAGACAAAAGAAGGGAACAGACAGAGGAGGCCAGGATGAGCACAGGGAGTCAAGAAAGAACTGTCTGTTTTTCAGCTTGCATATGGTGTGGATTACATAGAGTACACAGTAGGTTCTTTAAAATAGAAAAATATAGGCAGTAAAGGGTTACATCAGATCCCAACACTTTCAGAAAATAGGTTAGGTAGATTATGTGTAAAAAGGCTTTATGTCTTTTATCTTAGAAGAGCCTCGGCAGTCCCCTCATCTTTGGCCTTTTGAGGATTATGTACCAGTGCACCTGCCAGGAAAATGAAAAGTGAATTCGTGGCTGACTAAAACATGCCCTGTTGTGTATTCATGCTATGTTTTGAAATGGATTTAAGCACTGGAAGTTGCCACAAATGGAGCTGTCTTCTAAACTGTCAGTGATGCCAGGAATACCGAGACTCAGTTCTTGATTTCTATGCATAAATTCCACTTCAAGCCAACAAGAAATCCATGTGGTGGGGGAACCACTGCACCCCATGATGGCAAAGCTTTTGGAGCCTGGCCGTGGGCAACTATTCTTCCCCAAATGCTAGCCCTTTTAGTAATGAGGGAGAATGGCAAGGGGACAGCTGCTAGAAACCTTTGGCACCTCACACAAACAGCAGCTTCCTCCTCACTGTTTGCAAAACAATGTAAAGTTATGCTTTGGCATGTCGCACTATAATATTAATGTGCCTGTGTAAGAACTCAGAGACTATTATGTGCCACAGACAGAGACTAGAAGGGACCACAGTGCACTGGTGCCCTCACAATGTTCTTGGTACCTGACTTTGGTTGGGCCTCTAGGTGCTTCTGTAGTAGAAATAGAAAATAACTGAGGCACAGTGTTTCAAGGAGCTCTACTAAGATGCTCTCCACACTGCCTCCTACCCCCCAGGGGTTCTTTGGAAGTGCCATTATGTAAAGGCAAGAGAGTGATCTCACAATTTCTCAGAACAAAGAAAACATTATTAGACTAAGGATGTATACTGAGCTCTATGATTAGTGATGCTCTGTAGAGACTTGTACCAGAGAGGAAATTATACCCTCAATTGACCCTTAACTGAGTCAAATCTTAAAGCACAGTACTCTGCTATGCTAAAATTGATCTAGAACATTACACTAAGCCATGACTGCAGGTCCACCAATTTGTCACAAAAAGGAAGATCCTCAGCTGATGTAAATGGTCAGAGCCCCATTGATGTCAAAGGAACTATGATAATGTATGCAAACTTTGGCTCTGCTCTCATATCTGCTTGGTCCAATCTCCACAACTCAGCACACCTCTCCACAATTTGTGATTCCGAAGATCCCGTAAACAACAGAGAAATGAAGCTACTCTATATCCTTTGCCGTGAAGAATACCTGCCCTTTGTGTCTTCACTCCTCAATGTATTCCTTCTAGTATCCATTCATGTTCCCCTGTTCTTCTTCCCACCTGTTAGAGACCCAGGGGAAGTTCTGTTACTGCACTAATGTAGCTAATCCAATTCAACCCATTAAAAGAGAGGAACTACCAATTCAAAACAGGGCATTCACTGGTACAATTTACCCCTGTAACTTACCATGCTAAGCTGCTCTGGTGAAAACCCCATCTTGCAATGGTGGAGCCCCACTGATGTAGCTACACCCAATGCAAAAACAGTCCAGTCCAGGCTAAGAGACCTTACCTTCTTGAAAGTATTGACAATTAACATACTTATTAGGTACTTGAGACTTAAAACTGGCCTCTCTGCAGCTCCTTCTGGTCTCTTACTGATCATCTGGGCTTGTGTTGCTTGAGGTGTATGTGTGTGTGTTCCCTGCCAGGGAGAGACTCAGTCCTCTACCAGGGATAAATGTCTATTCGGAGATAGTGAGATTTCCTCTGCATTATTCCCATTCCACTCATTTCCCTGTAGAGGGGTTAAACAGTCCTGCTGTTACTTAATGCATGTGCCCTCTTTAGACTTAGGATAATGGAGACACAGCCAAAAGCGAGGCATTTTATATCTTGAAAAGTGGTGTGATGCCTGCCCCTCAGCTTGGAGTGTTCTGGTAGATGTATTCCAGGAGGTTGGAGACATTTTGTTGCAGGAATTATTGTATAAAATGGGTAATTTAAGGACTATGTTTTAAATATTGTTTTTAGTTGCCTCATGAGTTGCATTACATGTTCATTAACTAGATGGGTGAGGTAACTGTAGTAAGATGAGGCCCTGAAACGTAAACTTATGCATCAGAAGCCTAGTCTGAGGCCTGTAGCCTGAACCAAAGTACTTCCAGGCATTGCCAAGCAAAAGCTGGGCTGTGAGCCAGAGGCAGGCCTCTCTCACAGAAGTGGCGAGAAGAGGAACTTGTGCCAAGATGACATCAGGATACTCCACAGACATAAGAAGGAACAGGCAGGTGCATCTTAAAGACAGGACAGCATGATGGATAGATCTGTTTGTCTGGAACAACATGATCAAAGGGGAGACAGCACCCTAATGAGCCAAGAGGCTGTATATAATACATCAGTAGGGATGAGTAATCTGTCCTGTAACTGTATAAAAGTAGGTCCCAGAGCGCATCTTTGTCCAGCCTAGCGGGCAGTGAAAAGTCCTGCCGCTGACTGAGCTGTGTCCATTGCCAAGGGGCACATATTCGTAGTATGTCCTGTAGAGTCTATAGGAAACTATTACTGTGCTTCGTTTGACAACAAAACTGGCTCGGGTTCCTTTGTACCTTACTAGAGTCTGTGGTCTTTGGGGGTTCTCTCGGGGTCTGCTGTGTCAGCGATCTGCGCAGAGCTGGGGCAGCACACAGAGGGAACATGGACGCAGCCGACTGTAATCATAATCAAACAAGAACAGAGCACTACATCATCTTTTATTTGACTTTCTGTTGGTGTGAGAGATGAGCTTTTGAGCTTAAACAGAGCTCTTCTTCAGGTCTTGTCTCTCTCGCCAACAGAATTTGGTCCAATAAAAAATGTTACCTCAGCCACCTTGTCTCTTTAATATTCTGTGACCAAGATGGCTACAGCAACACTGCAAACATGTTCATTAACTGTTCACTTCAGCTTGAAACAAAACTTTTAATTCTTTTATATGGGCAATCTCCTCCGATAAAGAAAGTTGAAATGTATGAAAGGGGACCATAGATTAATAGGCAGATGCCTGGTTCTAGTAATGATATTAAGCTATCAGGTCTCCTGCTACCAATCTCTCACAAATAGGTTCTGTCTGAGTGGCACATGAATCTTATTTCCCTTCAACTTGGTATGGAATTTCTCAAGAAATCATGCTATTGAGAAAAATCATTTTTACAATATCTTCAGGCTGGCCTTAACTAGGCCTCCATTTTTGTGAGTGTAACTAGGTGTGGGTGCAAATAGTGCCTGCAATTATTTTTACAGAAAATGTGGAGGCTAGAGTCTGAGAAACTGGTCCTTAATCTCTTCACAATCAAATTTTGATGATCATTATTTTTGACGTTATATTTTTCTCAAATTAGCATTTTAATGTAATATAGCTGCTTTTAACTCTCCAGCCATCTGTAACTAATTTCCTTTTCTTAAAAAATTGGTAGCAACTGTTTAAATACAATTACTATTGCAGCCATGTAGACTTTTACCTCAAAGTTGATATCCAGTTTAAAAACTTGGAGCTTTGAATTATAGTAAAGTCAAGCTATAATTTAAAATGCTTAGACTAGGGTTGGAAATAGCTTAATTCTTAAAGCGACACTATCAACTCATTTTAGGACCAAAATGTTCAAGTATGTATGAGTATATAAGTGTGTATATTGTCTAGATGCATTTATCATATGTACATTATATTTTAAAGGATTTTTCAAAACCTAACAGAAGACCTGCTTTATCACTGTGGTACTCCAGTTTAATTTCAGTTCAATTACACTGATGTAAAATAGAAAAACACAGTGGTGAATAAAGGACAAAATGTGTCTTTTAATTCAATAAAAATAGTTCATATTTTGGATTTGAAATATTTCCCTTACAGTCCCGAGAGCTTAAAAACAATGACAATACTCTGCTAGTGTATCAAAATCAGAAACTGAAACCGGCCCATCTGTTCTTACTGTCCAAGCTGAGCAAAATGCAAAAAGTCACTGAACGTCTTAAATGGTGACAAGCAAATGAGACGCTTTTTAATTCTTTCAGTGTAAATAATCTAAAGTGTTATCACAGAGGTAAGGAATTCTTTACAAATGAATTGAAATTTGACAGTGTCCCTTTAAATCAGTATTCAAATAAGTTTATGTATTGAAGTTCTGCTCCAAGCAATCTGCAGTCTCAAGTGTCAAAGCTTCCATTTCAAAGCTCTATCAAAAACCAGGAAGCTTTATGACTCAACCAACTAGTGACACTGCGTTAAAGCAGCAGATTTGACTCTACAGACTACTGACTTGATGGATTAAAATAACCTTTAAATATATACCTCCAAAGCTACCAGTTTAAAATAATCCTAAACATACAACATTTTCTTATGTGCACAGTTATAAATATAGCTTTGTTTCACATCTAATTTATGCTCAATATATTTAAAAAGTGACAACATTTTTAAAAATGTCTATTTAATTCTTATATACTTACTAGACATGAAAAAGAGGGAGAAACGTTTTTTCCAAGGGTATGAAACAGGAACAAAGAGATAAGGTTTGATATGAACCTAGGCATTTTATTTTGCACCAAATGTGTATTGTTAATAAACAACAGTTGTTTATTGTATTATTATATAATGGGTGGGATCTTGCAATCATTAACTCCCACTAACTTCAGTGGACTGTGCCCAAGTGAGTAGGTGACTAAAATGTGATTTTGAGCATTATGAAAATGATAATTGTGTGCCTATAATTGGAACTTCAATTAACACCCCTAGTTGTTGGAGTTTGTCTGCCATGTGTTTTTAGGTTTCTTAATCTGAGGGGCTTGGTCCCCTGCTCCTTCTGGGTATACAGAGAACAGCAGTTGCCAAGAATTCTTCTTGCCATCTGTGCTTAGCAAGATGATTGTGTCCTCTTTTTTTTTCCGAGGTGGACCTCACATCAATTGTTCATGTCTTTGTCAGATCAAGTTTGGATAATGGTAATGGGGCAACATCTTCAAGCATCTGGAAATTGCAGCTAATGCAGAATGTATATGAAGAGGTGTTCAACACAGATAGCACATTATACTTGATCTAGTTATATTTAATCTAGTTGGTATTACTGAAACCCGGTGGGACAATTTGCATTACTGGAATATTAAAATCAGTGATTATAACATATTGAGGAGGGATTGGGTGGGCAAAAGGCAAGTGGGAGTGGCATTGCCTGTTTCCTAGTCACTAATAATTCTGAATTAAATATGATTGAATGCTTATGGATCAATGTTCTAACTAGGGCTGTCAAGCAATTAAAAACATTAATTGCAATTAATCGCACTGTTAAATAATAATAGCGTAAAATTTATTTAAATATTTTGGATGTTTTCTACATTTTTCAAATATTTTGATTTTCAATTACAACACACAATACAAAGTGTCCAGTGCTCACTTCGTATTTATTTTTGATTACAAGTATTTGCACTATAAAAAACCAAATGAAACAGTATTTTTGAATTCACTTAATACAAGTACTGTAGTGCAATCTCTTTATCATGAAAGTTGAATTTACAAATGTAGAATTATGTACCAAATAAAACTGAATTCAAAAATAGAACAACATAAAATTTTAGAGCCTGTAAGTCCACTTAGTCCTACTCCTTGTTCAGCTAATCAAGTTTGTTTACATTTGCAGGAGATAATGCTGGCCGCTTCTTGTTTAAAATGTCACCTGAAAGTGAGAACAGGTGTTCTCTTGGCACTGTTGTAGCCAGTGTCGCAAGATATTTACGTGCCAGATGCACTAAAAATTCCTATGTCCCTTCATGCTTCAACCACTATTCCAGAGGACGTGTCCATGCTGATGATGGATTCATTTTAATTATCTGTGTCAGATGCCACCAACAGATGGTTGATTCTCTTTTTTTGATGGTGTGGGTTTTACACTCAAGATTGGAGCGTTGCTCTTTTAAGGGTTCTGAAAGCATGCTCCACTCCTGGTCCCTCTCAGATTTTGGAAGGCACTTCAGATGCTTAAACCTTGGGCTGAGTGCTGTAGCTATCTTTAGAAGTCTCACATTGGTACCTGCTTTGCATTTTGTGAAATCTGCAGTGAAAGTGTTCTTAAAATGGACAACAGGTGCTGGGTCATCCGAGACAGCTATAACATGTAATATATGGCAGAATGTGCATAAAACAGAGAAGGGGACATGCAATTCCCCTCCAAGGAGTTCAGTCACAAATTTAATTAACACATAATTTTTTTTAACAAGCATCATCAGCATGGAAGTATGTCTTCTGAAATGGCAACTGAAGCATGAAAGGTCATATGAATGTTTAGTATACCTGGTACGTAAATACCTTGTAATGCTGGCTACAATGCCTGTTCTCAATTTCTGGTGACATTGTAAATAAGAAGTGGGCAGCATTATTTCCTGTAAATGTAAACAAACTTGTTTGTCTTAGCAGTTGGCTGGACAAGAAGTAGGACTAAGGGAATTGTAGGCTCTGAAGTTTTACATTGTTTTGTTTTTGAGTGTAGTTATGTAACAAAAAAAAATCTTCATTTGTTATTGCATTTTCAGGAAAAAGAGATTGCACTACAGTACTTGTATGAGGTGAATTGAAAAATACTATTTCTTTTGTTTATCATTTTTACAGTGCAAATATTTATAATAAAAATAATATACACTTTGATTTCAGTTACAACACAGAATACAATATATATGAAAGTGTAGAAAAACATCCAAAATATTTAATAAATTTCAGTTAGTATTCTATTGTTTAACAGTGTGATTAACTGCAATTAATTGACAGCCCTAATCATAACGGATAAAGGACAAGATGGCATATTAGTTGGTTTCTGGTACAGACCAGCAAATCAAACTAGGGAACAGAATGACTGGTTCCTTTCAGACCTATTTATAATGTGTAAGCAAAAAAGCTGTGAGATCATGGAGGACTTCACTCTGAGTGACAAAAGGAGTGCTGGAGGTCTCATGCTGCCAGTACTAAAACACCTAGAATTTCTAAATATTATAGATGACAATTTCCTAACTCAAAAAGTATTGCCTCTAACATGGGGGACTTCTATAGTAGACCTTGCTGTGACAGATAAAGAGGAACTGATTATAGAACTAAAAATTTATGGTAGTTTTGGTACAAGTGATCATAAGTTGATCATATTCATAACGCGCAAAGAAAATAAAGTTCAAACCAGTAATAAATATATTTGGTCCTTTCAAAGGGCCAATTTCACAAAGCTGAAAATAATTGAGCCAAATCAGCTGAGTGGAAAAATGTAATCAGAAAAACGTAAATGATGATTGAAATTGTTTAAGAACACTTTACTAGATGCCCCAAACCTGCAATCCCACAATCAAGGAATTAGGCCATATTGATTAAAAAAATTAACCTGGTTTAGAAGAGAAGTGAAGGCAGCTGTGATATATTATAGCTACCTTCAACAGCTTCATAACAAATAGAGGAAAGGGGAAGTTGATAGTAATGAATATAAATCAGAAGCTAGGAATTGTAGAAAATTGATAAGGGAAGCAAAGAAACAGTGAAAACTCTACAGAAAGCAGAATTAAGAACAATAATAAGGAGCATTTAAAGTATATTAGGAATAAAAATAAGTGTGATTATGATATTGGTCTATTACTAGGTTGAAATGGTAGACTTATCAATAATAATATAGAAGAGCAAGTGGGTTCAATAAATATTTCTATTCTGTATTTGGGAAAAAACAGATGATATAGTCATATCATATCATGATAACACCCTTTCCAGTCTACTAGTATCATAGGTGGATGTTAAACAGCAGCTACTAAAATCAGACATTTGAAAATCAGCTGGTCCAGATAACTTGCATCCAAAAGTTTTAAAAGAGACATATAAGGAGCTTGCTGGGCCACTAATGCTGATTTTTTCAATAAATCTTAGAACATCAGTGAAGTTCCAGAAGACTAGAAGAAAGGGAGGGATAGCTCAGTGGTTTGAGCATTGGCCTGCTTAAACCCAGGATGGTGAGATCAATCCTCAAGGGGGCCATTTAGGGATCTGGAGCAAAAATCTGTCTGGGGATTGGTCCTGCTTTGAGCAGGGGGTTGGACTAGATGACCTTCTGAGGTCCCTTCCAACCCTGATATTCTATGATTCTAATGTTGTGTGAATAGTTAAAAAGGTTAAATGGGATGACCTAGGTAATTATAGGCTTGTCAGTCTGACATCAGTCTCAGGCAGATTGGAGGATAATATAATTAATGCCAATCATCAACATGGGTTTATGGAAAATAGATTCTGTCAAATTAACATGAAATCTTATTTTTAATGAGATTACAAGTTTGGCAATGTACTAGTGTTGATATAGTAGACTTAGACTTCTGTAAGACATGTGGCTTGGCACCACGCAACATTTTGATTAAAATACTAGAATGAAATAGAATTAATATAGCACACATTAAATTGATTAAGACCTGTCTAGGTGATAGGTCTCAAAATGTAACTATAAATGGCAAATCATCACTAAGGGATTGTGTTTCTAGTGGGGTCTGTTCTTGGCCCTAGACTATTTAAGATTTTATCAATAATATGGAAGAAAATATAAAATCATCACTGACAAAGTTTGCAGATGATTTGGGGAGTGGTAAATAATGAAGAGGGCAATCACCAATAAAGAGTGATCTGGATGCTTGATAAACTAGACTCAAGCAAACAATGTCATTTAATCTGGCTACATGTAAATATGTCATGTAATATGATTACATGTCTAGAAAAAATGCAGGCCCTACTTACAAGCGGGAGGACTCTATCCTGGGAAGAAGTGACTCTGAAAAAGATCTAGGGTCATTGTGAATAATCAGCTGAACATGACCTACTAGTGCAATGCTGTGGCCAAAAAGGCTACTGCAATTCTTGGATTGCATAAACAGGGGAAACTTAAGTTGGAGTAGAGAGGTTATTTTACCTCTGTACTTGGCACTGTTGTGACCACTGCTGGAATGCGGTGTCCAGTTCTGGTGTTGGCAATTCAAGAAGGTTGTTGATAAATTAGAGGGGGTTTAGAGAAGAGCCACGAGGATGCTGAAAGGATTAGAAAACCTGCCATAAAGTGATAAATTCAAGTTGCTCAATCTACCTATTTAAACAAAAAGACGGTTAAGAGGTGACTTGATTGCAGTCTATAAGTATGTATCCAGTGAACTAATATTTAATAATGGGTTTTTCAATCTAGAAGAGAGAGATAAAACGTGATCAAATGACTGGAAATTGAAGCTAGACAAAATCAGAGTGGAAATAAGGAGTACATTTTAAACATTCAGAGTAATTAACCATTGGAACAATTTACCAAGGGTCATGGTGGATTCTCCATCACTGACTATTTGTAAATCAAGATTTCCGCCCCCCCGCAAAGATATGCTCTGGGAATTATTGTGGGGCAGTTCTGTGGCCTGTGTTATGCAGTAGGTCGGTCTAGATGATCACAATGGTCACTTTTGGCCTTGGAATCTATGAATATATACTTATGCAGGGATCTGCACTGAATATTTGATTTCTAGGAAAATTTTAAAGTGGGACCTCCTGAACTCCCTCTGATCTTAGCTGCCTGGCTTCTGTTGGAGCTACGTTGCTCAGGGAAGGAGATATGCTCTGAATGGCTGTCCCACTAGCTACCAACCTAGGACCTCCTTTTAGAGAGACCACTAACAGGATCCCTCATTTACCTGGGATCCTAAGCTAGAAAGAAGTTGGGTCAGCACTGACTTCAGAAAACCTGTAGGTTTTGGGAGGGATAATGTGGTGAATGGTAGTTCCTTTGGACTGTGACCACTCTCCCTCCCATCCTTGTCCAATGTCTCTACATCTTAGGAACCCAAGTCCCACAGAGGAGAGGGAGGGGAACAACAGGACAGTGGTAGCACTCTTCTGCCCCACGCTCCCACTGTGATCCACCAATCCCACTCTTCCTGTTCAAGTGCATTGAGTACAATGTGACCCATAGTTACTTACTTTTTCATAAACAAAGTTTAGGTTTTTTTATCTTAATTTTAAAATGTAATGGGCACTCTATCATATAATCTTTCCAATCTAGCTATTAGCCAAGAGCTGGACAGCATGTGAAATTACACCATAATCACACCTGTGAAGTCACCAATACATTATGTCTCTTAAGTGTTTAAATAAATATTATTATAATAAAAATCATTCTTTTGAGACATCATATATGTTCTAATTCACATAATTAGTCTTCTGTTTTTGCCTTTGCTATTTATTTATTCATTCTTTCAGAGCTGAGCTTTAAGTAGTTAATTTACTAGGGATCAATAATACATTTATATACTATATTTGGTTTTCAGTGCTGTAATTGGATTCCATTTTTTAAAAAAAAGTTGTTACTGCCTAGAGTATGAGAATAGTCAAGCTGTTTGTGGGTGGCACATATAGTATATTTAGATATGACAACATGGATTTTTCGTTTTCTTGGGCTTATTTATTAAAAAGACAAGAAGCTGTTTCAAATGTATCTAGTGTTCTACAGATACAAAGTTTACATATTACATGACGTGACTTTTTAGGTCTCTTACTATTATCAGTAGATCCCTGCAAATCCGTGAATATCCTCTTTATATCCATGGATGCAGTTGTATTATTTACCATCTTTGTGGATCACGGATTTAATGTGGATATAATTATTCAGATTCAGCTAATACCAGTGAAAGTTCACTTTATCAGTTCGTCAGCACAAATTGAAATAATCTCTGCATCACCCCTCTGCACTTTCTTGCAGGTTTCCTCCAGGAAAGATTCCAAACTCTGTATTCGAAAAGTCACTGGAGAAAAAAAAATCAAAAGAAATTAAGTGTTGGTGCATACAGTTAGAAGGGAAATGAGAAAGGCAAATCACCAATTTGGAATATATTCAGATTTCTTATTAATGAAAAAGGAGATACTTAGAGCCCTGCAAATCCATGGATGTGGTTGTATATTTTACCATCTTTGCAAATCGGATACAAGTTAATTTATTGTGGATACAGATCCAAATTTTTATATCCATGCAGAGCTCAAATTATCAGATATGCTTTGTCTTCCTGTGGAGGAGTCATCAGTAGTTGTCCATTGGTAATGTTATTCTGTAATATTAGTAGCTTTTTTCATAGTGGATTTCAAAGAAGACACTGCTGTGTTTCTGACCTATTTTACTGGACAACTCCTCAGTGACTCTAGCCATGTGTAACAGTCACAATAGCAGCAGAGATGTTATGTCCTGCTATCTTACTTTTTGCCTAATATTAAAATCGGCAAAACCTGTGGGATTAGGACTCCTCATAAAGGCAATGAATAGCTGTCTGTTTTGTTATTGTCCCTTTATTATGAGTAAATCTCTCACTCAAATCACTAAACTTTGGACTAGATTCACATTCAAGTGTTTCTCTTCTGCTGTGTCCCTGATCACTCGCAGTCAGATCGCATACTTAATAAACCTTGAAAGAAAAGAGAAAAAAAAAACCCTAACCCAATTCCCTCAGTGTCTGACACTTAGCATTTAATCTTAACTGTGCTGATTAGGAGTTTTTCTCTTGATCCCTCTCTGGGATGTTTTTTTAAAAAAGCACCTATATGCAAAAATGCTGTTTTGGATTATTCTCTCTCTCTCTCTCTCTTAGTCTCTCTAGTGCTTTTAACCAAAATAAAAGACAATTTGAATTTACAAGTGCTGATTTGGGATTTTTGCCTCTCTAGTTTTTTCAGTCCTAGATGATTCCCCACCATTCCTATACCATTCAGAACTAGAGCTACCTGGAATATTTTTGTTCACATGAAACCTACTCTAATTTATGCTGGTGGCTAAAATGGCCACAAAGCCACATACCTCTTACGGTTCCACCATTTCAATGACCAGCACCCATTTTGTCCTAAAGTTACCTATACAACACACACATCTGGTGTCTCCTCACTTTTACTGTGAAAAAGTATTTGCATCAGAAATAAAAATGTTGAAACCAAGATTATCAAAAGATTTACTCTAAAGGATTGAATTCCACAGCAAATAAGTTTCCTGCACGATTCCGTTCCTGTGTTCCCCACATTTATCACACATTGTGGTCCACATCTGGGCCTTGGTAGTTTGAGTGTTATGTTCCTAGTATGCCTATCCAAATCTGATAGGCATTCTAAAATCTAGCATGAATTTGTATACAATCTGCTAAAACAATTCTAGTACCAATTTTACAGGTAGGGAGAATACAGGAACCAGCTAAATATGTTTGCAATACTTCTTAAGGCAATAGCCTACAAAAGGAAATTGCAGAGAATTTAGGAACTGACTGTGTAGTGAAACTCTGTGTAATGGGAAATGAGCATTAAGCCAACCCTTTACTTTAAATCAAAGCTGTTCAGTCCTAAAAACTTAAGCTTTCTTCAACCACTAAAACTGCTGTTCTATGTGGAACTTCAGTACAAAGTTTCTATACAAAAATAAAACTATAAGAAAAAGGCCCCAATTCAGGAAAGCACTTAAGCACATACAATGATTAAAAGTAAAGCATATGCTTAAATGCTTTGCTGAATCATTGGGGCCTTAGAAATAAATAAGCTTCCATGAACTAGCACTGTCTACTTCTCAACGCGGTTCTTCTTCAGACTTAACTGGACTTGGGTTCAAACTAGAATATGAGTAGCAACCGTGGGTACATGCCCATTCACAACCAGTTAGTGCTGGTAAGCACTAGCTGGTTCCTATTCCATGAGCTCCTGAACAGCCAGTCAAATTTTGTCTGCTTCCTGCGTGGGTATATGGGGGTGGATTGGGAAGGGGCTCTGCACCCTCATCCCTTTTTAATGAACTGATGCAGGACGGGCTATAATTTGGCCCAGTTGATTTAGTGAAATGCCAGGTTTCTCTCTTAAATGAGGAGGTTTTGTCTTTATACACGTGAGGAAGAACTTCTCTTGTATATGAACATATAGCTATACACATACCCACATCAGCTACATGCATATAATGATGTGAGCGAATCTTTTGTTTCTGTTTCTCTGACATCTATAATCAGCCTCTCTTCCTGTGAAATGGTGAATGTTTTGTGCTATCTGTGTAACTCTTTGTTCTCTTCTCTGATATTTGTGCACCTTTTTACTCTCTTTCCCTCTATTATATATTGCGGAGGAGACATTGTCCATTAAGACTTCCTTGACCAATTTGAAAGCAGTTATTTACACTCCCAGTTCCATTAGTACTTACATCAGTTAAAGTGCCTAGAAGATCAAGATGACCTGTAAACCAAAACCCATACTCTCTTGTTTGAAAAACTACCATGTGTAAACTTTCCTTTTTTTTCTAAGGGTAATTTTAGGAAGAGGATCAAATAAATAAGAGGAATGAGCCAGAAGGGTGAGAGCAGCGGCTGCATTGTGCTGTGCTGTTTAGGCAGATCTTCAATTATAGAAGAACTCATCTCAGAAACCTATTTGCCTCTCCTATGATGAACAAGTCTGTGAGTTATACTATTTTTTAGAGACGTGTGAGTGCAGACAGAATAAACGGGATTCAAATACTCTGAAAAGGATTGTGCATGTACATGGAAATGCAATTACTTTGTGTGAATGTGACAAGAGGCAACTGAATGTAAAGTATGCTGTACAAAGCCAATATAACTAGTTTCCAGTGAGTTGTATATATTTTTTATAAATCTCCCACAATCTGGAAGAAACCCAAGTGTTTTTTAGGTCTGGGATCCATATACCTCGCCAAAATGTAATACTTTTTTTTTGAGGAAAAGAAAGACAAGGTTGAAAATATCTAATTAAATCCCCTAGGCCTGCTATCTCTTCCTACCTGCAACACTTCCATCCTCTGCCTCAAAGAATCAAAGCCCTAATGAGTTGTTGAGGCACACATCCTGATTAGAAACATACAACAAGGAAAGAAGACAATACCAGGTGGCCAACTGTGACCAATTGCACAGCCCGAAAGTGAATTCCAACTATCAAACACTCCAAGCAATCTTCTCAACCAAGAGTTCGTAAGCAATCCATAGGCTGAAATTTCTCCAGAGAATATTGTTGAACACATTTGAATAATGAACAAATACATTAAAATTATGATTGGCTCACAAGCAATTTAGATATTTGTGAGGATTGGTGGAGATTTTTAAAAGTGCTCATCATTAGCCTAACTCATCTCCCCACTGAAGTAAATGGCAAAACTCTCATTGATTTCAATAAGAGCAGTATCAGACCAACAAACCTTGGCTTGGTTTGTGCCACAGTTCTGGTTTATCAAAGCACACCTCTCTATATTATATATTCCAAGAAAGTGCATCAGCTCTACAAGTGAGATAAATGTGCACACTATGCTGTTTATGGTTGTGAAGTTTTTAAGATGAACTTTTTTAAAAAATGAGGTCCTTTCTGCTTGGAATAGACTCAGAGGGCTTGTGTATATGAACACTTAGATTGTGGCAAGCTGGAGTGTAAATCTACCCCACACTAGCCTGTTGTGCGCTACATGTCGATGTAGACCCTGCTGCTTTGCACTAACAGATCCCTAATGTTCTTTGCTCTACCCTACATGAGGGCACGGTTAATGCATGGCAGGCTAGTGTGAGATAGATTTATACCTCAGTTTGCCATAAACTAAATGTTTGTTTAGACAGATCCAAATATTCCATTGCATTTTCAGAGGAGGAGAGTTTTCATCCAGTGTATCTGGCCAAAATATATCCCCACTTCATTTGTTGCACAGTGAGTTATACTCCAGTTTGTAGATACTCTGAGCCCCAGAGGTAGCTGCATTTCAGGGGTGAAGTAACTATACATTTGTGAAGTTTTTTGGAATGTTCTCTGTTGAAAGGAGATTCATAAATGTAAAGTAATAATCTCTCTCTCTCTCTCTATGTGCATTTACCCATGTTCACATGCACTTCTAAAAAATTCTAGATATTGACACTTTTGTGTTCCTATTTAATGAGAAAGATTGTGCTACTTTCATTCAGCACCTGGTCTTAACTGTGAGTATTGATAACATCACACTGGCGGTCAGAAATGACTCCAGATAGATATACTCTAGTGGGTTATGAAAATGTGAAATGTCCTCAGAATATTTGATTCCTGCGCACATCACTGGGCTGTCCTTTTAAGTTAGTAATATCCTGTGACTGAAGACCTGGCAAGCATTAGGCTTGCTGATCCATGTACTGGGGACAGACATCAAATTATTCCCTTGAATTTCCCTCACAATTGAACTCTGGATTAGGAATATGTATTAGATGTTGTCAAGGTTCCTCCCCCACTCTGAACTTTAGGGTACAGATGTGGGGACTTGCATAAACACTTCTAAGCTTAACTACCAGCTTAGATCTGGTTTCACAGCCACCATCCAGATTCCTCTATCTGGAACACTCCCTTTCCCCACAAAACCTTCCCCTCCCTGGGTAGCCTTGAGAGACTTTTTCACCAAGTTCCTGGTGAACACCGATCCAATCCCTTTGATGTAAAACACAAGGAGAATTTAACCACCACCCCCTCCTTTCCCCCACCAATTCCTGGTGAGTCCAGATCCAATCCCCTTGGATCTTGAAACAAGGAAAAATCAATCAGGTTCTTAAAAAGAAAGTTTTAATTAAAGAAAGAAAGGTAAAAATCATCTGTGTAAAATCAGGATGGAAAATACTTTACAGGGTAATCAGATTCATATAGTCCAGAGGAACCCCCTCTAGCCTTAGGTTCAAAGTTACAGCAAACAGAGGTAAAATCCTCTCAGCAAAAAGGAACATTTACAAGTTGAGAAAACAAAAATAAGACTAACATGCCTTGCCTGGCTATTACTTTACAAGTTTGAAACGATGAAAGAGACTGTTTCAGAATGATTGAGGGGCCCTGGAATTGATGACTGGGTCCTCTTAATCCCAAGAGCGACAACCCCCAAAACAAGAGCACTCACAACAGACCTTTCCCTCCACCCAAGATTTGATAAGTAATATCTGCTTCCCTCCTTATTGGTCCTTGGTCAGGTGTGTCAGCCAGGTTCCTGATCACAGGTAAAAGGATTTTGGTGTCTCTGGTCATGAGGGATTTTATAGTATTGCACACAGGAGGGCTGTTCCCTGCCCTTTATAGTTATGACAGATGTTAAATAATTACTTGGACCAATCCTACTGAAATGTAACTTCCCATTGTAAGAATGCATTACCCACTGGCATGAAGAAAAATTGCATCGGATGTGTGACATGCAGTAGATCAGCAACTAGAAAGATTTACTGTGCTATCACCTGATATATATGTATTGCAGTTGTACCAGATGGGTCACAGGTATTAGAACAGAACAGTCCCATTAAGAGGTAAATTTCACCCTCAGTATATATGCATATATCCAACTACTATTAGTGTGACTTACGTGCACACAACAAGAGGACAGTACATCTATTACTTTCCCGAGGGGGAAGTAAGTAGCGCTGACAGGGAGCTAGAGTGAGCTTCACTATATTATTAATGCTGTGGTGCTTCCAGGACTGATAGTAAATTCCAATATTCCAGTTTATTTCTAACAGGAATGAATATAATTATGAACTCTCTTTCTGGCACTGTCTATTGTAAAGATAGTTCCCTGTCTGTGTGGTGCATATGTGTTTGCATTCTGAATATTCTTTACACAGCTTTTTTGCAAAATAAAATATTTAACAAAATCAATTCATTTTAGTTCAGATATGCCAGTCAGAAAGGATGCAGATATAATCAAAATTTCCCCCCTCCGTCCCTGAACAGTAATATGCTGTAGTCATCTTCAGCTAGGGCATAGCTCATTGGTGTCTGACCATTTAAGAATGTAAGAATCTATCTTGTCTGATTCAGTACTTTTCTGAGCACTGAAACGGAACCAGACCACCACAATATTATTACTCTCTTCTCAGAATTACCCAGTGTTCAAGCATTATGCAATATATTGTTATGATACTGGAGTTTCAATTGAGGAAATCAAATGTATATAACAATTTAATAGGAAACAGAGGTGTTTAAAAATGCTGAAATAGGTCTATTCAGACATGGCTTAGAGTAGAATGAAATGGTAGCAGTTTTCAAAATGGGATTCTCACTCTATTAAAATGCAAATAAACAATGTTTTTTTCCTCAGACACCCCTGTCTATGTATAAAATAATAACAGTAGGAAAAACCTGTGCATTGTCATCTCTGACATTTTTATATACGCTTAATGTGTGAGGTGAATCAGATATTGCTTATAAAATATACTTTTAAAGAATTAAGAAATCTGGCAGACATTCAGTGGAATATACAAGAAAAGAAATGGTTGAGGAGAGTATCATTTCATTAATGCGTGGGTGTGCATGTATTTACATATGTATATAGAGAGCCTTAAGTGATATAGCACTAGAACAGGTTGAAATGTTTTGAAATATATTTTTTTGAGGAAATTTCATATTTAAACAAAAACTGGATTTTTTTCACATAAATGTCCCCATTTTCCCCCCCCCCCCATCTCTATAGATCACATTCACGTTTTGAGCATATATTTGTAGCTATACATGCATGTGCTGATCCTAATTAAATTTTTATAAAGGGCGCAATTTACCCATGGTGCAGAGCGGCCATTCACAAAAGCCTCCGCACCCTGTGTGCTGGAAAAGAGGCCTTGAACAAGCTGATACGAAGGGTACCTTTCAGATCCTGAGGTCCCTTTAACCCTGATAGTCTATGATTCTATGAATTCCATGGATCTAACACCCCTAACACCCTGCATACTCGGTATGAAGATACTATTGCACCCAGGATAGCTGCTATGAAAGGGATGTCTTCTAGAGCAGCTGCTGGCATAGGAGTTGAGGGACAAATCTGGTTTCACCTCCTCCTGTTTAGTGTCACACACAGAGACCTTTTGTATGGGAAGGCAGATGGATTGGCAGCCTCAAAGTCTGAAATTCAATATTTAGCCATAGAAGCGGTATAGCATTGGTAATGGCAGTATAGGCTTTTCCAACACTGCCCTATTAATATGCTTCAACTCTCATCTGTGTGAAGCTCAACTCTTCTGTCAAGATTGCCAACAGGGCTAACAATTAGTGTCAATGGTCATAGTGTATAGAAACTGGGTAGTACCCCTTTAAATAATTTGTGAGCCCTCAGTTGGGCTTTCTTGTCTTCTGCTGTTGTAGTCACTATAGGTACATCTACACTACAGCTGGTAATGTGCTTCCCAGCTCAGGAAGCCAGATGGATTAACTCTACTCTTGCTAACATGCTAATAAAAGCCATGTAGCTGGGGGTGGTAAGAAAGAGGGTCAGGCTTGCCATCTAAGTACAAATCCACCTAGACTCCCTGCGTACATAACTGGGTGGCTAGCTTAAGCTGCCACTCATGCCACCACTGACTATACTGGTATTTAGTGTGCTAGCTCAAGCAGACCTAGTGCGTGTTTGTTTTCCCAAGCTGGGAAGCATTCTCCCAATTTAAGTATATACCATAGATATACCGTATAATCCTGCAGGGTACACATGTAGCTAGGCCTGTATATTTGTATATAGTTAGTAAACACTTTATTTAGAACCCAACTGTGTCTGCTTGGTTTCTGATCATTATTAATGTGCAGAAAGCAATAACACAACAATGGAAACTATTTTTTATGGATGCTTGCTCACTAGGTAATTAGAAACTGAACTGATACTTCAAACTCCTTTCACTGAGATCAAGAAACCCATCATTAAATTTTTAATAAATCAGGGCCTTTCATCAGTGTAATCATAATGAAAATAACTTCTTTGAAACTCCAAGAAGCAAAGAGCAAATTACATTTACGTGTATGTATACATGGGCAGCTGGTGACTCAGCCGTTGGGGGAGGCTAGGCCCTGGCTCCTCCCTTTCTGCCAGAGACCCCTCCTGTGGCCCCTCACCCCCACAGGATCCCAGAGCACGCAGCCTTAGCTCTGGTGTGCTGGGCAGCCTGGTGGTATGGCTGCAGTGTCCCCAGTCCTGGAGCACCAGGTGGTCAGGTGATGTGGTCTAAACGCTGGACGGGCAGTGAGGCCGTAGCAGCAGCCAGGGCAGGGCAGGGCATAGCATCAGGAACTGCAGGTGGGGACCTCTTGGGGACGGAGCATGGGTGGGGCCACACTAGGCTGTTTGGGGAGGCACAGCCTCCCCTGGCCTATGATACCTCAAGATAAGGCTTATGCCTTTTTGCCGTCCTTCTGCACAGAGGGGAATTTCACCCCTCTGCACAGAATGGAGTTGTACTCCATGGGCCTCTATCAGCAATACTGCAATAGCATTTGGGGAGGCTGCCCAGGAGAAAGGGGTATAATGACTCAGTGACACTAGCCAAACATCCATGTGGATGAGGCTGTTGTCATAAACAGATAGCTAAGGGTTAATGTTTCTTTTACCTGTAAAGGGTTAACAAAGGGAACCAAACACCTGACCAGAGGACCAATCAGGAAACCGGATTTTTCAAAGTGAGGGAGGGAACTTCTGGGTGTGTTTTGTCTTTGTTCTGTCTGTTTGTTTCTCTCGGCTATGAGGGAAGAGCTTTTTTTTTTTCTATCTCCAAGCTTCTTTCTACCCTTCTGTTCCCAAGTTGTGAGTACAAAAGGAAAAGCAATAGGTTTATATTGTATTTTGTATTTACATGTGTGGAGTTGCTGGAATGTTTAAATTGGATATCTTTTTGAATAAGGCTGATTATTCATATTTTCTTTTAAGCAATAGCCCTGTGTTATGTCATCTTGATGCAGTGATCATGTCATGTGTTTTTTCTTTCTTTTTTATATAAAGCTTTCTTTTTAAAACTTGTTGGATTTTCTTTTCCTAGTTAAGGCAAGGGGATAGGAATCTCTGTGCCAGGAGTACTGTCTCTCTCAGGGAAAGACTGGGAGGGGGGGGAAGAAGGAGGGGGGAAGGTAAATCGTCCTCTCTGTTTTGTGTTTCAAGGGATTGAAGCAGGGAAATCTCCTAGTATCCCCAGGGCGGGAAAATCTGGGAGGAAGTAAAGAGCAGGAAGGGAAGTGGGTTATTTCCCTTTGTTGGAGGCTCAGGGCATCTGAGTCTTGGGGGTCCCCCAGGGAAAGGTTTGGGGAGACCAGAGAGTTTATCAGGTACTCAGAATCCTGATTGGTGGCAGCGAGATAAGATCCAAGCTGGTAATTAAGCTTGGAGGTTCATGCTAAGCACCCAGATTTTGGACGCTAAGGTCCAGATTTGGGACAGAGGCTTATTACAGTTGTGCAGTGGCTCACAGAGGCTAATGAGTCAAGTTCATTTTCTGTTGTAACAAGCACAGAGTGACTCTGCTAGGGCTCCACAGCCTGGAGACCAGCTTCGGGCCCAACTGAGAATCATTGCACTGAGTCTGCTTACTCTGGCTTTCCACAGGGAAGGTGGATTTAGCTGTCAGTTACTATCTGTGGCCTTAACTGTTTTGATCTTTCTTACCTTGCCATAGAATGGACATATTAATACACACTGACATATCTTCAACTTCACCCTTATCACATGGGCACCATTTTAGACCAAACTCTGTACTCTGCCCTGCAGCAGGGAGGAATTGCTTTGTTCAAACTGAAAAAGAGCAACTTTAAGCATAGTTTTGATGCTAGTCTGTGGACAAATGTGCTAGTCTGAGTCAATTTCAAGGCCAAATTCAATACCGAAGGTATGAATGAACTATTGATTTAAAGATTCTGAGAAATTACATTGGCACGATGAACCTAAATGCATCTCCTGACCTTTTGATGTTTGAGATATGGAAGATCCAGATAAGATTTTTATTTTCTTTACATGAAAGCAAGTTTAGACTAATAGTATTGACACCAAGCTTGAAATCTTAATAAAACATTTAAACTCTGCAGGTGAAATCTTGGCTCCAGTGAAATCAAAGGGACTTTGCCATTGAATTCAAATGGACTAGGATTTCTCTCTGTGTTCCAACCTAGGTAATAAAAATTTAGCAGTCATGTTCTGACTGGAATTCTAACCGGGTGTCCATCTCTCTAGCTCCATCAACAGCTTCAAAATATAATTTTGGATTTTTCAGTGTGGGCATAATTGTCTATACTTCATACCTATGCTCCATTTAAAATGTCGGCAGGATTCTCATCTCAGATCTGAACAGCGGTGCTTGAATCCAATATTTTGTTCTCCATTGGGAAATCTGTTCAATGTTGAGACCCACCAGATGGATCTGAGAAACAAATTTTACCATGCACATTTTTAGCTTTGGTTTCAGAGTAGCAGCCATGTTAGTCTGTATCCGCAAAAAGAATAGGAGTACTTGTGGCACCTTAGAGACTAACAAATTTTTAGCTCTATAAAACTTGGGTATTGGGTATAAATCTTTCCCAGTATTCTTATAACTAAGCCTTAAAATGCCATTTACAAACTAAGTATTAATTGGAGTGCTTAGGAAGATGTGTATATCTTCAGTCTCCAGAAGATAGATTAATTTCGTAAGATACAAGCTTGGTTCAAGATGGTTCCTCACTTATATTCAGTTTTCAGAGACTTCAACCCTCCCTCCCATATCCCTTTGTTGAAGGATCCGTCTTTCTCACCTTGAAAGAGCTCTGTTCCCTTGTCTGCATAGTGATGGAGGCCAAAGATGGCTTCTATCTTTCCTTCTATCTTCCAAAGTTCAATGACTTTGTTTCAAGAGGCAGGATGACCTTGTGCTGTTCTTTTCATCCCCCTGTATGTAACTGGGACTTCTATTGTTTTTGGTCACAACTTTTTTAATTTACATAGGAGACAGGTAAATAGCTGCTTTCTCTTCTGTCTGGGAGGGAACCTATTTCTCCATGTTTGGCCACAGACTTTAAAACGTAATATAATTAAATATCCATATTTCCTCATTTAGCGTTAATACAAGCATTTCACAATGATATTAATCACCGGTGTATCATTAGATTTCAGAAACGATCTCACTTGATATACCTTTATAATACGCTAATATTGTATACAATCAGTTGATTCAACTGGTTATCACTTGAGGTTCAGAATCTCTGGTCTTCGTATACCAGTAAATATTTGAAAAGGCAATGTTTATTCAAACTGTGAGGAAGATGACATGAAGTCTGGTTGTGAAGAAAGCTCCATGCTCTTTCTTCTCTCATTTGTTAGTTTAAATGCAAATTGTTCTGTTTCCTGACATCTCTTCCTACTGCTGTCTTGATGGTCCTTTTTACTGCTTACAGGCAAATATGAGTCTTCATTGTCTTTGCCTGAAAATGAGGCTGGCCAGAGAATCAAAATACACATTTCTTTGTCTAAGACAGATGTGTTTACTACTGCATAAGAACAGCCATATTGGATCAGACCAAAGGTCCATCTAGCTCAGTATACCTGTCTAGCTCAGTCTTCTGACACTGGCCAATTCCAAGTGCCCCAGAAGGAATGAACAGAATAGATAATCATCAACTGATCCATCCCCTGTCGCCCATTCTCATCTTCTGGCAGGACACTATCCCTGCCCATCCTGGCTAATAGTCATTGATAACCCTATCCTCCATTAATTTATCTAGTTCTTTTCTGAACCCTGTTATAGTCTTTGGTCTTCACAACTCCTCTGTCAAGGAGTTCCACAGGTTGACTGTGCGTTGTGTGAAAAAATACTCCCTTTTGTTTAAACATACTTTAGTCATAATTCTAGTATATATCTATAACTCTTAATATCCACTGTGTACATACATCACACAAGAATGTTAATGATTAGTTATTAGTTTTCAAATGTTACATTACAAGGCATATTTTGTACAAAGATTATTATAGTAGTGTGTAAGGTGTGAATATCAGGCTATTTAGTGTCACATTGTCCTCATCCATAACAATTTTACATTCTACATCAAACTTTTTGTCTAAGTCATGGGAACTGGATGGCTCCATAATATCCCAACCTCTTCATGGGCTACAAAACTGAAGATATTTTTATATCCTCCGGACAGATGACCTAAACTCCCTCATAAATTTGCACCACAACAACCATCACCCACCCATACTAGCAGCTTCATCAGTGGAACCCTACAAATGACTACGTACAAGAAACCAATGGATAAAATCACATCTACCTTCACAGATCCTATAACTATGCCAAACACACAAGGAAATTCGTCATCTACAGCCAGGCACTCAGATACCACAGAATATGCTCTCAGAAGAAAGCTGGACACTCCACCAGAGAAGCAGATTGTACCAAGGAACAGGCCAGGCAACTACCCCAAGAGAACCTGTCTCAATAGTAAAACAATGAGGAATCCTTGTGGCACCTTAGAGACTAACAAATTTATTTGGGCATAAGCTTTTGTGAGCTAAAATCCACTTCATCTGATGCATGGAGTGAAAAATACAGTAGGCAGGTATATGTATTCCAACACATGAAAAGCACATATTTTCATGGGCTGTAATATATATACCTACCTATTGTATTTTTCACTTCATGCATCTGATTAAGTGGATTTTAGCCCACGAAAGCTTATGCCCAAATAAATTTGTTAGTCTCTAAGGTGCCACAAGGATTCCTCATTGTTTTTGCTGATACAGACTAACATGGGTACCCCTCTGAAATCTGCTTCAATACTGATACAGAAATAAAACTGCCTCTGACCACACACCACTAGTTGTCACCTGCTACCCCACACAGGGTATCATTAAACAATTACAACCCATACTCAGGACCACATCCTGAAAAAAAACTTTCCTGAAACCCTCTTCTAGCCCCCATCCCAATTTCACCAAGCTCATCATCAGAAGCAAGCTCCCCATAGACTAAGACACATCAACTTAGGGTACGTCTATACTACTCGCTGGATCCGCGGGTAGTGTTCGATGTATCGGGGATTGATTTATCGCATCTTGTCTGGACGCGATAAATTGATCCGCTAATCGACGCCTGTACTCCACCTCAGCAGGAGGAGTAAGTGGAGTCGACAGGGGAGCTGCGGCAGGTGACTCGCCGCGTGAGGACGGACAGGTAAGTCGAACTAAGATACTTTGACTTCAGCTACGCGAATAGTGTAGCTTAAGTTGCGTATCTTAATTCAAACCCCCCCACCCCCGGCTAGTGTAGCCCAGGCCTAAGTAGCACCAGACCCTGCCAGAACAACAGATGCAAAACCTGCAAATGTACTTCCACTGCTACAGTGATGAACACCCCCCACTTAACACCTTTCATGATGCATGATACTACAGGTGCCTATCACAACCTGTGGTGTAACACATCCAGTGCACTAAATGCCCCAACAATTATGTTGGTGAAAGGAGACAATCAATATGCTCTCCAATGAACTCACACAGAAAAATGATAAAAGACAAAAACACTGTTATCACCTGTGGGTGAACACTTTTCACAAAGCAATCACGCTATATCTAACCTATCAGTCCTTGTCCTCAAGGAAAACTTGCCCAACACCTTCAAAAGACAAGCTTGGAATCTTAAATTCATAACTCTGCTAGACACTAAAAATCATCGACTGAACAGAGACACTGGATTTATGGCTCATTACAACAATCTATAACCTACTGACCCCCATACATGCTTTTTTCTCTCTCTTTTCCCCCTCATTATTGGAGAGGTATTAACTGGCCACTTCAATTTAAATGGTCCCTTGAAATATGACCTAACTACTTATGCTTAACAGTCTCCTACCTTGCATTTAGCTGCGCCACTCTAAGGGCAGGTCTACACTGCAAAATTAAGTCAACTTAAGTTACGTTGACGTTCAGCCACTGCAGTAATTAAATTGGTTTCTGCATGCCCATATTAGCTCCTTCTGTTGGTAGTGCGTGTGCTTATCAGGAGCTCTTGAACGAATTTAACTGTGGGGCACTGACAGCCAGAGCCCTATTGCCCGTGACTCATAGCCTGAGCCCCACTGGACTGACAGTAGGAGCCCTACCACCTGTGACTGACAGCCAGAGTCCTGCAGGGATGACAGCTGGAACTCTGCTGCCTGGGGTGACAGCAAATTTCCCTGGCCTATAGAAGAGCTCTGTGACAGCTTGTCTCTCTCACAACCCTCCCAGCTCGAGGGATCCCTGAACTTGAGCCTGAACATCTACACTACAGTCTGATAGCCCCGCAGCCTGAACCCTGCAAGCCTAAGTCAGTTGACACGGATTAGATGTGTATGTTTTATTGCAGTGTAGATGTACTCCTACAAAAAGAAGTTTAGGCCCTGATTCAGGAAAGCACTGAAGAATGTGTTTAACTATAAGCCGGGGTGAAAGTAAGTTAGGCCACTTACCAGTATGGGCCGGGGCAGGGCCTCAGGCAGAAGGGGCGGGGTAGGGGTAAGCATCCCCCAACCAGCTCTTTCAGGCTGCCCAAGGCTCCTGTGTTAATTTAAAGGTCCCAGAGCTCCGGATGCCGTGGCAGCAGCATCTGGTGCCCCAGGCCCTTTTTAAATTGCTGGCCCCAGGGCAAGTACTCCCTTTGCCCTGCCTCCCACCTGTCGGAGGCTGCGGGGGAAGGTGGTCAATGGGGCAGGGACATTAAAACGCTGCAGGGATGTTTGCCGTGGCAGCGGTTTAACATTGCTGCGCCCCCCACTGACCAGGGGTGGGGGGGATGGGCAGTGACGTTAAAAGTGCTGCCTAGGCAAAGAACCATCCTTAAAGCGCTGCCGTGGGAGTGCTTTAATGTCCCTACCCCTTTTGCCTCCCCTGTCGAGGTCCCTACCAGTACCGGCCCTACTGGCAGGGCCCCCGACGGGCGCAAGGGGCAGCAACATTGCCGCGGCAGCACTTTAAGGACAGTCCTTTGCCTCGGCAGCGCTTTAACGTTGCTGCCCATCTCCCCCTTCCCCCCAGCAGCCCTGCCAGTGTGGACTCTACCGGCAGGGACCCTGACAGAGGAGGCAAAAGGGGCAGGGACATTAAAGCACTGCTGGGTATGGGTCGGTGCGGGTTCTTACCAGTACGGAATAGCGGCCTGTACCGGCTCACTTTCACCCCGACTACGAGTATGTTCTTTAGACCCAATAGGACTTATGCACATGCTTAAAGTGAAGCACATGTTCAATGCTGTCCAAAATATGGATGTTTTCCTAAATCAGATCCTTAATTGTTATGAGCATGCCCACATGCTCTATTTCTCTTTTCTTCCTGCTTCCTCTCATTCACTCTCATAATCCATTCCAACTCTTCTCTGAATTTACTTTCACTCACCAGAAATACAATTCTAAGAGTTAAATGAATCCAGTTAGGGAAGTGAAGGATACCATGTGTCCAATTAAAACTAACTTGTCAGTTAGAATATCAGCCATCAAATACTCATAATGTACTGGCTGCAATCAATCTACAGGCCAAGAATTATTTGGTGAAATTATTTTGAGTAATTAATAAACCTAAAGAAATCCTGATTTTCTGGCAGATTTTTTTTTTTTTTTTGCAAAGAGAAAATAGGGTGAAATTTGTTGGATAAATTATTCAGTGTATTTTATTAATTCAAATCCATTCTTCACAGGCTTTGAAATAAGTATGAGTACAGCTTTTCCTTCTCTGAGTTAAAAGAAGTAAAATTTCCAAAGATTTGGTGCCTCCATCTTCTCTGTTACTATAAAATTCTTAAAAAAAACAAATCGTGACAGCTTCTTCATGTTGCTTTTCAACTGGGCACAGTTCTCTCTTTTTTTTCAGACACCTCTTCAACAGAGCATACAAAGCACATCTTTCATTTGAGGATCTCAAAATGTTTCTCAAACATCCATTTATCTTCATTATATCCTTGTGAGGTAGGTAAGTGCATACACAGCAGCTAGTGTGAAGAAGAAACCTATGATACATGTATCACCAACTGCTAATTACGATTTAAATGGCACTGAGATTCTTCTGTGAGGAGCCATAATTATATGTCTGCATCTTTTACACATTAGAAAAGATAACACCAGTGTCCATGACAATCACGGTGCCTGTGACACTTAGTATTGGTATCACAATGCTTAGCCACAGCACCCCTGACTTCCCACAGAAACATGCCATCATGCATGTCTGTCAGTCCTCCCACCTGTGCTTTCTGGGGATATCCCCTCTGGTCTCCTATCTAAGACTTTGGAACTTCTGAAGAATTCCCAACAAAGAATTAATTCTCAGCCTTCACACTGAACTCAGTACACTCTATGGGGGAAGTCCTGGCTCCATTGACTTCAATGACAAAACTTCCATTGAGTTTCTGGAGGCCAGGAGTTCAGGGTTCTCATTCTCTGCCGCTGATCTTACATAATCATTTATGCTTTTGGAAAAGTGGATGTAAAGCACTACATTTCTAACAGTAGCCTTTTAAGGTTGTGTAAACAACTACACAAGGAACAATACTGTATGAATTGTCATATGTAATAATATAGTGTAGCCTTGACAGAGCTCTTATCTTATTGTTTCCCTACTGTGTCACAGCACTTCGATTTAAGGAATTCCTCTGTAACCTGAGACACAGGACTGCCCTCCATATTAGCTGTGCTGGGATGGTCAGGACTAGCAAGTGCTCTTTGGTACCAGTGCTTGGAATTACTACTACACCTTAAGATAAGGAACAGGAGGGAGTTTGAACTCCGTGTAGCAGTGGTGCCAATTACAGGAGACTCGGGGGGAGGAAGGTAAATGCCCCCTCCAAGGTTTTTGCACTTATGCAAAGTTCCATAGGCTGTGGAGCCAGGGTGTGTATATGGGGAGCATTACTCTGGTGGCATTATCACAATGCCACTGAAATGTGACATGGCCGCCCTTTGGTACACATGGACCGGCATTAGGGCAAAATTTCAGTGAGTGGTGGTGTGACCTGGTGTATGGGGTTGTAACATCATGCAGATTTGGCTACCTGCCCCTCTGTCCATATGGGGGAGTGGAGAGACTAAATGGTATTGCGACCAGGCAAACGGGGAATCTGTTCCTGTACAGCGGACCACTGGAGAACTCGACACCTGGTGGCACCAGCTCATGCACTATGTGGATAAGAGAGAAGGGGAGACTCCCCAGACAAGGAGAGGGAGGGTTGGGAAGAAAAACGGGGACTAGATGGGGTTCCTGTTGGGGATGGGGACTCCAAAAAATACCTGAATTGGTGCCTCTGGGTTCAACCTCTTAAATGAAAATAAATGAGAGGTTGTTTACTATGTATTTCATTGGTAACTTGCACTTTTTGATTTGATTAAAAACCACAGGATATTAAATGGAGTAGGGGCAGGAAGGGGAAAGCTATCTGCTATCGCATCTTGCCTTTGTGTAAATATATCAAACAAACAAAAGGAAAGAAAAAAATTGAAAAGCTACTATTAAACTAAAAAAGTAAATAATCCCTGTTAGTTTAACTCTTGATCAAATTCTGCACTATTCTATATAAAAGAAAAATACTTGGCAATCATGTAGGGCCTTTCACTGAGGATATAAATGCACTTTATAAACATTCATTAAGACTCACAATATCTCTTATATTAGTATCCTCATTGCACAGATGTGGAAATGGAGACACAGAGAGGCCAAAAGTCACATAAACTGAAAACAGACAACCCTTGATCTCTAGCCAGTGCTCAAACTACTATACCATGGTCTTTTCCCAGTACTACTGCTGTACTATTCTTAGCATTGCCCCTCCAGAGCTCTTGCTAACCTTGTGCCTCTAGTGGATGTAGGGAATAACAGTTTTGTAAGTAGTTGCAGGGGCTAGGAGTTCATCACTCAAGCACCATGATGTTTACGTTTTGTTCTCATGCAGATTTACAGACACACATTGAACACTTGTATAATGACAAATACAATGTTAATGATCATTTCCTAATTCCAGCTGGCTACAGGCTGCCAGCTTCCCTACAAATTCAAGACTAAGACCTTAATGCTACAAAGGAATGGCCATGCAGCAAGTAAATATTATCCTGCCAGAACATTAAGTAGTTTAGTAAAGAAAACAAACATGGATTATAGTGGGGGTATGCAACACACAGGACAAGCATCTTCACCAGAAGCACCTTCCTTGATAAGTGCCTGTTCCCTATAAGCCTTTCTTACTACAGATTATCTGGCTTATACAAATTTTGTAACACAGACATTTTGGGGGCTGGCCCTTTAAATTTGGCAAAGAAGCGCAGCTGAAGCTCTAGAGTAGCCATTTTACAACTGACTGCTTGCTTGCTAGATATTCTTTTTCAGTCAGTAAGAAATACTCATATTTCCCCCTTGTTTTCCCGGTATTATTCCTGAGGGCATGGCCCTTTCTCTCAGTATGGAAAGTCTGCAGTTAAATAGGGTTTTTATTTGCAATCTACAAAGCTGAGGAGCAGCTCAACTATGGTATGTGTGAAAATCTATTGAGTGTAAGTCATATAAATATAGTGTTTGCTTGTGATTATTATTATTACTGCTGAAAAATATGGGGGAAGGAAATGATAGAGATAAGTCAGACTTTCATACACATATGGGCTCCCAGCAATAAACAAAACTCGAAAAAAAAATGTGCATAGGGTAGTGGATCAACATTTTTCCAGCATTCAGTCACATTGTTTCAATTAATATTCTCTGCTTCTTCCCCAGTGCTTTTATATGAAATGCTGTAAGTGAAACTAATGTGGACAATGGCCTGTTTGTTTTGATGCGTTCCTTGTTGGTATGTCCTGCGGAGGTGAATTATTTCCCTGTATGTCTCGTTACCTTCCTTGTCTTATATTTGTATTGACTGTGCTAATATTCTTTTGCTATTGTTTTCTTTCTACTAGTGTATTATTTTACTTTATAAGAAAGAAATGAAAAGTACCTAACTGTGGTTCTAGGTGATTTAAAATATATTTTTGTATGGTAATTTACAACTCCATCCATTTACCAGACCACTGTGACCAACAATGGCTAGGGAAGAAAAGACCACAACACTCACTGCTTTCATTATTTTCTCCTTTTATAAATGATATAAATTAGAATAATATCACACAAGTGATTCCACCTGAGCAGAAGTTGCTCTAATTAAGAAGTGAATGGGAATACCCATATAAGTAAGGGTTTTATAGGCTCAGACTTGTCTTTGGATAAGCAGCCTTTGGAATTCACACCTAAAAACTGAGTTTGTCACCTCCCTAATATGCAAGTGTAAAGGCAGTTTGCATGACAAATCTGGCTGTTTGTATATGCTAAACCTTAGAAGTGAAAACTTGTAGAAGCACAATTTTGAATGTGAAGTTTTAGAGATTGTATTTGACTATATGACAGATAGATTTAACAGAATAGAAAAAGTGTGCTTACAAAAATCACTATTTAAACTCCACTACCATAAGTTCCCTTTATTTGCTCACATATCCATCCCTGTTTTATTTCCCTGAAAAACAGAAACAGCTGGAAACACCTGGGTGAAATTATCTGTACATTATCAGTTTCCTGATCTTTATTTCTGTCACTGGGGCTGCCATATCACTTGGTCTTTCTGAGTGACACTTCCCTTTCGTCACTGTCAGCATTGGTACTGGTGCCAGAAACTCTAATGCAGTGCAGTGAGGGAGTGGCATTGCGGTTCAGATAAGAAACTTTTAAATCCTGAGCTGTCAAGTACATCTTGTTTTCCTTCTCTACAGTTTCACTCCCTATGAAATATAATGTTTAGTTCCTTGGCATGTATCAAGAATCACTGACACCAATTCAGTTCACTGTAAAAACACAAGAAATAAATCAGTGCAATTCATTCTTATTATAAACACAAAATGTGTTCCCTAACTTTTTGCTTCCTGACTCTAACGCTTTCTACTTCTTAGTCTTCCACTTCTCTCACTCCTAACATTTCTGTTTTTGTTATTCATTCTTGTATCCATCTTTTTCTAGGCTTCCCTTCATCTTTTTAACATTCTATTTCTCTCTTGTACATTAACTTACATTAGTCTGTTCTTTGCTTGTATACTGCATTCTGAATTTGCCCAACTTTCCCCTGCTAATACTGCTCTCCAGTGAGCAAAATTAATTAATACTCAGTGTAAATTGATAAGAAAAAAAACAACAAACAAATGAGGTCACTTTTATGAGCAGGGAAATAGCTTTCCTTGTGTGAGTGCTCACAACCTGTTCTTAGATGCTAACAACTCAAAGAGTCTTTTGGAAGCACTGTAAGTTAAACAAAATGGGTATAAGTGGTGATATACCAAAAATGAATTGAAATGCAAATTTATTTTAGTGCATGATGATAATTTAATAAATAGACATAAACATGAAAAAGACTTATATTTTTATGCTATTACAGTAGGAATGGTATTTAACATACACCAAGAGGCAGATTTTGCTATCAATTTATCAGTTATCGCCTTTCTGTTTAACTTTACTTTTCCTTTTTCTGTTTTTCATTATTTTACCTCTCACATTATCTGATTTCTACTTTTTGTTTAATTTGCTCTCTATCGCTTTCTCTGGCTTTTTTGTTCATTCATTTCTCCATTGCTTTTCTGTTCTTTCTGTTTGTCTGGTGTCTGGTCTGGTCTGGTCTCAAACTATGCATACTTGATCTATGCGAAGCTCCTGTTGCCTTCAATGGCAGTTTTGTGTGAGTAAGAGGAGCAGGAGTTGCCATGGTAGTTGTTCAATTTCTTATTTCAAGAACATAACAGCATACTTATTTTAACTTAACAAGCTAGGGGGAAATGAAAGTAAGAAGATACTGATTTTAATCAGAATTGTGTCCTTGCCCCTAGTTTATGATACAGACACATTTGTGATGAGAACAAGGTGACTTCTTTCATTTCTGAGAGGATTAATGTTTCAGAAGGACATATGGCTCCCAAGTAGCCATAGATATTAAATTTCCATAACTCCACCTTGATGCTTATATGCTGGAGATCTGAGAGTATAGAATACATTTTCTATGTATATTCAGAGGCCTATGACAGCCAGTCTGGCTGGTACATAAATCTGAGCCCAGTGAAGGGTCCACGTCCATGTTTCTAGGTGCCCTTCATTCCAGGAAGGGACCCGCATTTTTGGTTACTGCAAACTCTCCTCACTTGTGTATGCCCTTAATCTAGTCAGCAATGACTCTCAATGACATTTTAGGTGGAGCACAATAAATGATATATATATGCTCATAGATGGCATGATCCTCTGAAGTGCTGAGCACCCTCAGCTACAGCTAAAGTCAATGCAAGTTGAAATCATCCACTGACTTGCAGGATTGTACCCTATGCAGGGCACTTATTCATAACTGTCAACGCATCTTGCATGACATACTAGCAGCCCTTTATCTAGTGTTTCCAGCCCTTGTGATTTTATAGTGAGAATCATGATATTCAATGGTTTTCTCTGGGAGTCAAGTGGTTTTATGACTCAGCATTCCTTCCTAAAAAAAGCAGATTTCTAGCAAGCATGGCTGTGGAGAAAAACTTGATTAATGTGATTTGGTAGAACCTTGAAAGCTCAGAAACCAGTAGCTAAATAAAAAGAACCTATAATTGATTATATTTATAAAATCTCATAGAGTTTTAAGACAATCTCCTGATTTGGATTTCTGAATGGTTGGGGTTGGCAATGCTGCCTATCGCACCTCCTGTCTGGATTCTCATGCAGCTAATGGAGCTGCAGGGAAACTTTCCCCACAGAGTTGCCTCTCAGCCATCAGGGGCTGCTATGATGGGAACTGTAGGAAAGCGCAGTCTACCTCTGCTCTTACAGTACTGACAAGTGCAAACTGAAGAGAGTTGGATGTCATAGGAGACCAGGGGTCAGCAATGTGTCCATACATGGACACAAGTCTCTGTGGTAAAAATTTTGAGTTCTGTGGTCATTTTTCAAAAAACATTGAATGACTGAATGACATCATCCCCACCCCAAAGCCTGTCACTAACTATGGTACATTTGTCAGGCGTCGGTCACGCAACATGGTGTTGCCGATTCCTGTAGGAGACAGTCAGCGGCCCCTGAGCCCTACTTCCCTGATGAGGAGAGAGAGATTGGCCTAAGATAGTACTGGAAAATGAAAAGGACAGGCAGGGGTAGTGAGTTATATGGGCCTGTGGTGCCCAGGCTCCAGCAATATTCAGGGCCCAGCAGCCCAGCTCCACCAATGTTTGGGGCCAGGTCTCTCCTAGGGGCCCTAGGAGCATGTGCAGTGACAGTGGTGTGAGGTGAGTGTGCTGCTGGGGGGGACCCCTCCCACACAGCTCATTGCTGCCGGTGGGGAGAGGGCTGGCGGGGAGTCCTCCTTTCTGTCCCCAGCCCCAGGGCAGCCTGCCTGCATCCCCAAACTGCATGCCCAGCCCCACCCCACAGCCCACACCCCCTCGCACCTCAACCCTCTGCCCTAGTCCTGAGCCCCTCCCACACCCCAAACCTTTCATCCCCAGCCAGAGCCCTCATCCCCCCCACCCTAACCCGCTACCCCAGCCCTGAGCCCTCTCCTGCATTGTGAACCCCACAGCCCCACCCCACAGCCCTCACCCCAACCCTCTGCCTGAGCCCCTCCCACACCCCAAATCCCTCATCACCAGCCACACCCCAGAGACCTCACATTTTTACATTATTTAAAAATATATATATCGGCTTATAAGGCAGGTGCCCAAAACAGGACTTGGACCTGTTCTGGGCACCACCAAAAATTATACAAACCTGCCACCCTTGGGGACAGGAACTGAAGGAGGAGAAAAGCACAATGGGCAGAACATAGAAGGCTGCTACAGGCTCTCCTCAAGGCTTCTACATATAAGTCCCTGCCTCAGGGCCCTCTAGTAACTTTCCCACATTAGTCCCTACTACTTACCCCCTCAAGCTTCTTGTTGTTCCATGGCTTCCTTACTCCCTCTACCTTCTTTTAACAGTGCAGACTAAAAGGCTTCTCCCTCCCCTCCCCTCCCCTACTCCACCCTACCAGCTTGTTCCCATTGTATGAAGGACACTGAAGCACTGGCAAGAAATGCCACATTCAGAGCTGCACCAGCCAGAGCAGTTATGCTTCTGAAAGTGTCTCTTACCTTTGCTGAGGCTGCCATGTCAGTGCTGATGCAGGTTTGGAACTCCCTGGTGAGATATAGATGAAACAATTTGGAGACCTTTGTTTAGGACCAATTCAGCCCTGGTATAAGAAGTCACATCACAATAGAACTGTTTGGGAAATGATGGTTATACATACCAGAAATTTAATCTAAAGCAATTATTTGTTTTCATTGTTTTGTCTTCATTTGGTGGCATTTCTTGGAAAACTAGAATAAAAACCTAGCAAAAACAAAATATTTCTTTTTAAAATCAGCAAAATGTCCTAGTAAAAAGTTGAACCATGAGATGAAAAAAAAGCAACTAAAACCCTGTAACCCATAAAGACAAACAAGCAGCGAAGAACCAGAGCAAACAAATTAGTTTAGCTTGTCTTATAATAGCAATAATATTAATAGCATCGAGTACTTGCAATTAACAGGTTTTGTAATTCATCAAAAGCCTCAGCTTTGCGCTGGCATTTAACGAAATCAAAGAGCCATTTACTGCTATGTATGCTCTAATACCATGAGCATTATCTCTTACATAATTCTCTTATTAAATCTAAATGGGTATCTGGGAAACTGAATTTAAAGCATTAATGAAAAAGATATTACATTTTTGCTACACAAGTACTTAATTTAATGGGTCTGTAGATTATACTCCATGGGTTATCTACACTACTTAATAGAGATGTTCCATGGGTATATTAATAAATAGCTAGGTGCTGTGTTGTTCTGCCTTAGACACTGGCAAGATCCCCCATCCCATCTTGCAGAGAGGACTGATGGGGTGAGTCATGGGGAAATTCGATGACATTCCTTACTGTGAAGTTTTTCTAGGATCAATCTTGTTGAGGGTGTTGAGCTTGCATCCACACTTGGAAACTTGAGAGGTAGGGCCTTGAAACACGTGACACTTTTGAGCCCCACACAGATCTTGGGATCTGTACTTCAGGGCTGCCCCTTGGGCACCGACTCCTCCACTTCATCAGCAATGTGCTTCCAAAAAGATGCTGGTGCCAGGGACTCGTTCACCCTTTGATGTCTCTGGAGAACCTCTCTATAACGATGGACGGATCCATGGTAAAGAATAAGATGGGTTCTATACAAAAGTGGAATGGCACTACTATCCCAAAAAGCACTGGAAGTAATGGAGTGAGGATGGACCCATCACTCCCTTTCTGCTCTTACAAGCAATGCTGGCTGAGAGCAGGGTAGACTGTGGGAGAGCTGTCACTGTAGCATGTGCTGTCTCATTGCCCCAAGAGCTCAGTCAGCAAATGGATTTACTCTTTTGGACGTTGTTACATCATGGACTCTCTATGTACCTATTAACCCTCCAAATACAGGACTGTGCCTTTAAGACACAATTTAGCCCCATTATAATCAATTCTTTCTCTCTCACGCACCTTTGTATATGTCCTTCTGTTTGTAATCTATGTCCTTGGTCCTTTTTACCACTGAGGCAGTAAGGAGTGTCATTATTGCTCTTGTTGGAGGGGAGGACAAGTTCTGGTGCAGAGCTCCTGTAATTTTAGTCTGTTTACACACCATGTAAATACCTTATTAATAAAACTCTTGTAATACATAGTATTTATTAATACCAACAGAAAATAGTGAAAACATTCTAGCTCATTGGCGTTCATATTAATTGCTTAATATAATAATCCAAGTTTACAGGAAAAAAACTCCTACTCTATTCTATAGCATTTTGGGTCTAAGACTGTGGGACGCCTCATTCAAGAATTCTACAGTATGTGTTAGTGCCATTTATTTTGTTTGAAGGTCAGATTACTCAGTGGTGCTACTTAGTCGCTTAAACTGACAGACTCTTAATACTTTTTTCTGAAACTAGCTTAAAAACTGTGGGAAACTAATAATGCATTGCAGTCAAATTCCGTTCTATAAATGGTGGGACATAAAGCTTTTCTCCCCTTTTGATTATAGTTACATCTGAAAAATGAAATTGAATGAGCATTGTAACTAAAAATGATTTTTTGGATGGGTTTATTGTTATAGACACATTTTTCAAAGGACCTTAATGAACCAATGTCTGCACACACAAAAAATATCATCAGTGAAATGTCACCCAGGAATAATGTGTGAACTAAAAGGATTATGATTGAACTATACCTGTGCTGTTCAGATTGCTGAATTTAAGGTTATGTCACCATTTCTATTATAAATTTCCATTTTCAGACATTTTAAACTGAGGTATAAAGAATTCTCTGGCTATAATTTAACATACAGTGTTTTTAAGCCAAGAGTAGTTTCTCTTTGTGATTTAAGAATTTTCTAAACTGGTTTTACAGGGAACCTGTAATGACAGCTTTCTCTTCTATCATTACCACTAAGCCTCTGCTCTGTACTTAATTGTTGTTTATGTTGACTGGAGTTGAGCTTGAGTCTCCAAGTTCATAACCAGATCTGAATTTCAATATGAAATTTCCCAACGTTTGGATTCCAAGTTCTGGTACAGTTCATAATAAAAGTGCAAACCAGAGGCTCAATCCTGCAAAAACTTGCTTTTGAACACAGTGCTTACTGCAGTCTTTGCCCAACAGTAAGTTTTTTCAGGATTAGGCCCAAAGTTTGTATCTGTATCCACATGTGAACTTTCCCAGGGGAATCAGGATCATGGATTTCGATTAACATTAATCTCTAATCTAATCTATTGCAAACCCAAATTGTTTCCCTACTCTAGTCTATCAGCTATGCTGTTATCAAGATCATCTCTTCGCCTGCCACTCTGACCATATCTTTCTCCTTTTTAAAATCACTTCATTGCCTTCCAATTTCTTTCCACAACAAGTTCAATGTTGTGCTCTCTTTCCATCTTCTCTTTTTGTTGCCTGATCTTCTTGTCTATCTCATACCTAACTTTAAGGCTTACCATAGCCATCACTGTAGATTCTAAGTGCTGCCTGGGTAAGTACACTCTGAATAATGAGGACCCTAGTGTACTTTATTAAGTCCCTTACCTGGTTATAGGATGTTGTACTTGGATTATATAAATATTGTGTTTGTTTCTATATAAATACTACATACACACCATTTTAGTTACGTTGCAAAACCTCTTTCAAACAGGAGGAAGTTGCAGCATGGGCTAAAAGGGATACTATTCTGGATTAGGTAAATCTCTTCATCATTCCATATCTGAAATTCCTTGATAGAGAATTATTTATCACTGACATTCATTAATTACTTGCTACATTTTTGTAAACTGCATTGTCTTAGAATCAGGCAGCTGTCTTGGTGGGAGATGAATGAAAATGTGGTCCTTGGGTTAGTAAGAGTCTGACCTGATAAAGGCTTTAACATCAGGGCTATGTGAAACCCATAGTTTCCTTGTGGGAAAAGAGATCAGATGCTAACACATCTCTTCATGGTCTATGTAGAAGTTGAGATTGAAAAGAAAGATAAATTGGGGGATTTTGATAGTAAGCAGGGCAGGTGGTTCATTAGTTGTTCAAGGATATCAGCATGATCTTCGTTTGGAGGTCTGCACACCCCAGGACTCCCTGATTATTCTTGTTTTCCTCAAAGGAACTGTAATCATGTGTAGTTGTGAGACTAGTTTTATGGTGTATTCTTGGGGGATGTCTTCTCATATCATGCAAAACTGGGTTTTGAGAGAGTGATCAATGTCTGAGTCCTGAGTTTCTTGAAGGGGATGGGTTTCCAGTTCTCCAAATGCCAAGCATCCGGCTTTCATCCAGAGTCTGCCTGGTGTTCATGGAAAGGGCGGAGTTGTTGTAGGAAAGTGCTGAATAATTGTGGTGTGGGGACAGAGGCATGTGTATGTGTTTGCACACATGCACTAAGAATCAATCATTTGTTTTCATTTTTCCATGTGGAGATGGGAAGTAGGAGGCAACCTTCTATCTTTCTATTCATGGTTCTGGGGTATGGACTGTAGTCATGATGATGGCATTTACCACTCTGTGAATGCTCAACTGCCCTGGTTTGGTTGTGGGTTAGAATCTCTCGGGGAAGATATATTCCTTTGATCTCCTTTGTTTACCCTACTTTCATGCTTTCTTTTCATTCCATCTCTCATGCTTTTAAAGTTTGGAGAGTTAGGTACTGTATGTAACTGAAAGGGCATGCCATTCTGCTTTCTGTATACTGCACCTTAAAGAACAGCTGCCATTCTGAGATTCAATTCAGGGCAGAATGTTACAAAGTGAGTCACTGTGCCTTCTCTCATGAAGGCCTCCTACTTTGATTTTCTTTAAGGAAAACAGTAAATAATCTCAAAAGTCATCTAATCTGTAAATACATTTTAATATTTGTGTATGGGAAAGTGTAACAAAGCTCTTTCCTCAGATCCTGAAAAACTCACTGTACTGTGAAGCTTTCTAGCTGTGAGATCGCACCCTGCTGTGTGTTGCTCTGTATTGTACTCAACTCTTTTACCCATTTGTGTTTTTAGACTGTGAACTCTTTAGGGCATAAAATCATATCTGCTCATAGTACAGCTCTATGTACATTTTTGATGCTATCGATGTATGAATAAATGATAATAGAATGATTGTTTCCTCAGCAAACAATTGAAGTTCATATTTGTAATGAGTTGGTTGAAGTGCAAAGATGAAAATAATATATTTTGTTTAAAATATAAAGATATTCTCTCAAGGATTCTTGGCTATGAAATTACTTTACAAATGCAACATCTTCTGTGACATGAGGCAGTGTAAAGTCTCCACCAGGGAGTAGATGCTGCCTGAGTCAATGGTATGGACACTAAGAAGCATTTAAAGAATTGACCAGAATGATTCCTTTCTGTTCCATTATTTTACATTGAGTCAGTAACTACATACCGGTAGTTACATGGTAGCACATCTGGAGTAATGATTATGGTTATTTAGGTCAATAATTAGTGTTTTAAAAGGTCATTAAAAAACTATTTATGTGATAGATGGTAATGGATCCCTTGGAGCAGTAACATGTTATTTCTTATATATAAATATTACAATAATGGGAAAAAAACACTACTTAAATATTATCACAATATTTAAGAGCACTGTTTTGTGTGGCTTGATAGAAAATTAAGTATGTTTAAGGTGGGGATCTGAAATCACTACCCAGATTTTTCACCTAATCCCATTATTGTCATCCTGGATGGCTGGCTGCTTGCATGGAGCTCATGTATTCGAATTTTTTAAAGTTCGTTCTTTGGTTGTGCTGAACTATATGCTATTAGTTCACTGAAGTAGTATTTGCTGGGGATTTTTTTAGGGCTGTCAATTAATTGTGGTTAACTCACGCGATTAACTTAAAATTAATCATGATTTAAAAAATGAATCATGATTAATCACAGTTTTAATTCCACTGTTAAATAGAATACCAATTGAAATTTATTAAATATTTTGGATGTTTTTCTACATTTTCATATATTGTATTCTGTGTTGTAATTGAAATCAGTATATATTATTTTATTACAAATATTTGCACTGTAAAAATGATAAACAGAGTATTTTTCAATTCACCTTATACAAGTACTGTAGTGCAACCTCTGTCATGAAAGTGCAACTTACAAATGTAAATTTTTTTGTGTTACATATCTGCACTTAAAAGCAAAACAATGTAAAACTTCAGAGCCTACAAGTCCACTCAGTCCTACTTCTAGTCCAGCCAATCACTATGACAAACAAGTTTGGTGTCATTTAGAGGAAATAATGCTGCCTTCTTATTTACAATGTCACCAGAAAGTGAGAACAGGTATTTGCATGGCACTTTTGTAGCTGGCATTGCAAAGTATTTACGTATCAGATATGGTAAACATTTGTATGCCCGTTCATGCTTTGGCCACCATTCTGGAGGCCATGCTTCCATGCTGATGGCACTCACTACAAAAAATAAGGTGTTAATTACATAAGTGAATGAACTCCCTGGGGGAGAATTGTATGTCCCCTGTTCTGTTTTACCCACATTCTGCCATGTATTTCATGTTATAGCAGTCTCAGATGATGACCGGTACATGTTGTTCATTTTAAGAACACTTTCACTGCAGATTTCACAAAATGCAAAGAAGGTACCAATGTGAGATTTCTAAAGATAGATACATCACTTGACCCAAGGTTTAAGACTCTGATGTGCCTTTCAAAATCTGAGAGCAATGAGGTGTGGAACATGATCTCAGAAGTCTTAAAAGAGCAACACTCCAATGTGGAAACTACAGAACCTGAACCACCAAAAAAGAAAATCAGCCTTCTGCTGGTGGCGTCTGACTTGGATAATTAAAATGAACATGTGTTGGTCTGCACTGCTTTGGATTATGATTGAACAGAACCTGTTGTCAAGATGGACATATGTCCCCTGGAGTGCTGGTTGAAGCATGAAGGTACATATGAATCTTTAGTGCATCTGGCATGTAAATACCATGCGACGCCGGCTTCAACAGTGCCATGAGAACGCCTATTCTCACTTTCAGGTGACACTGTAAACAAGAATCAGGCAGCATTATCTCCTGCAAATGTAAACAAACTTGTTTGTCTGAGCAATTGGCTAAACAAGAAGTAGGACTGAGTGGACATGCAGGATCTAAAATTTTACATTTTTATTTTTGAATGCAGTTTTTGTATATAATTCTACATTTGTAAGTTCAACTTTCATGATAAAGAGATTGCACTACAGTACTTATATTAGGTGAATTGAAAAATACTATTTCTTTTGTCTTTTTATGGTGCAAATACTTGTAATAAAAATATAAATTGAACACTGTACACTTTATATTACGGTCTAACTCGAAGATCTATATAGTCAAAATAGAAACATCGAAAGAATATTTTTAAATAAATGGTATTCTATTAATGTTAACCGGCAATTAATCATGATTCATTTCTTTAATCTTTGACGCCTATTTTAAGTAATAGTAACTTTTATAGTCCTGACTGAACTAAGAATGCAAGAGAAACTCCAAATAAGGTACACACTGCTCTCGATGATTCATAGCCCTCTGAGACTGGAAGGGACTCGAGAGGTATCGAGTCCAGTCCCCTGCCCTCATGGCAGGACGCAATACTGTCTAGACTATCCTGATAGACATTTATCTAACCTTGTCATGGTACACATTCCCCACTCTGAACCTTAGCGTCCAAAGATGGGGTACCAGCATAGATTTCCTCTAAGCTAATTACCAGCTTAGAACCTGTAGCGCTGCCACCACCAGGAAATTCAGTGCCTGGTACACTCTGGTCCCCCAAAAAACTTGCTGGGGACCTCCAAGACCAGACCTCTGGATCTTACACAAGGAAAGTTAAACCTTTCCCCACCATTGCCTCTCCCAGGCTTCCCTCCCTGGTCACCCTGAAGATATTGTGAATCAAAGTCCTTGAATCACAAACAGAGAGGAAACTGCACCTTCCTCTTCTTGTCTCCCCCTCCCAGACTCTTCCTGAGGAGACAGTAATCCTGACACGAGAGAAATTAGCCTTCTCGCCCCCTCCTCTTTCCCCACCAAGTCCTGGTGAATCCAGACCCCGTGCCCGCTAGGGTCTCACACCAGAATAAAAAACAATCAGTTCTTAAAAAGAATTTTAATAAAGAGAGAAAGCAGTAAAAATATCTTTGTAAATTTAAAATGGATAGGGTACCAGGTTGTTTAGCTATAGGCACTGGAATACCCTCCAGCCTAAGTATTCAAATACAAATTAAATCTTTCAGCAAAAGTACGAATTGAACTCCTCCAGCCAAATGCACATTTGCAAATAAAGAAAACAAACATAAGCCTAACTCTCCTTCTACCTAGTACTTACTATTTGAAATCTATAAGAACCTGTATCAGGGAGATTGGAGAGAAACTGGTTGTACGTCTGGTCCTCTTGAGCCACCCGAGTAACACAACCAAAACTAAAGCACACACAGAAACTTCCCTCCCTCAAGATTTGCAGATATCTGTCTCCTGATTTTCTCCGGTTAGTGACAGCCAGGCCTACTGAACTTGTTACCCTTTATAGTCAAAGAGATATAAATACTTCTGTTAGTAACATTTCTTATCTGTTATACAAACTACTCTTAAATATATCCATGGATGAAATTCCACAACCTCCCTACGCAATTTATTCCAGTGTTAACCACCCTGATAGTTAGGAACTTTTTCCTAAGTCCAAATCAAAACCTCTCTTGCTGCAGTTAAGCCCATTGCTTCTTGCTCTATCCTTAGAGGCTAAGGTGAACAAGTTTCCCCTCCTCCTCTGACACCCTTGTAGATACCTGAAAACTGCTATCATGTCCCTCTCAGTCTTCTCTTTCCAAACTAAACAACCCAATTCTTTCAGCCTTCTTCATAGTCATGTTCTCCAAGACTTTAATCATTCTGTTGCTCTTCTCTGGACTCTCCAATTTCTCCACATCTTTCTTGCATGCGGAGCCGAACTGGACACAATACTCCAGTTGAGGCCTAACCAGAGCAAAGTAGAGTGGAATGACTATCTTCGTGTTTGCTCACAACACACTGTAAATGCATCCCAGAATCACGTTTGCTTTTTTTGCAACAGCATCACACTGTAGACTCATACTTAGCTTGTGTGCCACTAGAACCCCTAGATCCCTTTCTGCGCATACTCTTCCTAGACAGTCTTTCCCATTCGATGTATGAAACTGATTGTTCCTTCCTAAGGGAGCACTTTGCATTTGTCTGTTATTAAATTCATCCGGTTTACCTCAAACCATTTCTCCAATTTGTCCAATCATTTTAGAATTATGACCCTGTCCTCCAAAGCAGTTGCAATCCCTCCAGTTTGGTATCATCTGCAAACTTAATAAGCGTACTTCTATGCCAGCATCTAAGCATTGATGAAGATAGTTGACAGAGCCAGTCCCAAACAGCCCTGCGGAACCCCACTGTTATACCTTTCCAGCCAGATTGGAGCATTAATAACTACTCTCTGAGTAGGTTTATGCAGCCATTATGCACCGCACCTACAAATCCATGTTGGCTATCCCTATCACCTACCACTTCCAAGTGTTTGCAGCATAGTTCTTTAATTACTTTGCTCAATTACTTGGCGTGGCAGAAGTTTAAACTAATTGTCTGTAGTTTCCTGTTGTTTTATTTCCCTTTTAAGATGGACTATATATTGCCCTTTCCAGTCTTCTGGAATTCTCCCATCTTCCCGATTTTTCCAAGATATAGGCTAGAAGCTCGAATACCTCTCTGTTAGCTCTTGAGTATGTTGGATGCATTCATATAGACCTGGTGACTTGCAGAGATCAACTTTTCTAGAGTGATTTTTAATTGTTGTCTTGTTTATTTTATGCTTCTAACCTTTCCGCTTCCCAATTACATTCACATATGTTAGACATTCTTCAGCAACTGCTCAGAAGACTGAACAAAGAAGTCATTAAGCATTCTGCTGATTTCCAAGTTCCTGTTCACTGTTCTCTCCTCCTCACTGAGGCCATGGGCTCCCTATCCTTGGTCTCTTCCTCTTGCTCTAATGTATTGATAAAAGTCTTCTTGTTCCCTTTTTCCATTAACGTATTTTAGCTCATTTTGTGCCTTTGCCTTTCTAATCTTGCTCCTGCATTCCTGTGTTGTTTGCTTATATTCATCCTTTGTAATCTGACCTAGTTTTCATTTTTTATATGACTCCTTTTTATTTTTTAGATCATGCAAGATCTCGTGGTTAAGCCAAGGTGGTCTTTTGCCACATTTTCTATCTTTCCTACCCATCTTGTTTTAAGACTTGAAGTAATCACAGATCAATATGAGGAGTTTGCATTTGTGGGTCTAAACTGCTGTTGCAAAGCTGTGCATGCAATTATTTTCAGTGACAATTTCATGCCCGCAAAAATGAAGCCTAGTTTATGATAGGGATAAATATTTTATCCTTAAAAAAAACAAGTGATTCTAACTAACCAGATGTGTCAACTATGATGCCAATGATATCAGTGGTTCATTTATTTAGATACATTACCAGTAGATGAGTAATAATAAAGGTATTGAGATGAGATAATTGAAAATTAGTATAATTGCTGGATTTTATTTTTGTAACAAGATTGTTGCTTTTCAGCCCAGAGTTTTGCAGAAAGTTATTAATGGCCTGCGTTGTTGCCAGGTATAGTATATAATGGAGTAAAGACTTAAGAAGGTTGCAGTTTCTATTATATATTCCTTTTGTCATCAGGACTTTGTGACTTAGCAACATTTTTATGAGTAGAAACTTTATATACAAGATTTCACTGATTAAACACATTTTTTTTAAATTTTCAGAACACTGATTTTTTTTTTAAACAAAGAAGTTATGCCCAATGGATAATATTGCCTACATTAAACCTTTAGTTATGCAGGCAGAAATTATACATTCTGAGAACATTCTTAAATGTTGTAGTTACAGATTATGAGGTATCTGAAACTTTTGACTCAGATATTACAAGAGCTGCTGGCTTGTCTGCAGAATATCTAAACTTCATGGGACCAAACATGAATAATTCTGCCTGTGAACTCACTGGAGGATCTTGTACCCTTAATAGAATCTGAAACAGAAGAATTGGGGAAAACTACAATGTAACTTGCGTTAGAGCTGTTGCATCAACAGTTTATAAGATGTACAGGCATCGAAGTCTAGGCCACTCCAAGGTGTTAAATCTTGGCCATAAAGGTTCTGTAATAATCAGATGGCGGGCATTTTAAAGCCTCTGATCCGTGTAAATGGCCAGAGTAGTAGATACTGATTGCAGATTAGTAGGATGAGTCTGCAGGTTTTATATTGGATGGTTTGTACCTGCAGACTTTGAGCTCCATAGGAATGACTGCAGACATTAAACAGTGATAGGTCTACAGACTGTGGTCCTGAATCTTCACGCAGTCTGTTGTAACTTCACTGAAGTCAATGGAGGTACGCCAATGTAAATTAGGAAAGACAGACGCTGCATCTGCATACCTTGTTCTATAGCCAATGCCAGTATTGCCTTCTAATTACCTCACAATTTACAAAAAGCTATAATGCTTTTTTTTTTAATGGAATTTTTTGACAGATAGTGCTTACAAATCCTGCCCATTGTGTCTGCAAAACAGATAACTTCCTTGAACAAAACTATTTACAGATGACGAATATGCTGCAGAGTTTGTGATCTTCTTGAACCAAAGATGTTCAGTGTATGGATGTTAGATACATACACCAGGTGTCTACAAAGCTTTTGAACATCCTGATCAGGACTATTTGGTTTACAGAGCAGATAATACAACAATGCCTGGGAAGTTTGTAATCTTCTTTAATCAAAGCTGTTCATCTCAAAGAATCACAAGGATACCCTGAATGTATCTGCAAAAATTTGTTACTTGAATCATGTACCATGGACTTTGATTTATACATCTTAAAATCACTGCTCTCTACAAAATGCTAACATCCAGTAAATGGAGAATTTTCCATAAAGCATTAATAAAAATGTTCCACGGTACTAGCTGTCATTGAAAAATAAAGTATATAACAAATTAAGCTTTTAGATTAAGCCAGTTTTAAGATGTACTTAGACAAAAGGAGTTAAATTTTTCAGAAAGTGACAAATTACTAATTGTCCAGCTATACCAAAACAAGGATAGGAGACACTTGATATGGTTTTAATCAAGCTTCAACTTTATTATTAGATGTCTGGGACTAACAGGAGATAAAATTGTACAGTGCAGGTAACTCCATGTCCATTTAACAACTACTTAGAGGCCACTCTCTTTCTATCCAGTTCCCCCAGTCAACCCATTACTGGGACCTTAGTCTCCCCCCACCCTTGAATGAGGGTTAAGGTGGACTATAAAAATGGGAGTTGGCTGCCTGCCATATCATCAAACCCTGCATCCTCTGTATTCTGCTCCTTAAACCAACACCTCCTTTTTAAGTCCTATACCAAGCCATTTATCCAGTTTCTGTATCCCTTCCCTGTGGAATACCTGCATTGGGCATCCACCCCACACTTATGTAATGAGTTGCCACATCATAGGCTAACACCTTTTCCTACTCACCATAATAAGCCCTCCCTCTCCAAACATAATGTGAGGAAGGCAAAGAAAACTCCACTCCACCTGGCCAATCTGGTGGTGAGGGAAAAATTCCTTCCCGGACCCTGTAGAAAGGCGTGGATAGCGTCATGCCCACAGCGAGTCCTGACCAAACCTGGTATTTTGCCATCTCCAGAGGGAGGATGGGTGCTGCTTCACCTAGTCTGGGGCAAAGGGACCATGTTTGCCTCTTTTGAACTCCTCAGCCCTTCCAGTCCCTGGTGTAGTCCGATCTCTAGATTTGTTTTTGTATATAGGGTTGTCGATTCATCACAGTTAACTTACATGATTTACTCAAAAAATTAATTGTGAATAATCAGTTTTAATCACACTGTTAAACAAGAGACTACCAACTGAAATTCATTAAATATTTTGGATGTCTCTCAACATTTTCATATATATCTTGTATTCTGTATTGTAATTGAAATCAAGGTATATATTTTGATTACAAATATTTGAACTGTATTTTTCAATTTTTCAATTCACCTCATACAAGTACTGTAGGTTTTTTTTTTATGTGTTACATAACTGCACTCAAAAGCAAAACAATGTAAAACTTCTCTGGCTACAAATCACAAGATATTTATGTGCCAGATGTGAATGCTTCAAATATTATTCCAGGGGATGTGCAGAATGTGGGTAAAACAGAGCAGGGGACGTACAATTCATCTCCCAGGGAGTTCAGTCACTAATTATAATTAACACTTTTTTTAATGAGTGTCATCAGCATGGAAGCATGTCCTCTGGAATGGTGGCCAAATCACAAAGGGGCATATGAATGTTTAGCATATCTGGCATATAAATACCTTGCAGTGCTGGCTACAAAAGGACCATGCAAATGCCTGTTCTCACTTTCTGGTGACATTGTAAATAAGAAGAGGGCAGCATTATCTCCTGTAAATGCAAACAAACTTATTTGTCTTAGCAACTGGCTGAACAAGAAGTAGGACTGAGTGGACTTGCAAGCTCTAAAATTTTACATTGTTTTATTTATGAATGCAGTATTTTTGTATATAATTCTATATTTGTAAGTTCTACTTTCATGATAAAAAGATTGCACTACAGTACTTGTATTATGTTAATTGAAAATACTATTTCTTTTGTCTTTTTACAGTGCAAACACTTGTGTAATGGAGTGATGACCCACCGCTGCGGCGCCTCCTGATGGGAATTAGCTCTTTCTACTCAGGAGTGCCTTCTTCAGGCTGGTGTCCTGCTTGCCGCTGGCCCCAGTGTCCCTCCCAGATCCTGGTGCCCCTTACTACCTACCCTTGGGCTGCCCCTCTTCAATCCCAGTACCTTTCTTGGCTTTTAACAAGGTCTGCAGCCTAGGGGTTTTCCAGGCCAGAGCTCCCCAGCTCCTCTGGCCTTTCTTAGGCCTGATCCACTTTAGGTGCCCTGCTCAGCTCCCAGCAGCCAGACTCATCCCTCTCAGCATCTAGAAAAAGATTCTCTCAGCTCTAGCCTAGCAGCCCTTTTATAGGGCCAGCTGTGGCCTGATTGGGGCGTGGCTCAGCTGAAGCTGCTTCCCCTATCAGCCCAGGCTTACTGGTTCTCCGCCACAGTGCTTTCGCAGGGCTGTTTTAAGCCCTTCAGGGCAGGAGCGGGGTTACTGCCCCGCTACAACTTATAATAAAAAATAAAAATAAAGTGAGCATTGTACACCTTGTATTCTGTGTTGTAATTGAAATCAATAGATTTCCAAATGTAGAAAATATCCAAAAATATTTAAATAAATGGTATTCTATTATTAACTGTGCAATTAATCATGATTGGTTTTTTTAATCGTGTGATTAATCACGATTAATGTTTTTAATCACTTGACAGCCCTAATTTAGATAGATAAATCAATTATTTAAGAATCCCCAGTTATCACTTTGAGGGTTGACAGGTTCTTGTCCCAAGATCAGTATTTTATTAAAATTATTATATAGGTGGGACCCCCAGTGTGCACAGTTGTAACACTCACACTATAGGAAATCTTCTATATGTACGAATAGTTTGTTTTAATACATTTAGCGCAGTCACAAACACCCCAACTCAGTAAGGAAGATAGAGAGACTACAGAATGTACATCTGCACATCAATATACTCACACGTTGCCTTGCAGAACAACCTGAAATGTTAGTCATCATCCTCCCTCCTCACCACTGGCTACCATTCTGGCTCCTCCTCGGGATTACGTCTCCTTCTCTTACTGCTCCTAGCCTGGGATGCAACTTTTATAATATGATACACTGATGGCACTATGTCTGATGCATATTCAGTAGGGGATTTTCCCTTTTTCCTTATTTGTATATCCTTACCTTACTAATTTTGGAGTGTCTGCCTTCTATAGGTTGGTATATCAATCATCTCAACTTTTCATCATATACATCCCTTTGTTACCATGGCCCTTTTATTGCTAGGTATTTGCGGATGTAGCTTATGTACCAGTTATACACATTACTTCATTGCCGTGACACTTCTGTGGTTGGATCATATATCTGTTGTCAGAACTTACCCTTAAACACACTATATCAGCTCTCCAATACTTTGGTTTTTCCGTTGGGCCATTTATCTGTGCAAAGTTCATAGCCCTCAAGTCTTATGCGAACATGCTGAAGCTAATGTCTTGAATCAACAGAATACAAGCCTGTTGGTTCCTTGCATTGCTGCTGAATCTAATGCAAAGCAGAATATAATGCAAAGCAGTTAATATAATAAAGGCAAGCTAAGCCACTGGGGTATACTCGGGATAAATCAGCGTCGCCACACTGATCCATTCTGCCTTTTGCAGTGGCTTTTGTGCCTTGTTCCCCCTTCTGGCTGTAAAGCAGTATTTCCTCTTCCGCAGCAAAGCCAGAAAATGCCCCCACCCCTGCATTTAAAGGTCTGGTGTGGTCATTTTTCAAAGTACTGGAACTCTAAAGTAACTTTGATTAAATTGGATTATCACCTAAATTTCTGTCCTGGCATAAAAGGAGACAAGAGAAATTCACAGAAAAGTAGAGCTTTTATTCCAGAAACTTGGATGAGATATCAAAATCAGGATTATAATGAAATCTGGCTGGAATCTCAGAATGAATTGAGATTCCATTAAGCTGTTGCTAAATAATGTGATAGGAACAATTTACATTTTTAAACTTTGCCATATGTATCAAAATATTTAATTAGCTCCATTTGAGTTCATAGGTTAATATGTTTAACACATTTGTCGGAGAATATAACTGAACTAGATGGACCTTTGGTCTGACCCAGTACGGCCATTCTTATGTTCCTAAAACTAATAGATAGAGCCAGCAAAAATTCACGTCTTCCTTTTGCATGTCCATGCGTAGACAATAACTTTGGCTCTTTACTGTAGCTGATACTGTGATAGCTGAAACATTGTCATGATTAGGGCTGCATGCTGAGACAAATGAGTCATATGTGAGGAACATGTTTTGATGATGAATCACCCATTTACTTCAAAAATGTAAAATATGAGCAGAGCAAATGTGCATTTCAATGAAAGAACAATTTCAGGAATCAAAATATGGGGCACCCTCAGACCTGCAGAAGAAAACAAACTGGCAACTACAATAAACTACAAAGAGCCAAATACTGTAGACTTTTACTCAGGCAAAATTCATATTGTTGGCCACAGGAATTTTGCCTGGGTAAAGGCTGTAGGACTGGACACAATGAAATTCTGAGCTATGAGAAACCTTAAAAAAAAGAAAAAAACCAAACAAAACCCCCCAAAGTCCAACAATATACCCTAATTTGTGCTGAGGATTAGAAGATTTAGTAAATAAACATTTCATTTTGATTTACATTATGCAGCAGCATTTGTTGAAAACAGGAATTCCCAGCGTAGCTTAGACAATGAGTTGGGATTGTAATGGATGTCAAGGTTCAAATAATATATTGAACCGTTTTAAAATCAGAAAAAGCCATGTTAAGTACAGCCCAAATTAGAGATCCTGTTTTTCTGACAGTTTACATTGAGGTTTTCTCTGGATAGAGCATATGGTCTATAAATGAGAGTTTACCACTCATCCTTCTCTTTTCTTTCTTATTGATTTTTTTTTTTTTTTTTTTTTTTTATACCATAGAGGTTTCTCATGCTTCTGCCAGTGCATTTCTGGAAAGAACTGCAGAGATCTTTTGAGTAACAAATACTAACAATTCAACCAAAATGGGATTATATGGTCATGAGAAACAGCTTCTAAAAGCTCATGTGTATTTCCGTTGTTTTTTAATACATTTTCTCTTTACTTTTAATTTTTAAATATGTATGAAACTCCAGTCTATTTTCTGTTGTTGTTTTAAAACTCTACAGGCAAAACATTGCAATTGATTCATATTTTCTAATGCAATGTGTCATTTGACTGGAAACATTACTTGTAAGATTATTTTGTATTATTTTGCCCCATTTAGGTGCTCTGGATAACCAGGATATATCTGTGTGTGCGTGTATATTATATATTTGTAGTTTGTTCGTAGATTATATTTTGCATGTACAGGGTATGTGCCTCAGTTTACCTGCTTTACCTTATTGCAGGGGTTCTTAAACTGGGGGTCATGAGGTCATTACACTGGGGGCCATGAGCTGTCAGCCTCCACCTAAAACCCCGCTTCTCCTCCAGCATTTATAATGGTGTTAAATGTATAAAAATGTGTTTTAAATGTATAAGGGGAGTTCGCACTCAGAGGGGTCACCAGTACAAAAGTTTGAGAACCCTTGCAGTATTGTGATTGACTGCTTAGAGTTAAATCAAAGAAGGCTGTTACAGGAAGCAAGCAGGAAATGAAACAATGATTCCCCCCACGCACAAGGTATTTCCTGGGAGAATACCTTGGAACTGTAAGAGTTATACAGTGTGAGTTAGTGACTGGAAAAATCCCTGCCTGCCTGTTACTAGAAGGCTGACAGGCCTGTTCTGTGAAGGCCAAAGACTATGATCAAAAGAACATTAAATGGTTAAGTGTGGTGGAACTCAGGCAGGGACTGTGCAGGGCTTACCCGAGACAGCAAGCAGCAGTTCTGTGGAACTAAGGCATCTCTGCAGAACATGCCCGAGACATCTGGGCTTGCCTAAGCTTTGAGAGAGGTGATGAGCTGCAGGTAAGCAAGCTCCAGATGTGTGGGTCCTTTGGGGATTTAACCCTTCTCCCTGCTTGCTGTGCGCTTTTGGGCAAATAGTCAATATGCTGGAAGGAACTGTTCTGAGTCATTTTAAGCAGCTGCTGATCACAAGTAATTGAAGAGGGGTGTCTTGCAGGGAACTAGTTGCAGTTGGGCATGTTGTGTTAAATGTTGAAAACACGAGGCTGCTCCTTCCCCCACAGCCAGTCTGAGTGGTAGAACCACTCAGACTACCCAGAGAGAGGTGAGGGCAGTGAAACTTGTCATCTGAGGAGGGGGATTTGTGAGGGAGTGCAAGGTTGTATAAGGCACCACTCGTGTAACTCTGGCAGGATGGTGATGATAGGGGTGTTGTAGCCTGATCATACAGCCTAGAGTGGAGTGAACTGTGACATTCCACTCTGCAAAGAGTGCATGTCAAGACAGATAATAGTAATGGGAGATTCGATCATTAGAAATATGAATATCTGAGTTTGTGATGACTGGGAGAACCACATGGTGAATTGCCTGCTGGGTACAAAGATCTCTCAAGACATCTAGACAGGCTTATGTGCAGTGCTGGGGATGAGATGGTTGTCATGGTCATGTAGGAGAGAGGTCCTGGAGGCCAAATTTAGGCTGTTAGGTAAGAGATTGAAGTCCAGGAGCTCCATGGAAGCATTCTCTGAAATGCTTGCAATTCCACGCACATGGCGAGTTAGACAGGCAGAACTGCAGCATCTCAATGTGTAAATGAGGTGATGGTGTAGAGAGGAGGGAATTGGGGAATCTTTTAGGAAAGGAGGAGCTTATACAGGAAGGATGGGAGCCACCTAACCGTAAATGGAACCAGACTGCTGGCATGTAAAATTAAAAATGTTGCAGAGGAGTTTTTAAACTAAGGGCTAGGGGAAAGCTGACAGGTAAGAGGAGCACATTGTTTGGAGAGAGACATCCCTTAGATCTACTGATGGGTATTCTCTATATCCTAGTAAGGAGGAGAGGATGGAAGATGATAAAATACAGGTAGGGTCTGATGAGAAACAGTCACATGAAAAAGAGTCCCATTCAATTACATCACATAATGGCAGACAGCTAAAAAGTAACACATTTTATAAATTCTTACACACAAATGTTAGAAGTCTAAATACTAAGATGAGTGAACTTGAGTGCCTGGTATTGAATGAGGATATTGATATAGTAGATATCACAGAAACTTGGGTGCAATAATGATAATCAATGGGATATAGGGATATGAGAGTACAAAATATATAGGAATGACAGAGTAGGTCATGCTGGTGGGAAAGTGGCACTATATGTGAAAGAAAGCATTAAATCAAATATAGTAAAAATCTTAAATAATCAAACTGTACCATCTAGTCTCTATGGATAGAAACTCCATACTTGAATAATAAGAACATAGGAGGAGGGATATACTACCAGCCACCTGACCAGGATGGTGATGGTGATTGCGGAATGTTCCAGGACATGAGAGAGGCTATAAACATAGAAAACTCAATAAAAATGGGGGATTTCATCTATCCCCATGTTGACTGCATACGTGTCACATCAGGATGGCATGGAGGGATAAAATTTCTCGACACCAGAAGTGAATGCTTCTTGGAGAAGCTAGTTCTGGAACACACAAGAGGAGAGAAAATTCTTGATTTAGTCCTAAATGGTGCACAGGATCTGGTCCAAGAGGTGAGTATAGTTGAACTACTTGGTAAAAGCAACCATAATATAATTAAATATAACATCCTTGGGGGGGAGGGGCCATGAAGAAGGCAACCACAGCAGCATTTAACTTCAGAAAGGGGAACCATGCAAAAATGAGGAAGCGAGTTAAATGGAAATTAAAAAGTAAAATGCCAACAGGCTGCATGGGAACTCTTTAAACATACCATAATAGTGGGTCAAATTAAATATATACCCCAAAATAAACAGCAAGAGGACCAAAAAAAAGCCACAATGGCTAAACAACAAAGTAAAAGAAGCAGTTAGAGGCAAAAAGTGACATGTTTCAGAGTGGTAGCCATGGGTCACTACAAAAACTAATTTCCCCCTGTTGATACTCACACCTTCTTGTTAGCTGTTTGAAATGAGCCACTTTGATTATATTAGCCTCACTAGCACTACAAAAGTTATTTTTTCTTCCTTGGTATTCACCTCTTCTTGTCAACTGTTGAGAATAGCCCACTTCCATTGTAACTGAATTGGCTTGTTAGCATGTCCCCACCCTCCAGTTGGTAAAGCAACTCCCATCTTTTCATGTGCTGCATATTTATACCTGCCTACTGTATTTTTCACTCCATGCATCTGATGAAGTGGGTTTTAGCCCACAAAAGCTTATGCCCAAATAAATTTGTTAGTCTCTAAGGTGCCACAAGGACTTCTCATTGTAGAGACAAAAAGGCATCCTTTAAAAATTGGAAATGAATCCAACTGAGGACAATAAACTCTAGCAAGTCAAGTGTAAAAGTATAATTAAGTAGGCCTGAAGAGCAACAAACCAAAAACCCAAAACTAACAGCAAAAATATGTTTAAGTATACCAGAAGCAGGAAGCCTGCCAAACAATCAGTGGGGCTACTGGATGATGGTGGTGCTAAAAAAGCATTCTAGGAACATAAGGCCATGGCAGAGAAGTTAAATGAATTCTTTGCATCAGTATTCACTGCAGAGGATGTGAGGGAGATTCTCACACCTTAGCTATCCTTTTTTAGGTGACACATCTGAGGAACTGTCCCAGATTTAGGTGTGAATACATGAAGTTTTGGAACAAATTGATAAATTAAACAGTAATAAGTCACCAGAATCAGATGGTATTCACCCAAGAGTTCTGAAGGAATTCAAATATGAAATTGCAGAACTAAATCAGCTTCTGTGCCAGATGACTGTAGGATAGCTAATGTGACACCAATTTTTAAAAAAGTCTCCAGAGGTGATCCTGGCAATTAAAGGTCAGTAAGCCTAACTTCAGTACCAGGCAAATTGTCTGAAACTACATTAAAGAACAGAATTATCAGACACATAGATGAACACTATTTTGGGGGGAAGAGTAAACATGGCTTTAGTAAAGGGAAACCATACCTCACCAAACTATTAGAATTCTTTGAGGGGGTCAACAAACATGTGGACAAGTATGATCCAGTGGATATAGTGTATTTGTACTTTCAGAAAAATCTTTGACAAGTTCCCTCACCAAAGTAAGCAGTCATGAGATAAGAAGGAAGGTCCTCTTATGGATCAGTAATTATTTAAAAGATGGGGAACAAAGCGTAGGAAGAAATGGTCAGTTTCACAATGGAGAGAAGTAAATAATTGTGTCTCCTAGAGAGCTGTACTTGGACCACAGCTGTTTAACATATTCATAAATGATCTGGAAAAAGAAGTAAATTGTGAGGTGACAAAATTTGCAGAAAATACAGAATTGCTCAAGATAGTTAAGTCCAAAGCAGAATGTGAAGAGTTACAAAGGGATCTCACTAAACTGGGCATCTTGGCAACAAAATGGCAGATTAAATTCAATGTTGATAAATGCAAAATTAGGCACATTGAAAAACATAATTTCAACTATACATACAAAATGAAGAGGTCTAAATTAGCTGTTATCCCTCAAGAAAGAGATCTTGGAATCATCATGGATAGTTCTCTGAAAATATCTGCTCCATATGCAGCAGCAGTCAAAGAAGCTAACAGAATGTTAGGAACCATTAGGAAAGGGGATAGATATTAAGGCAGAAAATATCATAATGCCTCTATATAATTCCATGGTATGCTGGCACCTTGAATACTCTGTGCAGTTCCGGTCACATCATCTGAAAAAAGATATATTAGAATTGGAAAAGGTACAGAGAAGGGCCACAAAAATGGTTAAGGGGATGGAACAGTTTCCATGTGAAGTGAGATTAAAAAACAGTGGAACTGTTCAGCTTGGAAAAGAGATGACTAAGGGGGGGTATGATAGAGGTCTATAAAATCACAAATGGGGTAGAGAAGGTGACTAAGGAAGTGCTATTTACTCCTTCACATAACAGAAGAGCCAGGGATCACCCGATGAAATTACTAGGCAACTGGTTTAAAACAAACCAAAAGAAGTATTTCTTCACTACAACACACAGTCAACTTGTGAGGATAGGTCCATCAATGGCTATTAGCCAAAATGGACAGGGATGGTGTCACTAGCCTCTGTTTGCCAGAAGCTGGGAATTGGTGATGGGATGGATCAGATGATTACCTGTTCTGTTCACTCCCTCTGGGGCACCTGGCATTGGCTGTTGTCGGAAGACAGGATACTGGGCTAGATGGACCTTTGGTCTGACCCAATACTGTCGTTCTTATGTTCTTATGAAACTCGTTGCCCAGGGATGTTGTGAAGAGCAAAAGTATAACTGGGTTTGAAAAAGATCTAGATTAGTTCATGGAGGATATGTCCATCGATGGCTATTATCCAGGATGGTCAGGGATACAACCCTGTGGCCTGGATGTCCCTAGCCTCTGATTGCCAGAAGGTAGGAGTGGATGACAGGGGATAGATCACTTGATAATTGCCTGTTCTGTTCATTCCATCTGAAGCACCTGCCATTGACGACTGTTGGAAGACAGGGTGCTAGGCTAGATGGACCATTGGTCTGACCCAGTACTGCCATTCTGCTATTCTGATGTTCTTAAGGGGTGTGGAAAAGGAAGGGATAATTTAAATTTTTTGAACATCTAGTACTTTTATTTTAACAACTGCTAAAATATTTAGTTTAGAAAAACAAGAAATACTTACTACCTGCCCACTCAGAGGCATGACTCCCACTATTTTAATCACAGGAGTTGTCCCTGAGAGGACACAATTATTAAGGCCAAATGAAATAATTATAATGGTTAACCATGGCTATTTTAGTAAGAAAAAAAGGAAAAGAAAATATTAAAACAACGCAAATGACAGCTTAGAAAGGATGCACTGATTGAAATGATACACGTCTCAAAAAAGGTATATTATATTCGATCTCTTCTGTATATTTCTCTGTGGAAGTTTTTAATAAGATTACACTCTTGAGTGAGTCTGACTTTGTGGAGGTGGGGCACATTTCTCGTGGTAAATTGAGACCAAGATCCCGTTTCCCAAAATTATCATGAAGCCAGTCTAAATTTATCCTTAGATAACTAAGACTGTTTATGAATGGGCAAAATAATTTTGTTTAAGGAAATGTTTATCCTGTTGTTTGTTAATAATTTCCAGACAGTTTATATTGGCAAAGTAAGCAATTTTAATTAGATATTATGAAGTTGAAGAAAATATCTAATCTGTTACTTAGAAGAGGTCATTTAAGGGGCTGTTTTTAAAAAAGGGCCAATTACAGATATTAAGAATCTTAAATCCCACTTGTTCTCTGTTTACCAGAGTTTAGTCCCTGTCTTCTCTCCAGGAATCCCTGATCTAACCATTTGGTGATTAACAGGACAAACTGTTAGAGTCTGAATTTATAAAAGCATTTTCATATCTCCGTGAAATCATTACAAGAGTTTTAGATTTAATCCCTTGGCAGTGTCTTAGTGATCTTTCTTTCACCAATTCGTGTTGAAGTTTTGGAGGGGTTTCATTGTGTCGGTGTCTTCTTGAGGCTTCTCTGTTCTTAGCTGTCATAGCAATTTGCTTGTGAAGATGCAATGGGTAAGTTGTCTGCTTGTTGTTTACGCAGGGTAGCAGAGGGAGTAGGCATAAGGGGTGATCAGTTTAGTGTTCTTCTCCGTCCTATTTCCATGAAATTATAGGAAAGGACACCTCTTTCAGGACTGTTCAGATTTGAAGTTGGTAGCTGTCATTTGTTCATTGGCTCATGCCTGGGGTTTGGATTAGGTAACACCTTCAACTCCTGAAGAGGCAGTCTGTCTAATGAATATTTGACATTTCCTTAATTGCCTTTGTTGTTCTTGCGGCAGGAAAGTATCAAATAACTTTTAAAGTTAGTTTTAACTCTTCCTTTTTTTCAGTCCATTTTCTGAGATATGCTTCCATGTTTATTAGAGTTTGACAGGAAATTAAATTTGTTTTTCAAAATGTCCAAACACTCCTGTTCTTTACATAAAAGTTCTCAGTTTTTAAGTCTTTTATTATTAATTCCTAAAGAGAGTCTTTAGCTCAGATAATTGTTGACGAAGTTGCAAATTCTTTATAACAATATCTGGAAAGCTGAATTTCTGATCTTCCTAGGTTGTGTGAGGGAGTTTTTTGAGTACTTCCAGTAATTAATCAGTTCCCCATTAATATAAATAGTCTGTATTACAATAGTCAGAGGGGTAGCCGTGTTAGTCTGGATCTGTAAAACCAGCACTCTCAGCTATCTCCATGACACCACTGTTTTCCTGAGAAAACTACAATGTATTGGTGACCTTCCAGAAAACACCATCCTAGCCACCATGGATGTAGAGGCTCTCTACACAAACATCCCACACACAGATGGAATACAAGCTGTCAGGAACAGTATCCCTGATGATGCCACAGCACAACTGGCTGCTGAGCTCTGTGCCTTTATACTCACACACAACTATTTCAAGTTTGATGACAATATATATCTCCAGATCAGTGGCACTGCTATGGGCACCCGCATGGCCCCCCAATACACCAATATTTTTATGGCTGACCTGGAACAACGCTTCCTCAGCTCTCGTCCACTCACGCCCCTTCTCTACCTACGCTACATTGATGACATCTTCATCATCTGGACCCATGGGAAGGAGACTCTAGAAAAATTCCACCACGATTTCAACAACTTCCACCCCACCATCAACCTCAGCCTGGACCAATCTACACGGGAGGTCCACTTTCTAGACACCACGGTGCAAATAAGTGATGGTCACATTAACACCACCCTATATCGAAAACCTACCGACCGCTATGCCTACCTTCATGCCTCCAGCTTCCATCCCGGGCACATCACACGATCCATTGTCTACAGCCAAGCACTGAGGTACAACCGCATCTGCTCTAACCCCTCAGACAGAGACCAACACCTACAAAATCTCCACCAAGCATTCTCAAAACTACAATACCCGCACGAGGAAATTAGGAAACAGATCAACAGAGCCAGACGTGTACCCAGAAGCCTCCTACTGCAAGACAAACCCAAGAAAGAAACCAACAGGACTCCACTGGCCATCACATACAGCCCCCAGCTAAAACCCCTCCAACGCATCATCAGGGATCTACAACCCATCCTGGACAATGATCCCACACTTTCACAGGTCTTGGGTGGCAGGCCAATCCTTGCCCACAGACAACCTGCCAACCTGAAACGTATTCTCACCAGCAACTGCACACCGTACCATAGTAACTCTAGCTCAGGAACCAATCCATGCAACAAACCTCGATGCCAACTCTGCCCACATATCTACACCAGCGACACCATCACAGGACCTAACCAGATCAGCCATACCATCACTGGTTCATTCACCTGCACGTCCACCAATGTAATATACGCCATCATATGCCAGCAATGCCCCTCTGCTATGTACATCGGCCAAACTGGACAGTCTCTACGGAAAAGGATAAATGGACACAAATCAGATATTAGGAATGGCAATATACAAAAACCTGTAGGAGAACACTTCAACCTCCCTGGCCACACTATAGCAGACCTTAAGGTGGCCATCCTGCAGCAAAAAAACTTCAGGACCAGACTTCAAAGAGAAACTGCTGAGCTTCAGTTCATCTGCAAATTTGACACCATCAGCTCAGGATTAAACAAAGACTGTGAATCGCTAGCCAGCTACAAAAGCAGTTTCTTCTCCCTTGGTGTTCACACCTCAACTGCTAGAAGAGGGCCTCATCCTCCCTTATTGAACTAACCTTGTTATCTCCAGCCTAATTCTTGCTTGCATATATATACCTGCCTCTGTAAATTTCCACTACATGCATCTGACGAAGTGAGTATTCACCCACAAAAGCTCATGCTCCAATACGTCTGTTAGTCTATAAGGTGCCACAGGAGTCTTTGCTGTATTACAATAGTTTCTTTTATTAGTAATCAGTTTAGCAAGAAAGAGCTAAAGCTAAAGATGGGTTTTCTTCCTAACACTTGCTTGTCCTTGGGAGACACAGCTGAAGCCTCTTGGAATTCCTTTTGTTAGCATGAGTATTTCGTATAATTAAACAAACAAAAATATATGCATATGAGTTACTTTCCTCCAAACACCGTATATATTAAAATAACAATATTACTGCAACAAGGTGGGTGAGGTAATATCTTTTATTAGACCAATTTATGTTAGTGAAAAAGACAAGATTTTGAGTGACACAGAGCTTTTCTTCAGGTCTGTTTCAGAAGTTGGTCCAATAAAATATATTATCTCACCTACCTGGGACCAACATAGCTACAATAACATTATGAACAGTAGATATATTCTAAGCTTCAGTAAAAGCACAAACAAGCTTAATGACAAAAAGTTAATAATTTTATTAATATCATTTTTGCATTAATATTGTGATCACTTGGAAGGAGGGCCCATGGGAGAGTTGAGGGCTAGATCACAGGTGCAGCTTGCTTCTGAGTCAACACCAGAGGTACAAATAGAATCCATTTCTTAGTGGTATGGGGGTAAATGGAGGGCATGTGACCTACTCAGTGACCCTCCACATGACTCCTCCCCACCCCGCCCCTAGTGCAGGCCCCCCCCATGCTCTCCCTGTTCCCTCCCAAGATCCACTCCCCTTACTGGGGGGGGGGGCCCTCTGTCTGCCTCATGCTGCGCCTTCAAAACCACACCTGGAGCTCCACTGGTACGGCTGTACTGCTCCAGCCCTTCCATGCAGGTTCTCCTCAGTTTGTACAGCAGCCTGCTGGATGGCGGGGATGGGGGTGGTACAACTCTGCTGGAGGAGCTGCGGGTCTGGAGCTGCCTGATGGCCCCATGTCCTGCTCCTTTCCCCACTGCACTTCCCAGGAGAGCTCTGCAGTGCAGGGCTCTCCCGGGAACTGCAGCAGGGAAGGAGCAGAACTTGGCAGCTCCTCTGGCAGGGCTCTACCACCTCCAGTCCTGTCCTCTGGCAGGGCTGCTTTACAGACGGAGGAGACCCTAGTGGAAGAGCTGGGGGCGCTACAGCTGTGCAGGAGGAGTTGCCAGGGTGTCGCCACCCAGAAACCCCACATTCTGCTCCTCTTCTTTCTGGTATGCCATACCAGCTGTAACTATCTTGCTGGCACAATGTACCGGACCATATCGCCCTACTTGCACTGTTGGCCAACACAGGTATTAAACACAATCTATGATTTTTTTATCATTGTAAGAATAGAACTGAAAAAGAAACACACAGAACATGATGAATAGGCAAATGCTCAGAAGTGGAGTTACTTAGTCCGTTCGTACTTTGTGAGGGTTGTGTTTGAAGCAATAGCATTTAAGAATCCAGAAGTGAATTAGAACAATTACAACTACTTTTTATTTAACATCTACACTTAAGTGAAACAGCAATAAATGAGCCAGTGGGGACTCTTTTGAGTTCTGGCTATAGCTGGATCTAAAGCTTCCCCAAAGTTCAGGGGTGTTTGGACCTGGTGTTTTGGCTTAGCCCAATAATCTTGTTTTGATGGTTCCAGTGAAACCCAGAACACACAAACATGTTTCAGTACAACATGGAATGGCACTGAACTCAACAACTCAATGAGATGTAAAACAAAAGTATCATATTATTAGAATGTTCTTATTGACAGAATTTATCTTGAGAGCAGGCTATTGTTATGCAAGAAAGAGCTGGCTTCACAAATTATTTTTCATGAGTAGTGCATATTTGTGGGTGCATTAGCCATACTACCACTTCTTAAAAGTACATGACGATAGCTTGAACTAAATCCAGTGAAACTTCAACAGAAATTCCATTGAGGCTCTTAAAAATTTTATTTCTGCAAGACTAACATCTGCAGAATTTGATATTAAAAAAAGGAAAAGTTAAAATCTGTAAAATTAATTTTCTTGTGTCTTTAGAAGTGTGGTGGTCCAATTATATAAATGTATTTTCAACCAGGGAATAAGTTTAAAGTGTCTCTTTGTTTTGTTTTTCTCCCCAGTGAACTGAAAAATTGAGTTATATACTCAAGAAATTCTTTTGAAACTGAAAATAATTGTGATATGGATTTCTGTTATGTTAGAATTTCCTGACAGTCTCTCATTTTCATAGGCCTGCCAAACCCCATTATAGTGGGTCAGAAATGACTCTGAGGGAAAAAATGGCTCATTTAAAACTTCCATCCAGGCAAGAGTCCGCATGCCTGTGTCACTTAAAGAGTCTGCTAATGAGCTTATTAATAATAAAGTGGTCTCTCTATTTTTATCATCTAATAAAGAAATGAAACCACTTCATGTGTCTGATGAAGAAAAAAGTACAGAGGGGGCTCACTTGCTTTCCCTATGACTATTTTTGTTCTTCAGAATAAAACATCTATATTGGTTGCATTAATTTAGGTTCTTTTTTTAACTCATTACAGATACACCAAATTAGTGTTGCAGATAGAATGAAGCTAAATAAGAATTAGTAAATGAATGAAATTTGCTTAATTAGTCTGCAAAGTTGCAATTAATGTCTCCAGTGGCCCAGTTAAAGTGCAGGTGATATTGCTGAAGATATTCTTAAAATGGAAGTAAAATTACTTTAAATTGCTGTTTATTCCACCAAGCAATTAATTTCATTCCTGGTTTAACCAGCTAAATTAGAAACATCAAATATGAGGGGGGAAACTCCAGATATTGTGAAAGCAGCTTTGAATAGATGAAAATATGCACAAATGGCTCCAGCTGGAAGGGAGTTCCATTGCAAGGCTATTATAAAGAGATAAAAAGTACTTTAAATGAGGCTATCAGCTAGTCATTCAAATCCTTCACTGCAGCCACACTGTTACCATGCTGAGAGATACTTGGTTACACCACAGTCTCAAGACTAAATTTTAAAATATGGCTTGATTTGTCACAAAAGTAAACCGTGTTTCAACAATGCATCAGAATTGTGCTATAGCTTTGGGATCAAATTCTGCTCTGTTTCACTAGTGTAATCTGAAATAATTCCAGTGGAGTTATTTTGGATTTACACTAGTTCAATTAAACAGAAATTGGTCCTTTAATTTTATCAGAACTACAGTATGTTTTGGGAACAGAGGTAAAATAGAATTACAGAAGGTAAGACTGTAGCTGTTCTGATTGCTAAATTAATCTTAAAAAGATTAACTCAGTGTAAGTGAAGCAGAGAGTTGAAATTTGTTGAAATCAAATAGTCAACACTGAAAGTTTCAATTCAGGCAAATTCTGATGAAAAATTATTTCTTGTGAATTTTTATGCCCACATCTAAACAATTTTCCTATTTATCAAAGCATGGTAGCAAGGAGGAGGAGGATCATGTTATGAAGAGCTGCAGAATCTTCAGTGAGTGACTTCTCTTCTGTCCCCACAAAAGAGTGGGCTGGAGGAGTACTGCCCACAGCCCTGCATCAAGAAGCAGCCAGGCTCAGGGAGCCTACCAGAACTCAGAGTAAAGGGAACACCAAGCTCAAGAAGTGTAGCAGGCCAAATGAGCTTTACGAGAGGAAGCCAATCCTGAGGAGCCCTGTAGAGCCCATGAGTGTATTCAGACCGCACTGAGGGAAAACCAAGACCAAAGAGCATTTGTGATCAGGTTTTGAAAATCTGCACAAATACCGCTAATGGCATTCCATGTGGGCAGAGATTATTTTGTGAGCAGAACTTGGATGAATACCACGATCTTTATATTTTCTTATCTGATTTTGAACGAGGAGGCGAGCAGGCAGACTTGGTGCCTGGGGTTGGGACGTTCTTTCTCACATAAAGGGTATCAGGTAGAAAATAGGTGTGACTGGGGTTAAGAAATAGAGAGCTCATTAATCAAGTGGACAAAGGCATAATAACATATAATGGCCTGAAGCTAGATAAATTCAGGCTAGAAATAAGGTGCACATTTTTATTGGTGAAGGCATTCAACCATTGGAATAAATTACCTGTTGATGCTGCAGATTCTCAATGACTTGGTGTCATGAAATCAACATGAGGCTTCTAAAAGGCTTCAGCTGGAAACTATGGGTTTGATGCGAGTGAAGTTCTATGACTTGTATTATGCAGGTCACTCTGGGTGATTATAATGGTCCCTTCTGACATTAACATCTATTAAAGAAATGGGGAGGGGGAGAGGGAAAGGCTAACATTCTTGGAGAAGAGAAGTGGTGAGACTGGAGATAGGAAACGTGATTTGAGACATGGGGCCCAAGGTTTTCAAAAATAGAGGGTCAATGGGAGCTTCTTGGTGTTGAGAATTTCTGAAAATCAGGTCTCTAATTTATATACTTAAATATTGATTAAGCTCCTGCTGCAGTACATTATTGACAGGCTGGGCAAAGTTGTTCAGGATCTCAAGGATGAGAATGAGAAGTTTAATCTTGGCATGATGAGTGTAGTATTTTCCCAATGAGCAGACCAGTATCAAGATAAACCCTTTACTTGACACAAAACTATGCACAGAAATAAGGAAACAAACTGTCTGCTCTTGCGCTATTTTGAGCTTCTTTTTTTCTACCTCTGCAAGAAGTGTGTCTTAGAAAAACAAGGTCTGAACCTAGAGTGTACAGGAAGTGTGGCATCTCTACACTTCCTGGAAGATTTATTCTATAACACATCTTCCTTTTTTAGATCTCTTCTAGAATTTCTTTGCTGAACTAAAACACTATTAAATTAAACTATTACAATACAGTAACTGATTTAACAACCCTTTAAGTTGTTCTAGCACAACACTATGTTTGTCAGTCTCTTAATGTGTTTCGGCAATCTTCCTGATCTACTCTATTGCAAACTCTCTTTAGGTAATTCCTTGTCCTTTCCCCTTTTGTATTTAAGTGTCCGTGTGCACTCTCCCAACACTGGAATGGTTCCTCCATTATAATCTTTCACAGATACTTTTGACTTGTTATGTGCTCCTTACAACTGTCTTTTTCAGTTTATTACATCTGCTTGGATCCCAATATCTATCTTGTATGTCACATAAGCACCATTTGTACACATATTAATTAGCCGATCTTTTCGATATTCAACCTTCTGCATTATTGTGCTTGAGAACAATTCTTCCTCTTCACTTGAAGAATCAGTTTTGGCACATAATACATGCAACATTCTTACTTTCTCTGCACATTTTTGCATAATGGTTAGATTTATGAAATGTTTCTACATATTTGCCTAAATATTGGGCATTTCCTGTACTCATGATGGTTGTCACATCACTAGCATTGTTTCATGCTTTCCCATTTTTTGGTCCCTGGACAATCTAATTTCTGTGAACTTTTCCCTCGCTGGTTTAGCTATAGTACTGAGTCACAGCTCTGCGCCTTTCTCTAGACTTTTTATGTGTATTTGTTTGTTCTGCTGCTTGGCATATACACATTGCCCTTTCTAGTGTTAGATCCATCTCCCTTAGTAACTGTTCATAGACTCTTTTATTGTTACATCCCAGGACAATCTGGTCTTTAATGACAAAGTCTTTTAATATTTCATATTTACAAGACTGACTTGTTAATTTTAAGTCTCTGACAAAATCCTCCATTGTTTTCTTTTCATTCTGTGCTCTCCTCCTGAGTGTATCTCTCGTAAGTAACGTTATTTCTATGGACTCAGTGATCCTCAAATATTTTAATTATTTCTGCAAAGCTTTCCTCTCTTTTCCCACCTTCATTTGAATGGAGTGCATTGTATACATCTAGGGTGTCTGTGCCTGCCACTGTTAGGAGCAGAGCAATCTTTTGCTCATCCTCTAGTTTATTTGCCCCAGTGGTTTTCATATACAGCTCAAATTGAACTGTTTCTAGGCATATTCAGCATTTCCCCTGAATCTCAGAGCTGATGAGGGGAGTCACTTGCAGTTGTGTAGGCTTTGTAGCAGCCATTGTAATCTGATCTCTCATTGGGTCTTCCAGCACATTGTGCCTTCAGCTCCTGGTACCAGGTAGTATCTTACTGATGAGGAGAACAGCATCAAGAAAAAAGTTTACTATGAACATTAATATGTATAGAAATGAGTTAACAAACTTCCTATCACTCTGTGTAGCTACAGCCTGTGACTGCCGTGTCCAGGGCTTCTTTGTTTCTGCTCCCAGCAGGACATGTCACGGGAAAACCAAAGACTGCATAGAGTATACAGGAAGTGTGGCATCTCTACACTTCCTGCAGGACTTATGTAGTGGGCAAGGAGAAGCCAGTGAAGGGGAAGTGATGTGCTCTGCACTAAGTAATTTGAAACCTCTGTTGGATGTTCTGGATGCTCCATTAATAATAGAGTTGTTTTTTTAAAAAAAACTACAGAACAGTTTTCCATCAGGAATGTACTTCCACTGAAATTGAAACATTTCACAGAAACATGCAGCCTTCAACAACATTTTTAACAGATGGAAGTCCATTTCGACGTTCTTATTTCAACTTTCTTGTTTTGTTTTGATAATATTTTGTTATGGTATAAGCATTTTAGTTTGACTTTACCATTTTGTTTTATTTCATTTCAATTTTTATTTTTTTCATTTTAATATCATATTATGTGTATTTAATTATTTTATGCTATACTATAATATTTTATGTTATCAAAACAAAGTACACCTCTACCCCACTATAATGCAACCCGATATAACACGGGTTCAAATATAGCGTGGTAGCAGCGGTGTTCCGGCAGCGCTTTAAAGGGTCTGGGGCTCCGGTTACTGCGGGGAGCCCAGGGCCCTTTAAATCCCACTGGAGCCCTGCTGCCGCTACCACATGGCTGTAGCAGCGGGGCTCCCTGGCGATTTAATGGGCCCTGGCTCCCCTCAGTGGCCGGAGCCCGGAGCTCTTTAAATCACCGCTGGAGCCCTGCCGCCACTACTCTGATATAATGAGGTTTCAGCTACAACATGGTAGGGATTTTTGCCTCCCCACCACCACATTATAGTGGGGTAGAGGTGTATTTCAATAGTTCCAAATAGACTTTTTTTAAAATTTTCTTCTGTCAGAAATGCTGACAGAATCCTGTTTTTTTGTTCTAATTTGGAACAAAAACACATTCCAAAATGTTGAAACTTCACATGGAACAGAAATTCCATTTTCCAACCATCTCTAATAGTAGCCCACAATCTATCTTAATACCTATACTCACAAATCCCATTAAAGTCAATTGGAGTTGTGCACATGTGTCTGAGTTAATTATTTAAATACACACACTTTTGCTACAGGGCCATTCCCAGTTACGCTGATTTGTGGGGGTATAGCAGGCCACTCTTTTATGCTTTTTCTCAGGCTTTAAATCAACTGTTTTAAAATTGAATATTAATTGTAGACTTAGTCATAACCTGATATAATAAAACAAATGCTTGTTACATATATTTACAGCTATAATATAATGAATAATAAGTATATTACACAGATTTTTAATTTACTTTTCTATCATTTAATGTAAATAATAAGATGAAATAGGATGATGGTTTCTAAACAATTATTGTGGCATTTTCTGAATGGTTAAAACTGGTTATTTATTCCTCATTCTTAGCATGTGGTAGATAAATCCTAAATATTCAGTTTTCTGCAGTTGCCAGAGGTGGGAGCAGGGTAGGATGGTGGAACTCTATTGTTCTATCTTCTGTGTTTCTTTCCTTGTTTCACTATGTGCTGGTTTAAAACTTGAACTGTATCAAGAGAGGAAGAAAAGTCCTTTTCTTGTCAATGTTTTGACTGAAGCCTTTTCCTTACCCTCTTATTCTCTTCATTGCTAGGGAATAGACAGCACTAATGAATATGTCAACATATGTCTCAGCAGCACTCTAAAATGCTATTATTATCCCTGAATTATACACTTTTCTTTTTACAATATACAACAAAATTTAATTACAATACAAATTATATGGTTCAGCCATGAAGCAGTAAACAAAGAGCTAATTTGTGTTCCTTCTGCACTTATCATTCGTTGACTAATTAGTTTCTCTATGAGACTCCAAGTGACTCTTATAAAGAAGAACCTCCTGAGGACACAAACGTTAATTTTAAAGTGATTACAAATATTCTGCTAACATTATAATTAATAGTCATGCTTAAAACACAGCAGTCATATGCAGCACCAATAAGTAGCCTGTGTTAATTAGCTCAGAGTATTGGACTCATTCAGGATTCTTTAACTTTTCACTGTTCAATCAAATGGACTTTGAAGCGGAATAATACTGGTTTAAACAATGAAGCTGATAGTCGCTTTAGTATTTGAAGAGGTTTAACCTTTCTAACTAAATACATCTTACATTTATAGTGCTTTTCATCCTGATAGATCCCCAAACACTCTATAAATGTCAGGCCACCTCCTGCTTTCATTTACATGGATGTAAATAGATCTTACATAGATGTACTCAAATTACTTTCTCTGCCACTGAAATGCAGCTAACTTGGGAGGGAAATGTAGGAGCTGATTAATTGGAGCAGAAAGGACAGATTACAAAGTGCAAAATTATATTGAGATTAGGCACAATTTGTTAAAAAATGCTACAATAGTTTAGTTTGCAGTGATGTTGCAGCTGTGCTGGTCCCAGCATATGACAGAGACAAGGTGGGTGATGGAATATTTGGCCACCTTCTATTGGTGGAAGGGACAAACTTTCAAGCTTCAGAGAACTGGTCTTCAGGTCTAGGAAAGGTAATCCTCATCAGCGATCCCTCGGGGTTGAGGATGATCTCTTTCACAGGTTTTATTTTTCATGGGTCCTTCGATGGCTGAGGAGTCCAATCCTTGAGCCACAGGTTCATTGGCAGACCTTGCAGGTGGTGTTGGAATATAGGATTGGGCTGCGATTGCTGTGTGACTGTTGTCTTTCCTTTCTTTTCTGGCGCTTTTCTGCATCCAGGGCGAGGTGATGTTCCTCAAAAGTGAATGTTTCCTTTCTAACAAATCTTCATCAGTTATCCCTTTCCTGGGCTGCTGTCCCCACTGTGTGGTGTCGATGCCACATCCCTTGATGTTTATCCTGAGGATGTTTTTAAAATGTTTCTTTTGGCCTCCCTGTTTCCTTTCTCCTTTGGTGAGCTGGGCATACAGCAGTTGTTGTGGTAAGCATATATCAGGCATCCACATAGGCCTGGTCTACACTACACGTTTAAACCGATTTTAGCAGCGTTAAACCGATTTAACGCTGTGCCCGTCCACACAACGAGGCCCTTTATATCGATATAAAGTGCTCTTTAAATCGGTTTCTGTACTCCTCCCCAATGAGAGGAGTAGCGCTAAAATCAGTATTACCATATCAGATTAGGGTTAGTGTGGCCGCAAACCGACGGTATTGGCCTCCGGGTGGTATCCTACAGTGCACCACTCACAAACATACTAGCCTATGAA
>NC_133769.1:63805152-63807067 GCF_003597395.2 Chelonoidis abingdonii | reverse complement strand
CTGATAACCGTCTCTGCTATCATGCAAAGGCAAATGAATGCTGCTGTGTAGCGCTGCAGTACCGTGTCTGTTAGCAACATCCAGTAGATATACGGTGACAGTAAAAAAAAGCTGAACGGGCTCCATGGTTGCTGTGCTGTGGCGTCTGCCAGGGAAATCCAGGGAAAAAAGGTGTGAAATGATTGTCTGCCGTTGCTTTCCTGGAGGAAGGAATGACTGATGACATTTACCCAGAACCACCCGCGACAATGATTTTTGCCCCATCAGGCAACCCAGAATTCCAAGGAGCAGGGGAAGACTGTGGGAACTATGGGATAGCTACGGAATAGCTACCTACAATGCAACGCTCCAGAAATAGACGCTAGCCTCAGACCATGGAAGCACACAGCCGAATTAATGTGCTTAGTATGGCCGCGTGCACTCGACTTTATACAATCTGTTTTACAAAACCAGTTTATGTAAAATCGGAATAATCCCGTAGTGTAGACGTACCCACAGAGTGACTGCTCCACCTTAGCTGGTGCTGGAAAATCAGGGCCTCAGCGCTGAAGATGTTGGCCTCTGTGAGGACACTGACATTAGTGTGTTGAGGATCCCACTTTATGCTGAGGATTTTTTGAAGAAAGTGCTGGTCCTGGCATTCCAGGTTTTTCTGGTTTTTTTCTATAGGTCACGCAAGTCTCACAGCCATAGAGAAGAGCTGGGATTACCACTGCTTTATAAACTAAAAGTCTAGTATGTGTTCTGATGTTGTGACTGCTGTACACCCTGTGAGATAGTCTGCCAAAGGCAAGGCTGGCATGGTGAATTAGTGCTGAATCTCGACGTCTAAGTCTGCCCTCTGTGAGAGGTGGCTGCCAAGATAGGCAAAGTATTCTACAGTTTCCAGTTCTTCTTTGTCGATGCAAATCTTCCTTACTGGGTCTGATGATTGACTGGGGACTGGTTAGTGGAGAATTTTAGTTTTGCTGATGTGCAGAGTTAGCCCTAGGCTTTTGTAAGCTTCAGAGAAGCAATTAAGGGCTGTTTGAATATCTTCCTTTGAATGTGCAACTACAGCACAAGAGGTAGCTGTCAATCTGATATTGGAAGCCAATGCTCTTTGGCAGGTGGCCTTGGGTTAATGTTTTCATAGCTGCTAAGAAAATGGAGGAAAGAGTGGGTACCCAGTGTACAGCCTTGTTTTATGCCAGTTTGCATGACAAAGGGCTCAGAGGTAGAGACACTGCACAGGATGGAGGCAGTCATCTGGTTGTGGATGTGTCTTATGATGGTGATAAATTTGCTTGGGCAGCCAAACTTTGACATGATTTTTCACAGAGCTTCACAGTTGACAGAGTCAAAGGTTTTGGTCAGATCAATAAAGGCCCTATACAGCTCCTGGTGGTGTTCTTGACATTTTTTCTGAATGTGCCTGGCTGCAAAAATCATGTTGGTTGTGCCTCGTGATGATCTGAAGCCACACCGTGACTCCGGAAGTACTTCCTCTGCAAAAGGGAGCAGGCGATTCAGTAAGATTCTAGCAAAGATCTTCCCAGCGATAAAGAGAAGAACAATACTGCCATACTTGCCACAGTCCACCCTGTTTCCCTTTTTGAAAATGGTGACAATGATAGCATTACGTAAGTCAGCAGGGATTTCTTTGTTGTGCCAGATTTTGAGGAGCAGCAAATGAAGCTTGTTAGTCAGTGTTTCTCCCCTCATTTTCAGTACTGCAGAAAAGGACCCAGGGGTTACAATGGACGAGAAGCTGCATATGAATTAACAGTGTGCCCTTGTTGCCACGAAGGCTAATGGCATTTTGGCCTGTATAAGTAGGAGCACTGCCAGCAGATCGAGGGATATGATCATGCCTCACCAATGCCAAATAGAGAGGACTCATTTGGAGTACTGTGTCCAGCTTTGGGCCCCACAC
>NC_133769.1:63767620-63804633 GCF_003597395.2 Chelonoidis abingdonii | reverse complement strand
GGATGACCTCCTGAGGTCCTTTCCAGTCCTGATATTCTATGATTCTATGATACTTCAGCTGGTATGCCATCAGGACCTGGTGTTTTATTGTTCTTCATTTGTTTAATTGCTTTGCAGACTTCCTCAGGTGTCAGTGATTTGGCAAGAGTTTCCCAGATTGGATGCTGAGGGATGGAGTCAATGGTGTTGTCAGTCACCGTCAATTTTTGATTTAGAAGCTTTTGGTAGTGTTCCTTCTAGCGCTCTTTGATGGATTTGTTTTCTTTAAGAAGGGTACTACCATCTTCAGATCTCAGAGGTGTGAGACTGCATGAAATTGGTTGGTACATGGTCTTTGTCTCACAAAACAATCGCCACATATCATGTCGGTCAGCGAATGTTTGGATTTCTTTGGCTTTGTCCTCCCACCATTTTTCTTTAATTTCTCGGATCCTCCTTTGAACTTCAGCTTTGAGCTGATGGAAAGAGCTCTGCTTCTGACTGGATAGTGGTTTTGCCAGTCACTGAAAGCTTCTAGTCCAAAGGGGCTGTAATCTCAATGTTGTTGTCAAACCAGTCCTGATGGCGTCAGGTAGCAAGGCCAATGAATTCTTTGCAAACCTCATGAATGGTCTGTTTTAGGGCTTCCATCTTCTTCGACACTTGTGTTGTCATTTCCAGGTGTGTATATGGCCAGTTTTTCACTGAGGAGTGTTTGGAAGTTCTCTTGGTGCACTGAGGATTGAAGTCTATGGATGTTATATTGCCATCTGTGTGATTTGGATTTCTTTCTATGTTTCGGTGCAATCCTGATAGATATGATTGACCTCACCAAGTGGTGATCAGTCCAGCAGTCATCTGCTTCTCTCATGACATGGGTGATTTGGACATCTTTTAGATTCTGTGTTCTTACAATGACGTAGACTAGGCGGTGCCACTGTTTTGAGCAGGGATGTTGCCAAATTGTTTTGTATTTGTTGCTTTGTCTGAATATTGTGTTTGTGAACATAAGGTCTTGCTCTGCCCATTTGCTGAGTAGAAGGATACCACTGGAATTGGTCTTGCCTGCTCCTTCCTTCCCAATGATGCTATTCCATACATTAGAATCTCAGCCAACTCTTGCGGTAAAGTCCCCTAAAAGGATTATTTTATCTGTTTTTGGAATGGATGACAAATTTAATCTAAGTCAGTGTAGAAGGATTCTTTCTGTTCTTCAGCATCAAGAGTTGGTGCCTATGCACTGGTGATAGTGGCAAATGACTTATTGACCAATTGGATGAGAGGGTCATTGATGCCAACAGCAGGTTCTGTCAGGCAGTTGACTAGAAGGTTTTTGATTGCAAAGCCAATACCATGTATTTGTCTGTTGCTTACTGGTTTTCCTTTCCAGAAAAAAAGTGTACTCACTGCCCTCTTCCCTCAAGAGGCCTTCATCTGCATGTCTTGTTTCACTGTGAGCAGCAGGATCAATGTTGTATCCTGAGAGTTCTCAGGCAACAATTGCTGTTTTGTGTTTGGGTCTTTCACTTTTTGATTCATCTAGTTAGGATATGGATATTCCAAGTTGCAAGAAACATTTTTGTTTTTTGATTGCATTGGGAGTGATCCCTCTGGACATGGTTATCCAGTCAGGTATGGTAGGATAGCCTATGTTTGGGGCACCTTTTCTAGGCCCTTCCCCATATGGAGTGAGCAGAGGGTTTCCTAAAAAGGCCTGCTCAGCCATGACTGCTGCTGCAGAAAACGCTCTCCTATCCCAGTCTAGTGACACATGATGACCATCTTGTGGATCTGTGACTAGGGACTCCTTGTGATCACTTCACCTATCCCCATCACCATCCCCATCAGCCTGTCACCGCAGGACTTTTATGAGTGGGGTGGGGGAAAAGTTCTTCTTGTGAAAGAAGCCTGCATGTGAGTAGTTTAATGTAGGGGGAGCTGTTGTGCACCAGTGGCCATACAAATCTTGGTGGAAGAGGCACCTGTGTCTGGTGGCAAGGAGGTCCAAGATGACTGAGGGTTCTCCTCCGTTGCCACCTTCATCCTCCTTCACAGCCACTGAGAGGTGATCCTGCTTCATCCACCTGTTCTGCCACTGAGGTCTTATACTGGGTTGTATTGTGCTGGGCTGCACTTTGTCTGGTACCTTGCCTTTGACCTTACTGCCATGGGTGACCCTACTAGGAGTACAGGACTCCAGATGGCATCTCTCTTAGGGTCTTAAGTATACACAAGCTTCTTTACCACTTCAAGGTGGCAGTCCAAGGAGCAGTAACCAAAGTGCCACAGCAAAAAAACAAGATGGAACACATTCTTAAGCATAAGGAATTCATAAGTGTTGTAGGAGACCGCTTAAAATAAAGTGGGTAATTAATACCTCTGCAGTTATAGAACAAAGGATGGTTAGTAGGTAGTAGGGTGTCTTACAAATTGTTGTAATGAGCCATAAAACCAGTGTCTCTGTTAAATACATGTTTTTTGGTGTCCAGTAGAATTACGAATCCCTCTAATCCTTCACCATAACTTCAACAAGTACCACCTATCCATCTAACTCTCTGTAGAACACTCAACATGAGCATCTGCTTCCTGGACATCATGATCAGCTTCAACAATGGAATACTACAAACAACTATCTGGAAGAAAACATGGATCACCACATTTACCTCCACAGATCCAGATATCACCCCAGACAAACACAAAAAAGTATCTACATCCAGGTACTCGGACACCACAGAATATGCTGTAAAGAGAAAGTCTGGGAGACACATCTTAACACATTTAAAAGTGCCATCACCATAAGAAGATGATCAGATTCTGCAATGGGCTAACCCAATAAAATCCAAGAGAACCTGCTTCAATACTGAAAAAAACTCCCACCAATTGCACCCCCCTAGTAGTCACCTCCTTCCCCACACTGGAACCCATATGGGATATTATCAAACAGTTACAACTCATACTAGATGTGGATCACATCCTGAAAGAAATTTTCCCCAATCCACTTCTGGCCTTCAAACACCCCTGCCCCCCAATCTCACCAAGTTCCTCATCAGAAGCAAGCTCCCCACAGACCAGGACACACCAACTAAAAGCAGTGTTCCCAGAACAACAGATGCAAAATGTGCAGACATATCTCCAATGGACCAATAAAAGATCTTCCATGACCTACCTTGTGTGAGAGAGACAATAGTTTAGCACAGAAAATGAAGAATACTGCATCCAATTGAAATTCTCTATAGGAAAATGAAGAGGATTCAAGCTGGAATTTACCCAGGATCATAGTTTTAATCATATCAAATTTTTGAAAAGTGTCATAGAATCTTTGATTACAAACTGTTCAATTTTTATGTACTTTGGGTCTCAAATTCTACTCTCAGTTATGCTTGTGTAAAACTGAAATAATTCCATTGCCTGTATTTAACAGCTTGGTTATTGTGCTTATGGCACTAAAGAAAATACATTGTGGGTTATCCAGTTTGGTTTACAATGTGAACTGAAGCTCTAATTCTGACTGTTAGCTCTTAATATTGTCCTTCAGTGCCGGCTATTGAATATTCTCAATATGAGTTCCTGGATGGTGAGAAAAAACTTTGGCAATTTAAGCTGCTTAAAATTATTGTTCCTTAAATGAGCAGTGGGCGTTCACCATAGTTATCCATCAGAGGGGTAGCCGTGTTAGTCTGGATCTGTAAAAGCAGCAAAGAGTCCTGTGGCACCTTAGAGACTAACAGACGTATTGGAGCATGAGCTTTGGTGGGTGAATACCCACTTGCATCCGACGAAGTGGGTATTCACCCACGAAAGCTCATGCTCCAATACGTCTGTTAATTTATAAGGTGCCACAGGACTCTTTGCTGCTTTTAGATAGTTATGCAGTTATTCAGGCCATTGTAGAGAAAAGGCTTATCCTGCACCTGCACAGAATTAGAGGCACATCACAGTAAAACAGTCAGACAGCAGATGTGTCCACAGTTTGCAGCTACTTTCTCTATTAACATCTGTCATGTGTGCATTTTGCTGATATCTTGAATATTTAACTCTGTTCATGAGAACTGCTCAGTTCCTCTTATTTACTGTCATCATCTAGCTAACAAGGAGGCTTGAAACAGAGAATCTTTAATGTGCCATTTTCTTAGTCAGCTGTGAAATCATGAGAAAAGGGGGTGCTAAAAGTCACTTGCAATGGTATTTTTTCCCTTTTATGTCCCTGGCAGTATAAGAAACAGGTACGGATGGTATGCATGCAAGACTAATATGAATGTTACTGTAACCTTTGTGTGGATAGGTCCTTTTCTGATTAAAAGCAAATCAATTTGAAAAGGTAATAATCTTTTTTAATGTCACATAATAAGATGAAACTCCTAACACATAGTATTTTTCTGTAATGTTTTAAAGTTCAACGACAAACTGTAATCAATTTCATAGAAGGGCATTAGTTTCAAAATTCAGTTTCAAAATCTTTTCCAGGTTTTTATCTAATATGTATATTATTTTCAATGTGACTATGAATGCTTGAGAAATGATTGAATACTTGTATAATTAGGAAACAGAAAACAGATCAGCTACTTTAAGAATAATGGAATAATTAAGGTACTCATACGTTAATTATTTTGGTGATTAAAAATGTATGCAAGCCATATGCCAGTAGTTGCCCTTTTTAAAATAAAATGTGTTTTGTGTTACATTTGAATCATGTTGAATTGTTTGTTAATGCTAAAAATAGAAGAGTGGCTATTTCCATTAGGGGATTAATTATTTATTCCAGCATCCATATACATTCATTTATAATCAAAGATTTATGTATTTGTTCTAGCCTTTTGGAATTACTGTCTTGTATCTTTGTCTTGGCATACAGGAACAGCTGCTGGGTCTGGAGATTTGATTTTTTTTTCAGGATGTTCAGCTTTGGAGAAAGAGAGTGAGATGTTTTGCAAAAGTGCATGTTGCAGGTGTTCAGCACAGCTACACAATCTGATAGGGCAATAGGAAACACTTCCCTCTTCCTTGCTTCTCGTGCTATCCCCTCATTTAATGGACCTTACCGGCTTGGCATATTTTAATAAATTTCATGAAAATTACAGATCCTGCTATTATACACAGTGAAAGGTTTGATATAAAACATCTTTATAGTGATACAACTTACATGCTCACTGAGGTAGTTGTAACACTTTAACTGTACAGTCATAAGTTAAAGTGGTAACACTTTTGTGTGTAGACGAGGCTGAGGCATTATGTCAGAAATAATACTAAAGATTAGACACTCTGTTTTGATAAATGCAGAATTTGGTGATAGCAGGGACAAGTTTGTAACCTCTTGTGCCCACTGGTGACTCCCTGAGTGGTCCCATTTGTTTTTATAAGACTAATTGCTCAAGGATAAAAGTAAGAGGTTCATAATCTGGTTTTTGGTAAAATGAGCATAAAATGAATACACGTTCTCAATTTGCTTTTAGCAGATATATTCAGGATACCATTATACCAAAACAGAGTGTCATCCGGGCCCTCCATGAATTACATCGGGAAGGCAGAAAATGTTATAAATGTGGCTCTTCAGATAACATTGAGATGATGTCTATTCAGCAGTTCTTCTGCAGAAGCAGAGAACATCCATAATCAGTCAAATGTGGCCTTCTTTATAGGCAGATCAAAGCAAGTTCGATATAACGCGGTTTCACCTATAATGCAGTAAGATTTTTTGGCTCCCAAGGATAGCGTTATATCAAGGTAGAGGTGTATTGGCACATGAAGAGAAGGGAGTTACCTTACAAGTGGAGAACCAGTGTTGAAAGCCAATTCAGTCAGGGTGGATGTGGTCCACTCCCAATAACTGATGAGGCGGTGTCAATACCAAGAGATGGAAAATTGCTTTTGTAGTGAGCCAGCCATTCCCAGTCCCTATTCAAGCCCAAATTGATGGTGTTAAGTTTGCAAATGAATTGTAGCTCTGCAGTTTCTCTTTTGAAGTCTGTTTCTGAAGTTTTGTTGTTGAAGCATGGCTACTTTTAAATCTGTTATTGAATGTCCAGGGAGATTGAAGCGTTCTCCTACTGGCTTTTGTATGTTACCATTCCTGATGTCTGATTTGTGCCCATTTATCCTTTTGCTTTACGTAAAGAGCTACAATTCATTTGCGAACTTAACACCATCAATAATAAAGCTGTTAGTCTTTAAGGTGTCACCAGACTCTTTGTTGTTGTTTTTGTGGATACAGACTAACACAGCTACCCCTCTGATACTTGAAATCAATTCTTAATCACTAAACAACATAATATGCTGGTATCCAGATCAATATAGTCTGATGCCAAAGTTATATCAATTGTAAGTATCAAGGTCTGAACAATTAGCAATTTGGGATAAAATCAGCTGAGGTGGTATTCACAAGGGGGACTTACCTTTCAGAACCCTGCTGTCTAGTGGATTTCACAACCTTAAGATAGGCACCCAGGCACACTCTACAGTTAATAGGGAGAACTGTACTCCTCAGAATGGGATTCACAAAAGCCAGCAAGCTGAGTGGGGAGCTGTCCCAGATCCTAGCATGCACCCCTTTCTCACCACACAAAGACTACTATGAGGGGAATTCAAGCCTCTGTGTTCTGGATCCCCAAGGTGTTTCAAGCTTCTGGAGCTTGAACGAAGTCCAGCCACTGCCCCAATCTTGGAGTCCCTAGGTATATCCTTAGGGCACAGAGCTTCTTTCTGCCCCCACTCACTGAGTATTGGAACTTGCTGTCCAGCCACCTAGCCCTTCTGTGTGCAGGGCTGACTCTGAACTCTCCAGTACTTAAACACACCTCTCCCTCAGAACTCCACCCTTGGTTTACAGTCTCACTCTTGCAGTGGCATGCAGCAGTTGTGAATTAAGCAACTTATATTCACTTTGTACAGTCTAACACCTTTATGCTCTTGACTTCACAATAAAGCACAGGAGAGTACAGATCATACAAAACATCCTAAATGCAATGTCCCTTACTTGCTCACCCTTCCTTTGGGAGTCCTTGGGGATCATCCATGTTCCATCAGGGGCAGACAGTCAGGGTCCTCTGTCCCCTTGCCTACCCTGCCACCGCAGGAGCCTCCTTCATCTTAATCTGGTGCAAAATGTCTGTTGTCTGCCATCCCTCAGGAGTCCATTTATAGTTTCCTGCTGGTGTACAAGGAGACTTTAGCAAACCAGTAAAGTTCTTGAAACCACTATGGCTTATTGTTAAAAACAGCCTAGTCAGCAAGCTGTAAATTGGCCATTCAGCAATCTCAACTAGACCAAGGCAGGAGGGGAGGGGGTTTTGGGGTGCCACAGAAAGGGCAACTTGATCCCATGTCCTTTCTCATAAAAGTTGTGTTGAATTTGTTGATACATGCATTGTAAAAGAGCAGGATGTACCTCAGGAATGTCTATTGGGGTCTCAAGGCTGCAAACTCTGAAAAAACCCACACCTGGTTAAACAATAATCAGAAGGAACCTCTTGCTTGATCATTGAAACTGCTTACTTAACAAGGGATACGTCATTCTATTACTAATGTATAAATAAGAGGGAAAAGTTTGAGGTGGGGGGACTCTTCGGGACTGGTCTCTCTCTCTGGATGCATCTTGTGTTCCTCACCAGCAGACGGGCTGCCACTGTGCCACTCGAGAGCCACACTCAGCTTCGGTAATTTTCAAGGGTTGGAGGTGTGTTACTAGCCTGTTGCGGACGTGTGTAAGTTCTTGAGACTAAGTAAAGTTTAGCTTTAAGTGAAAGCACTCTTGTCTTGTCCTGTTTGTGCCAGCCATCTATCGGTCGGACAGCCATGTCTCCCCTGATTTATTTCTTGACACCATCTCACACAGAGTAAAAGTTACCAAGAGCTTTGGGTTCCAAGAACCCCGGGTAACATTGGGGTCACCTACTTCTTAAGTTCTGCCTTTAGTAATTTTCTATTCTTGTCAAACTGCCTCCCTTTCAGACAAGAAGAGGAAGAAGTTTCTTCTGATCACTCACCATTCTCTCTGGCTTGGCAAAGAGATGACACAATTCTGCAAATTCAATGGGGGATCCACATACATAACTTTCCGTGACACAATGGTTTCATGATACAATTTCATTTACAATTCTGAAATGGTACATACAGAATTCCCAATTTAATCACACAAGACTGCTGGGTTCTATGCCTGATTCTTTTATGTTGTGTGATCTTAGGCAAGTCACTTCACTGGACCGCAATTTATGTATCTATAAAATGACTGTAATAATACATATGTATCTCAGAAGGCTGTGAGGGTTAATGGTTTGTAAAGTGCTTTGAGATCCTCCTCAGGTGATCTTCAGTGGGATTCTGCCAGTTCCTAGAGCGGGGCGACGAAGGAGCGACAAGATTATGATGATTAACAGATGGCTCAGGCAGTGGTGCTATAAGGAGGGCTTTCTGGGCGTTCCGGTCATATGGAAGCATTGTACGACAGCAGCGTGTTTGCTTGGAGATGGCTTCATCTAGTACGGAGGGAACAATAGATGTCTGGCATGGAGGCTCGCCGACCATTTAGAGAGAGCTTTATAAACTGAGTGGGAGAGATGGCGTTGGGATTGTGTCAGGAGATCTCTCCGCCGGATTTTTAACTGCGGGCGGAAGTACAAATATTGTGACGAGGGGATACACTTGTGGAGCCGAGACATTGACCAGGGAGGAAGCGGCGGAGTAGAAACTAGACTAAGGGGTGTGCTGGTGGTAGACGGTTTGTGCCACAGTGTGTAACGATGTGCACTGATGCCAAACGCTGAAATTAAATGTCTGTACTATGCGAGGAGCTAGGACAAATGTTGAGGATACTGGTGCTACTGGTGCAGGAAGGATAAACCGATCATTAATAGGGGCCATACGAACTCGGTGGATATGTACTCGTGATGTGTGGATAGTATCGGTATTGAAGGCTATGTGTTGTTTAGAAAGACAGGAGAAGGCAAAGGTGGTGGAGTAGCGTTGTCAATTTGGTTCGATGCGATCTCATGAGCTGATTCAGTTCCAACTAGTGGAGGGAAACAAACGGTTAGATCTGGGTTAGGGTTTTCGACTTCCAAGGGCAATTTTAAGAGTTAGGAATTAGTTAGGGAAGTGGATTGGACGGAGGGATACTGTGGATTAAATGCGGAGGGGCTGGAATTACTTTAGTCGGCAGCTGCGGAAATGTCGGAGCCTGCTTTCAAAAGGGGAAAAAACATGGCAGGAGTTGTAGCCAGCTGGATGACCAGCATCTTCAGAGAGGGGGTTAGGAAAAAGCAGAAGCTTATCAGGAGTGGAAGAAGGCAGGCATTAGCAAGGGAAGCTATTGTATGAGGTAGAAATTAGGGTATGGGAAGGCTAGCCGACTGTGAGGAGAACTGGGACCTTGCAAGGGAATCAAACCAAGTAGAGGTTCTACAGCCACATAAATAAAAGAAACAAAGAAAGAGAAGTGGGGCCGCTATACAGAGGTGGATGGAGGTTAAGGATACCTAGGCTGACCAATATTAATAAGTACTTTGCCTCAGTCTTTAATAGATCAGGTGAGAGTTTAGGTGATGGGGTGATGATAACGGGAATGTGGATATGGAGGTGGATATACCGCATCTTGAGGGTAAGGCGCAAACTTGAACAGCTTATGGGACAAATCGGAGGCCCGGCCAATCTCCATCCGAGGATATTAAGGAACTGCACGTGAAATTGCAGAGCCCATAGCGAGATTTTTAAGCAGTCTTGGACTGATCAGGCGAGTATTTTCAGCAGGATAAGGAGTGTTGTCCGTGATATCAAGGCGTGGTGAACCCACACTGGATTTGTGTCGTTGTGGTGTTAGTCGTGTTTAAGAAGGAATGATTTCAATGGAAGGGTTTCAGAGACGGGCTGCAGGATGTCTGGGAGCGGATAACTGCGCTTCTGAAAGGGGACTCAAAGACTTGGCTTGTTGTAGCTGTGCCAAAAGGCTCTGGGGGCTATGGCTTGCTCTATTACTATATCAGTTGGGGGATTAGGGTTAGGGAGGCAGGAGGAGATTTTTGAAGTGTTATACTATGTAGGCACGGAACAATGGACATACTGGATTTGGAAGTTTTGAATTTGGAAAATTAGATGAAGTTATTAACCATTAGGGGAGTTGAGTTTCAATGGTACAGCCTCGGGGAGGTAGTGGGGGTAAATGACTTATTCTGGCTTTAGACTAGCTTGATAAGTATATTGAGGGGCTGTTGATGATGGGCTAGTTTATTTGGGCGCATTGTCTGGATTGATTCGGTCAGATCTATAGTCCTGCTCAATGGTCTGTGAGGCTTGTTGGCTGTGGATGGGAGCGTGGTACTGCAGCGAGACTTTATTCTTGGGTGCTGCGCTGGGAGGTCTTGCCACGCTATGCTCAGGGTTTAGCTGATGCGCCATAGTTTGGGTGGTCGGGAAGAAGTTTTCTCCAGGGTCGGGTTCGGCCAGCGAGTGCCTGGAGGTTTGTTCGCCTTCCTTCTGAACGGCGTGGGGCATGGGTCCGCTTGCTGGGGATTTCGGCGCTTGAGGTCTTCAAACCACAATTTTGAGGACTTCAATAACTCAGTCATGGGTTAGGGGTTGTTATAAAAGTGGATGGGTAGGGTTCTGTGGCCTGCTTTGTGCAGGAGGTCAGACTAGATGATCATATTGGTCCCTTCTGACCTATGAGTCTATGAGTCTATGAGATCCTCCTATGAATAGCGCTTTATAAGAGCCACGTATTATGATTCATGCATTGTCTTCTGAAGGACTTAATATGAGGATATTATCATTTGATTGCTACTGGTTATATACATTAATGGAACTCGGAACACCTGAATGTTCCATGGAAATTGTAGTGCTTTCTATTCTGCTGGGTGGTTTTACTTTTGTAAATTCCATCAGTTTTGCAGTCAGTTAGAAAGAGAAAAATGTGAGTGCTTTCAGAAGGGAGAAGCTAAGTATGTTGTAAAATTAGAATATTCTGTATTCTACAGGTGTGTGAACCCACTTGAGTCTGACTCATCCACCATTGTGGAAAGTTTCCCATCAGTCTAGTTCTCATTCAGACTGTATGCTGTAAATATTTAAATGGCTTCTGTTCATGCAAATGGAAAACTCACTGCCTTTTTCTCTTCCCTTGTCCTATCCTTTAGTCTGATGGCATAATTGAACTCAGATAATTAAGGGAATTTCTCCTTGGGTAAGCAGGGGACAATTACATCTTGCAAAATATTAATTGATACTGAGAGGTCAAATTCCCACTAACTAGGGGATAAGCAGGCTACAGTGTGTGTTGTGGGTGGCTGTTCAGGAATGATACATTACGTCTTAGTTTGACGACACAAGAGAATTCAGATTCCAGTGAAACAATACATTTCCTTTTGTAAAAGAAGGAAACATTTAAGTTAGGCCAGCTTTAAATGGTAAGAATACTAAGATACTTCCCTCTGATTGGGGATTTATAGGAGGAGCTGACTGTGTGTCAGCATCTGTCCGGGAATGATACAGTGTAACAATCAGGCTGCTGCCACAAGATAACTTAGATATCAGTGAAACAAATAAATTTATCCTTGTAAAATTGGGAGATGCTCATCTCAAGGTAAATAGAAAATAAAATAAGTTCTCAAAGGAATTGCAGAAGGTAATAAATGTAGCAGGCAATTGCCTGCTGGAGTTGGACATGATGCTTTTATTTTTTCCTAGGTTTTTCTAGCTGACCAGAGAGATCAGTTTAAATGCAGCCTGTCTCTCTTGAGAAATGATCTCTGAAAATGGCTTCTGCAGACCTGACCTGTACTGCCTCATCATAAGGGTTAGACTCACCCAGTTAGGAACATGAGAAATGCTTTGTGACTTGCCTCATTTGACACATCCCAATAAACAAGTTTCAAAGGCAAAACACACTATGAATATCAGCCTAAAAAAGTTTGTCATGATCTGAGAGGGAAGAGATGCAGAAAGTTCCTATAAACAGTTTAGCAGAGAAAAAAATTGATCATGTTACTTGGGTGAGATTCAAGCTTGAACCATGGCTAATTTTGAAGACTTCTGAGGATCATATCAAACTGTTGATACCTTGCTAGTAGATTCTTTGGTTAATCTGCTTTTGCTGTGAAGGACAGAAAGTGTATTGCATATGATACAGACAATTCAGTGTGCCTACTTTCCTGCTGTTCACCATAATCTGCAAGAAAGCAAAATGTCACTCATGCTAAAAATAACATGAACTAGATGTTCTTCACTGGGGACCACCTACAAGATATTACTGCTTATTGCTTAAGCCCTCCCAGAATGTTGGTATAGAGGGGCCAGATACAATGTTTCTGCTTATCACCAGCTCTTCTATTTATACTCTGATTTTATCTCTTCTCTTTCCCCTTTTCTTTTCTTTTCTTTATCGTTTTCTTCCTCTTTATTTAATTTTCCTTTTATGGTATTTCTTCTTTCAGTGTATTTGCCCCATGTGAATAGTTTCATGTAGCTGAGAAAGAAAACTGGTATTTTATGGGCGGGAGGGGGTGTTAAACATAGGCTGTTTAAACCCTTTGACTTTATAAACACTGTTTTTTTCTGTTTTTCTAGGGCAGGAAAGAATTCTATGTGCTCTTTGTTAAGCTTTACATGCAAGGATTTGCTTGTGTGTATCTCTGTATTGTACTCAGTCCTTGTAAAAATAAATGAAGCTTTGGGGAAAGGATGGAATGAAACCTTACATCTCATGAGGTTATTCATCTGAGCAATAAATATATTAGATTCTGCTCTTAAATTTCTCTTTCGGAGATAGGCCAATGCATTAAAAATGAATTACTATGGTTTAAAGGGAAAGTGGGGTCAAGGAGAAAGAATCTAGTTGTCCCCTTCATGGCATCTTTTCTGCAATAGCAGGTATTAGGCCCCAGTGTTTTGGCAAACTTAAAAAATGGATAATTATATCCTGCCTTCTCGAATTCCCTCCAGCTTCTGTTTTTCTCTTTCTGACCTGGACTATTATGCAGATGACAATATACAATGCATAGACTTTAAGGCCAGAAGGGATCATCTTGATCATCTAGTCTGACCTCTTGCACATTGCAGGTCACAGAACCTCATCCACCCTCTCTTGTAATAGACCCATAACCTCTGGCTGAATTACTGAAGTCCTCAAATCATGCTTTAAAACTTCAAGTTACAGAGCATCCACCATTTACACTAGTGTAAACCTGCAAGTGGCCTTTGTTCAATGTGTCAGAAGAAGGCAACCCCTCCTCCTCCCAGGATTTCTGACAATCTGACCTCAGGGAAAAGTCCTTCTGAACCCCAAATATGGCAATCAGTTGAACCATGAGCATTTCAGCAAGACCCACAAGCCAGATATCAGGAAAGAATTCTCTGTAGTAACTCGGAGCCCTTCCCATCTAGTGTCTCATCTCCAGCCGTTGGGGATATTTGCTACTAGCATTCACAGATTGGCTACATGCCATTGTAGGTAGTCTCATCATACCATCCTCTCCAAAAACTTATCAAGCTCAGTCTGAAGCCAGTTACATTTTTTGGCCCCACTGCTCCCCTGAGCTGTTTCAGAACTTCACTCCTCTGATGGTTAGAAACCTTCAGCTAATTTCAAGCCTAAACTTGTTGATGGCCAGTTTATATCCATTTGTTTTTGTGTTGTTTTTCCATGCATATGGCTATACTAAAAATTTGCATTTAGCACAGTGTAAGCCATTTGAAGTCTTCCATTGTGTAGAATGCTGCAGCTGGCTGGTATTTCAATTCCCAGCTTTTGTGTAAATCCAGCTGCAAGTTCGTGAATTAACACGTTGGCAGCAGGTAGGCCAAGAGTTTATGAATTAGTGCTAATGAATTTCATATGAATTTTTCAAGGAATTCCCTTCCAGCTCCCAGTGCCAGAATTAAGCGGGTAGTTGCATGCACTAATTCTCTTCTAGCCATTGCTGCATGTGCGGTGCTGTGGCCTTACGCATGATAAAGGAGTGGATGGATAGAGATGGACTATGACTCAGCACTTATAATGAAGTGTTCTCTGCATTTATTAAAAATACTTCTGTGTGTATGCACAGGCCTGTTACCCAGTCTTTCTGTTCTCAGACTGTGTAGAAACCTAACAAGTAATAGGGAAACATGGGTTTTGTAATATCAGACAAATAAACACTTGTCTGGGGAACAAATTGTGTTAGCAAAAGCTCAGATAGTCTAGAAATAATAATGATTCTGACTAAGAGATTAAGACTAATGAGATTTGGGGTTCAGATCAATTAATTAAAATTCCAGAGGAGACAGTGTGCTTGTAAGTATCTCCTGGGATTGAATGTTGTGCATCACTATATGGTACATGCAAGATAAATGCCATCCAGGACTCCACTCACTGAAAACTGATAACCGGTTGTGAATAAGATACCATTCTGTGGCATTTTAAAATCACTGCACAGAGCAAACAAAAGCTAAGGAGGCACAATGAGGTCAGATAATATCAGAGTATGTTGTCTACATAGGTGACTGTAGTAAATCTAAATCAAGTTGAGGTACAACAGAAATATTATTATTTTAAATCTAACTAAATAAGACAGCTATCTCAGAGCCTAGGCACCCTACCATGGGATCATGGAATAAATACAATTAAATTAAATCTCAGCAGCCCTGAATTCAGTTCTACCGGAACTCAACTAGCTAGCCAGCCAGCCAGTCACCTACTTCCTCCACAATCTAATAAATATACCCTCAGCTCTCTATCAGGTGTCTCTTTCAGCATGTCTGGAAAGTCACCAAATTCAGGCTATTTTGGACCAATGGGTTGAGATGCATCAAATACCCGAATTTATCAGTTTAAATGCTCAGAGGTCTTCCCTGGTCCCACTTTTAAGCAAGGAGGTGTTTCTATTCAGAGTGAAGCTGAATACAGGTTGAGTTGAACAAGTTGAACTTTATTAAACACTGTGGACTTTTCTGTCTTCCTCTGATCATGATAAAGAGGCTCTGTACATGACCTAGACCTAGCAGCAGTCAGTCTGCAGCCAGACAGCCTAAGTAAGGTGGGGTTAGTTGTGCCTGTCAGTTTGAGGGAGCAGCCTGCTTTGTCTCTCTCTGTGTTGTGTTATTGTTCTGAATTATATGAAATAAAGTAGTGTTACATTGCTACCTTCCAGCAAGAGTATTTATAATTTTTTTTATCTGTGTGTATGCTATGAACATAACATGGAAGCAAGTTTCAGAATCTTGGGGTTGTCACAGGAAACACACAGCCACTCCTCCCCCCCCCCATCATTATAGTGTGGAGATCCGGCTTAAGTGCATCTGCTGACTGCAGCTGTGGAAGTATGGCATGGGAAGAGAGGCCCAGATCATTCAGGGCTGTATAGGTCATAAACAACACCTTAAACTTCATCCAGAGACCAATGGACAGACAATGCAGATCCCAGAGCACTGGGACCACATGCTCCCAGAGAGCTGCTGTGCTCTCAATAAGCGAGATGCTACATTCTTCACCAGCTTCAGTCTCTGAACGGTTTTAAGGTATAACCCCATGAAGAGCACATTGCAATGTAGTCTAATATTGAGGTGATAAAAGCATGGATAATGGTAGTAAGGTCCACATCCAAATGGAAAAGTCATGACCTCTTAACCCAGACATAAATGACAAAAAGCTGACTAGTTTACTGCTGTAGCATCAGCCAACAGAAGAGATCTAAAATCAAATCTAAGTTTTGGCAAATATATTTCCTCAACTGAAGGGGCTTGTACTATTTCTACCATCTCCTCTGACTTCCTCCAGCCACCATTGTCACCTCAGTTTTATCTAGGCTGAGCCTCAGGCAGCTGAGATGCTGAACTGCATCATCCAAATCCAATGAGTTAGGGACGTGCATCTAGGTGTCATCAACATCCTAAAAAGACCTCCTCCCATGCCTACGTAATAACTCTTCTAATGACCCCATACACATGGCGAACAGGAGTGGTGACAAAATGAGACACTACAACTCTTTGGGAAGAGGAGCAATTGCCTGCAACTACCCAGTGAGATCTCTGAGAAAAATAACAGTGGCTGAAAACAGCTGGTAGGCTGTCTGAAATAAGTAAAATTTTGAGACAGTTCTTATTTTGGCATCTGATAGATCAACATACCAGGCGCTGATTTATGAATTAACAAATGACGCCTTCAATTACATCCAATATGGGTTCAGTTATGACCTCGATAAGGAGTGGTGCAAAGACACACTAGTGGCTGAGCAGAAGTTTCTATCTGGGGTATAGAACCTCAGGCAGGCACAATGAGTCTGGGGGTGAAATCCTGGTCTCGTTGCAGTCAGTGATAATCCCATAAACTTCGTGGTCCCACGATTTTTCTTTCAGAATTCAAAGGAAGCATAGCCACCTTGTCTTCCTGGGAGAGAGGTTGTAGTATCCACTGTTTCTGCTGCGGGCCAGATCTGCTTGCTTTTGTGAAGATGGGACAAGACCATTGTATCTAACATAAAGTTATCTAGGTTGTAATTCTGCACCCATCACCATGGTATATAAGCAGCTCACAAGTTCCATAAAAATATTCATAATTCTTACTTGTTACTTTCCTCCAGAAAAGGAGTAATCTGCATGTTATGTTTGGATTTTTAAATATTATTTATAACTGAGCCAGAAGGATTATCTTGGTTCTAGACTCTGTACCAGAAACGAGAGCACAATAACAAGGCCTATATTCTAACAACTGTACATGCGTTAATTAGTTGTAAATCATCCTGGATTCACTTCTTGTGGTGTCTTTGTTTTGGTTTAATATATCCATATACTGTGGAACCCTGTTTGTCTGATCTAATTGGGTCTGGGGCCAGATCAGATAATCAAAAACCTCAATAATCTAGACAATGGGCAAAGACCTGTCAGCCCTGGGTGGTGGGGCTCGGGCTGTTAGCCCTGGCCTGTGGGCCTGAGGCTTCATCTGAATTCCAAGCCCCACTGCCTGGGGCTGACAATGGGAGTCCCACTGCCCAGGGCTGACAGCCTGCGCTCCAGTTCAGTTAATAGGGAGAGCCAGATAATGAAGGCTCAGTTAAACGGGGTTCTACTATATTTTTAACATCTAGGCTAGTATTTATGGCTGTTGTGTAAAGTAATGGCCGTACAACTGGTAGGCCAATGGTTTCTACATCAGGTATAATTGTCTAATTGTTCCAACGGATAGGAGGAACACAAGATATCGGTTTGTGTCTCATTATATACTTAGATTGTAAATTCTTTGGGTCAGAGACCATCTTTCAGGGACTGTGACAAGGCCTCTAGTGCTAGCACAATAGTACTACTAAGTACTCTTCTGTCACATGATGAATGGGAAGGTAATGCCCCTTGAAAGGCACTTGGGTATTACAGTGTCACGGTAGCGTCACTATAATTTAGGTTGCATCATGACTTCTGATTAAAGGTTGATCTTTCTAAATCCTCTCAAATTGACATGCTAAGTTAGATGCCTTTGACATTTAGCTGCCTCAGGAGGGTGCAGCATAGGATTAGTGACCCAAACATGGGGTCATTTGAGCCAGGAGTTCCAGAGATATAAGCCCTGAAATAATAACCATTTCCCAAAAAGATTCTACATGGATATTGTGTGTGCATGTGCAGAGCTAGAGATCAACCTATTGCTGCGATGCAGGTCAAAATGGTCTCAATCAGTCAATTTTTATCCAGGGTAGTGCATGGCACCCACTAAGTCTTTGGAAGACCTGGGATTGTGAACACTATTTAAGAAAATATTCACTTCTTTGCTTGCATAGGTGTGCAGTCTGGAGGGAATGCTGTGAAGATGTGCCAATAAAGAAGAAATCCATGAGAGGGTTTCTGTGCAGCCCCTACTGCTTATTTATGTTGTTTGAGGGAATGTGCCAACACCCTGCCACTGACTTTTCTAGTCTGACCCTTTGAACACCTGTACAATAGATTTAATAACTCATGTTGCTTACTGCAAGTGGTTTCTGTTATAATGTGGTTTTATTTTATGGGGAGCTTTACTGTAGACCCAGCAGAATAGTCAGTAGGCAGTCTAATCAAATGTTGTGTTGTATTGGGTGGGGAGGAGATGGAGACAGTGGAGACAGAGGATGGTGTGTGTGTGTGTGTGTGTGTGTGTTTGAGACGTCAGGACAAGGGAACAAGGAGAGGGGCTGTGGCTGTGGAAGGGGCGGGTAATGAAGATGAGTGGTAGGCAACGTTTGGTTTGGTTGTTTAAGAAAATCTGTATTTTAATAGCCTCTCAGGGAGCGGGGCAGGGTTGTGGCAAGTGGTTCCTTCCTGATTTCAGTGCACATTAATGTGGTGTTTCCAAAGACCCATAGTGTGCAATTCATGTACATTGACCACTGAAGGAAAAGAAATATGCACACGGCCATAGGTGGTTAGGGTCACATTATAAGGTGTTGCCAATGTGTGGATTCTGGATGATTCCTGGCACAAGGTTGCAGAACAGCAAGTAGTGCACCATGACCTGGGGATTGCTGACTACGCGCTAATTTGGATTGAGGAGATGGCCTGCACTGGCATCATGTTGTGAACACTTTGCAAAGTCTGACTAGTGACTATGGTATATTGTGGTGATTCACTTGGGTGGAAATGATCAGGCCTCATTCCTTTTTTTATACCTCAAGCAACGTATGAGTGCAAATTTGGACTACCTCAGAGATTTATGTCCAGGAGCTGTGATTAGTTTTCTTTGATTTGGCTGGGTGTCTGGATAATTGCTACAGTGACAATATGAATGCTATTAATAAGAGTCAGAAGAACATTAATGAGAAAATTGGAAGTTTCATGGGTGACCAGGAAATGTGTATTGTATGGCAAGCTGACACCTTGCTGTTTCTCAGAGATGGGGTATGGGTAAGAGGATCTTTCTCTCAAAGATAAAACTATTAGTATTTTGGAACAGAAATCCTGTCTGTGATTTTTCTTGTTGGCCCTGCCACAAACTCTACCTGCCAACCATTCTGAAGCATGGTCCAGGCATTGCATGTGAGTTGGGTTATAGCATGGGGGTGGAACGTTTATAGAAACATTTATATACCAGAGAGTGAAGACTTCATTTCTTGCTTGTGATGAATGGGGATGGGGATGGGGGTGGAGGAAGGGTTGGGTACAGTAGTGGCGATGTGGCCAGGTTGGAGTAGGGAATGCAGTAAATTGGTTGGAGTGGTATGGCTGGAGATGTGTTTCAAAGCAGGGTTGCTGGGGGAAGGGAGAGCTGTCTGGCCTAATATGCAAACTGTGGGACAGGATCTGTACAACTGCCTAACCTCCTACCAACAACATAGTTTTTTCCTGTTATAAAAAAATAGGAAACTCAATGGCAAAAATTACATTAATGCAGAGTTAAGGTTACTTATTGGTATGTCATCCCCTTGCAGAACGCTGAATTGAGTAAAACTTAAACTTGTGAAAGCCAGGAAATGACCAGTTAACAGTTCTTTTCCAGCAGTGCCTCAATATCCCCTATTACCACACATACCTTTACTCTGCTAGTCCTATGGATGCTAAAACGTACAAGCTCTTCACCACCTTTTACAACCCATTCACTCTCACTCCCAGGATTTCATCTAACGCTCTTAAAAGACAAAAGGGGGAGCACCTTACCACCTTCCCTGTACCATCTTCAAGCAATGCCTCACTATGCACATAGCACACAGTTGCCCTGGCCCTTGGCACTATAAGATTCAAGAGGTTCCAGATCCTGGCATATAGTCACACATTTATCCAACTCTGCAGAAAGAATATTAGACATGTATAACTTCAGAACCACTTCACACCATTTTACAATCTCTTACCCTTCCTCACAGAATACCATCTCAACCTACACTTTCACTGAACCATCATTAAAGTATTAGAATATTCTTGCATCCCAGCTCCCTATTGACAATACCGTTTGAAATAAAATCCCATGCCTACCAAATATATAATGCAATCAGTTCTTCATTAAAATAATGCATACTGTATCCTGAACCTTCAGCACATGCAGCAATTCCCTTTGGTGTCTCGCATCAGGGGATGCAAAACATAGATCTCCTCATCCTCATCTCCTTTACCAAGAAGGCCCAGCTTCTGCCTCCAACTTTTAGGGTAAGTCACACTGACTGCACCTGGAGTGTATGCAATTATTTCCCATTGGCTACTGCCAGCTTCAGTGGAACAGAGAGAAGATGGCATGGGCAATATTTTTTTTCTTCCCCTCCTTTTCATCCTTTAATAGTGTTGGATGGAATCTTGTAGGTGAGAATAAATGGGTTGTAAAAGGAGGTGAACAACTTGTACATTTCAGCAGCTGTGGGGCTGGTCGAATAAAGGTTTGTGTGTTAATGAGGCATTGCTGAAGAAAGTCAGAGTCAAGGCTGCATGATCAACTTTAACTGTGTATTTCCTAATTTTCAGAAGTTTGAGTTTTGCTCAACTCAGCGTTCTGCAAGGGGACAACATACCAGCAAGAAACCTTAACTCTGTGTTAATATAAGTTTTTCACCGTTGCTTTTCCTGTGTAGTTTGGAACCTGAAGAGCTTCTCCCCATTATAATGCAACCCTAACTACCTCTTTTTCCAAAATATGCCATCATAGACTCATAGACTCATAGGTCAGAAGGGACCAATATGATCATCTAGTCTGACCTCCTGCACAAAGCAGGCCACAGAACCCTATCCATTGACTTCTATAACAAACCCCTAACCTATGTCCGAGTTATTGAAGTCTTCAAATTGTGGTTTGAAGACCTCAAGCTGCAGAGAATCAATTGCCTTTTAAACAATCTTTTCAAAAAAGTTTTATGAAACAGTGAAATAATTTGAAGTATTCTGTGCTCTATTTTAATAGGATTTTTAGTTTTGTTTAGTTGGTGGGGAACAGTTTGGAGAAGGGAAATCTTGTAAAGGCCTGTCAACATTTGGAACACAAGCTTTAGCACCTGTTCACATCTTTTGTAAACATGTTGGATATAATTACAATGCCATATGTTACCCATGGTTGACATAATATGATTAATATACAGTACTAGTGCCAGTCTTCTCAAACCGCTCAAGTGTTATGTAGCACTTAGCAACATTTCTCTAAACATTGACAATCTGCTTATTGCATCTAGGACATTTAAAACTGAAAAAGAAAATACATGATCATTTGGTAAGATGATGTTTTTTACTATTGTTTATTTTTTACATAACTAGGGTCAAGAACAGCAATTATTTTCCCACTACTGAATTCCTCCACCTTGTTTTTAGAATCCAAGAATAAGTAAGCAATGATTGTCAATGATTTGATCCCACAAATCACTTCTGTCTGTTATCAGTCAGGCCGCCGGCTCCTAGTGACTATTTGATCACTAAAATTACTCATGTAAATGTACTTATCTTTATGATTACCATTCCCTCACCCAACCTGTGAGTGTGCTTATCCACCTGTGGTATCTTTTCAAAATCCTATACTGTAAACTCTCTGGGGCAGAGACTATCTTTGTTTAACATCCCACCTAAGATAATGGGGCACTGATTGTGATTGGGGCCTCTGCATTACTACAGATTATAAATAAGTTTCTAAACACAGTAGATGGTATGAAAAAGGCATGAAGATGAGACTAACATGATTTTAAAGGAGCAATTAAGGTAGATAAAGAGTACAGGGAGAAGCATGTTGGAAAGGAAGGTACAAACAATTCTGAGAGTCATCTGGTGGACCAAGAAACCAATGTAAGGTCAAGTGTATCTTTTGTGACTAATTCACTTGGAACTCATGTGTCTCATGGAAAACTTTTGGTTGTTGCTAAACATGTACAGGAATTTATGAGAGTTAGGTCAGCTGTGAACTAAAGATTCTTTGGATATTTTTGAAGCTGAAACTTTGGCCCTATTTCTTATTCTATGCTGGAAATAGCACTCCTCAAAGCACTACTTCTTGGAATGATTTTGCGATTTCAGTAGAACTAATTAGATGGTACTGTGCAACAGCTGTGACGTGTATCTGCAAGGATATACACAGTGTTGGAAGGTGTCAAGGCCTGGTAAGGTAGTGACTATTTCACTCCTGCAACATCTCTAACCATAAATCCCGATTAATGTGAATATCCTGAGTGAGAATACTGATACGAAAATAAAAAAAAATTCCCTAGCTTTTATCTTGACATAAAATTCAAGTTTTCACTGAAAGTTTTTTGTCTGTCATCTTTTTCTCATTCATAGCAGTGATCTTTGAAGAGCCATCTCTGTAGTGAAATGCTACAGCACAGAGTGAGACTTACCAAAAAGCAATGTTTGTTTGTTGAAATCCTTATTAACAGAACTTTGGAGAATGAAACATTTTCGCTCTGAATTCTATGTCTGAGCAAACAATTCATATTAGATTTGGAAATGGAATAATGTCAACTATAATATGTATTCATCTGCACACTTCTCCCCCGCTCCAACTCCCTAAAGGATAGTGAACTCCACCTAAATCAGAAAATAAAACTGCCAACTACCTCTAGCAACTAAGTCTCATTGTTTAAGAAAATATCTCCTACATAGTTAAGTCCAACTTTGTTTTTGGGAGAAAGATATCTTTAGCCTATTAAAATGAAGATTATTTAAACAAGTGGTCATCCTCTAGACCATGTTAAGATTATGTGTTAAGAGTCATACGAGCATGAAACACTGTTGCTAAAAAGGAATCATCTCCTTCTAACTGTTGCTCAGAAGATAAAATGTCTCACCACCTTGTTGCTTTTTTTTGTGAACTGCCTCTATACAAACCATTGCAGGAGGTGTCAATGTTTGGAATGTTTTCACTTGACAGAAGCTGCTTAGGGACACAAAAGCTGGAACTGGCTTTGCCACCTTCACAAGAAAAAAAAGTTTGATTTTTATATGCGGAAGATTTGATTAAATAGTCATTTATTTTGACATACATCTTAGGTCAAGGACAGCAATTTTCTCAGAGCACTGGAAAATCAAGGACATCTTCTCAGAATAAAACACAGTGCCCATTTTTATTCCTCTAATTTCAGAATTAGTAGCTCTTCTTGCTTACTGATGTGAGTGATCTTACTGCCTTCTACTGGCTACTCATGTGAACTACTCTCCTGGGCATACCCAGGTAGATGGAGGCCTTGTACTTCCTTCAATATATTGGGAAGATCTTCCTAGAAGTCCTTTAAATTATAAGCTCTGCTCAGTAGGGAGTTGCTCTAAAGTTGTCCCCACAGAGCTTTGAAGTGAGTGGCCTATTCAGAACTTGTACAACAAGCTTCAATTATAAAAGAAAGATAATTTCCAAAGGCTCCTGAAATTATTACAGTACATGAAATTCTCATTCCAGTGTCAGAACTAAGAAAGCAGCACCTCCAACTAACAAATGGTGTTTCTGAATCAGTTTCAATTAATTCCTTGAGCAATAGTGAGGGCTTTCAGCAGTTGAAGACATCTTCATTTTTCAAGAACACTGCTAAATCTTTTGCCAGAAAAATGGATAATGTTGGCTTATCACTCAACAAAGTGTGTCACATGGGTGCTGTGACTAGTGTGTTCAGAGTCTTTTGTAATGGAGGAAAAAGAAAAGAGCTATACAGGATAAATTCATTTGATAATTTTCATTTTTTACTACATGGTATAACGTACTAAACCATCGGGGTATCACTGTTCATCTTTCCTGTTTAAAATTCATTAATTGTACTAAGCAAATTGTCCCACTACAACACTTTTGTTTATGGCTTTCAGCGTTCTTTCCTGCTTTTCGTTTGTTGTTTTTGCTTTCCAAATATAAATCATAGTCCTGAAGTCAGTAGGAATTTTACATAAGTAGGAAGGGCTAAAAAGATTTCAGGACTGGGACCATAGAATTTATTGCATTAATAATTTCTTAGCATCCACAACTTTGTACAGAAGGAATTAGCACAAATTTCAAAATGTAAAGACTAAGGAAACTCCCAGAATAAAGTAGAGTTAAGTGAACTGGCTCAAATAAAGGCAAAACAGATTCAGATCTACTCCCCAAGCTGAAATTGTGTTTGAACTTTATTGACATCAAAAAATTTGGCTACCATGTTTTTAAAAGGTTTATTTTAGGTTGTCCCATTTCTGACAATGTGGTTAAAGCACTACACTAGGTCTTAGGAGCACTGGGTTCAGTTCCTAGCTCTGCTACTTGACCTACTGTATGATCTGCGGCAAGATGCTTAACCTCCCAACACCACAGTTCCTCATTTCACACATCTGGAACCCAAAATAAAACATTGATCACCTGTTTCACAATGAGTAATTCATTTAGTGTTTATGAAATGCTCAGATGCCAAGGGGATGGGAACCATATAAGAATGCAGAGAGGTTCATTGGTTCCCATTGGGACTGGAAGCAGAAAAGTAAAGATATTTTGTGAAATATTTTGCAGGATTTTAAGTGCAACTACAGCAAACCTCTCTCTCCCACCTGTAAAATAATGCACCACAACTTAAAATGCTGAAGCCTGAGGGTGGAGCTTGACCATAGCCAGAAGAAATAGTAGGTCTGTATTTGCAACTTATTTGTTTCAAGAAATCATTCTGGAGTCATTGACACTATTGTAATTTCTGAGAATTGTAGTTCAACTCTGTCCTGAATAATAGACCCTTGGCCTAAATGATCTTGGATGCTTCACTGGTCCAAATTGAGAAACCTCTTGAAAGAGAAATTAGGACCTGAGAGATGGAAGAATACAACCCTAAAGTTGAATGATTTCATGAAGTATAATTGAGAGAGGTTTTGTAGGTCTTCTTCTAAAAACACAAATCCCACTAAGCACAGATATTCATATTTTGTTATGTGTGAGAAAATGTGGAGGAGCAGGGAGAAGGGAGAGTATGTGCAAAATTGCAACATTTTCAATGGAAATATGTGGTGTTCTGTGCAAGGTGGGGAAAACTGATGGTTCATTTTAATTTCCATGTATTTCTACATTTTTTAATATAGGTATTCTTGACCATCCTAAGCAATCTTCATCTGTTCTGGGGCAGAAGTCGGGGAGGGAGATGGGATGGGTGGGAAATGAGAACATATTAGTTCATTGTCTCTCTTGTTTTTACCTGTGTATAAGTTGCGGTCTCTGTCCCAGGAATTTTATGGGATCATGAGAATCCTAAGGAGCATGAATAAATCCAGAATATTTTGCGTAGAATACACTGTGATTAGATGCTATAAATACAGAGACAGATCATTAATCTTTATTTGGCTCAGGTTTGTCTTCTCTTTCTGTGGGATTCTATATATGTACGTATTGCATATTGTCCCAGTAAATCTACCTGAATTTTTTTTAAAGGTAAAATGGATTTTTGAGCCATGTGAACCTTATTCTGGAAAAATCTTTGATGAAAACTTTTGTGTATTGGTTTGTTTTTGTTAAAATATTATTGGTTTATGAAAAGAAAAAATTATCAAAAACATGGATTTACTGTTGGGAGGGCGTTCTTAATTTTGGAAATAAAATTATGAAAATTTCCATGAAAATAATTAACAATTTTCTACCAGCATTAATCCCCAACAATCTGATTTTACTGTCTTTTAATGATAGCACTGTATTTCCTTCAAGGCAACAGCATGATAAATTTAGTTCTCAAAGTATTTGTGTTTCTGATTTTCCAGTCATCTGGTCACTTCTTAAGTCACCTCAAGTCACCTTCTTAAGAAGTCACCTTCTTAATATCCGAGTACTTTGATGTGGACACAGTGGTGAAATGCGGACAGACACATGCATGGAATCAAGTGGCAGGCTGCAACTTTTATTAAACTTTAGCACAAGCCAGGGGCACTACCTGGCTATCATCCATACTTTCATATATCAGCCATTTAATTGGTTCCAGTGAATGAGTTACAAGGCTCCTTACCATATAACCCACCTCAGCCTACCCCCGCAGGACTCAGCAGTCTCTGAGCCCTAGCTCCCTCCCTGCTGCAAGGGGGACAGGGGGTGTAGAAGAATGAGGACCTCAACCTGTGAAGGCCACAAGGTCTGACCTCAGCCCATGGAGGCCACATGGTCTCATCCTACCTCATGGGCCCAAGGCCCATCCCCATGCTCTTGGAGAGCAGTTTCAGTATCTTCCTATTAATTTATTTAATTGCTTAATTCACTGTTTTAGATTAGTTTTGCTGCCATGTGCTTATCTCTGTTTCCTCCTGTTCATATTCTCCACCCTTTCTTCTCCCCTTCCTTTTTCTCTTTGGGACTTTAAAAGTCATCACATCAAACCATGTCATTTGGGACTAGATGGGGTGCTCTCTGCCTTTGCAGGTTGAGGAAATGCCACATTTTCCAAGTCCTACACGCACAAAGCAACAAATTTAGAAAACTCTGGCTTTTCAGTGTTGTTTTTTAACTTTGAAAGTTTTTCAACAATCCCACTGCTCGAGAAATTCATCAACAAGAGTCTTCAAAAGACCTGCAGACAACGGAATATAAAAATAGAATTAAGCTCAGGAAGTTCCACAGAATGCATTTTTCCCTCAGGTTGGTGGGAAAAGTTCATTTGTTTTTTTTTTCATAATTATTTTTATTTTCCTAGTTCTATGTTCAGTTGTCATTGAGCTTTCACTGGGCATTAGCTAATTCTTGTCTTTGAGTTCCTTGATGTCTTGAGTCATGAACCATTTGTCAGTCAAAATAAATAGTCATTTTTTTTATTTGACAAATCAGGCTACTCCATGTGCATTTGCTGACACATTATGATAGTTTTCTCTAGCTTTCAGTCTTTCATTGCCAGGTAATTTCAGAACTGTATCTTTTCTATTATTTCTGTGACCTTGGTTGAGGCAATCTATTGTTTTTTTCTTCTCAACATTTAAGTTTCCTGCAATGTTTATTTGAAGTAAGCTCTTTCATCATGAATTTTCTTTCAGTCTAAAAGTTATTTTTGTTATTTTTTTAAAAAAGTTTATAATTTTACCTGTTACTTCACATTTTAGAACACTGATCAGTATGCTCATCTTTACTAAACCTACCTAGAAACACCAAAAATGAATAATAGAACTGGTCAAAATTTTTCCTGATTTTTTTTTTGATTGAAGTTGAAATTCAAAACAATTTTTGAATTTTTTGCTAAACTTGGCCCCTATTTTCAACCATCTTATAAAGTTGCTAGAAAATGTTCAAACTTCAGAATTTTTAATTTGAATTTTGAAATTGAAATTGAAATTTTTTAAAAATGGAATTTTGCTCCTCTCCCCCTTTTTTTTTTTTTTTTTACTGGTGGAGGATATATTCAGCAGTGCAATGGCTACCTCCATAAGCTCCTCAACTTCCCCCTCCCTCCACAATCCTAGCTGCTTAAACTGCTTGTAGTTCCTCATGCACCTCAACCACTCTCTCAGCTGCTCAGCCACCATGTCACCCCTCAGCAAGTGACCCCGTGTTGACTCCCTATCAGCTGCAGAACCTTTCCGCTATTCCTCCTTAACAAGTGCCCAGAACTAATATACTTCTCACCCAACTTGCCAACACTTCTGCTGTCTCAATAATCAACATCCAAATCCCAATTCTCAGCCGCCAACAATTCACAGTACCACTCCTCATCCCTAAAAAGTCTGGTCACCCTGACTGCCCTCCTTCCTAGTTACCCTCCTTCCTCTTACTCATAAGAAGAATCCAAACCCAATTAACTTCTCTAGGGCTAATCCCTTATGATTTCAGATAAGCACGTGGTCCCAACCTTCCTCCTATTGCTCACCAACTTTCTGTCCACCAGCTCCCCCCATACAGTCCTGATTTCCTAGCCTTTGCCTGGTGAACAAACGGTCCATCTATCTCAAAATCCTTAAGAGTGGGAACTAAATATTAATTTATATGTTCTAATAGAGTTTACAGTATTTTATATGGTATTTTCAGGTGAAAATTTCAAAATGCTTTACATCTCCCCACTTGTATTATTTTTCTTTATTTTCCTACAGAAATGGACATTTCATTGTCTTGATCTTAACACTATCCGGTGTCATACTAGCCTTTGCAGGTGGAAAAATGTCACACTGATTACAGTCAGTCAAGTAGCATTATATTATCTTACACACACAATGACACTCAGTCTAAATAATACAGGGGATGTGATGTCCTAGAGCAAAATGTGCATTTTGAAAATCTTTTATAATCTTGGTCACAGAAACTAATTTCAACCAGCTCTCCCTCTGTCACATTACATCTATAATTGGTGTTCTATTAGAAACCATGGTTAACTAATATGACACAAAGCAGAAAAATCAAGGGAAGTGAAAGTTAAGGTATCCATAAGAACATAAGAATGGGCGCACTGGGTCAGACCAAAGGTCCATCTAGCCCAGTATCCTGTCTACCGACAGTGGCCAATGCCAGGTGCCCCAGAGAGAGTGAACACAACAGGCAATGATCAAGTGATCTTTCTCCTGCCATCCACCTCCACCCTCTGACAAACAGAGGCTAGGGAACCCTTCCTTACCCATTCTGGCTAATATCCATTAATCTCCATGAATTTATCAAGTTCTCTTTTAAATGCTGTTATAGTCCTAGCCTTTACAACCTCCTCAGGCAAGGAGTTCCACACGTTGACTGTGCGCTGTGTGAAGAAGAGCTTCCTTTTATTTGTCTTAAACCTGCTGACCATTAATTTCATTTGATGGCCCCCAGTTCTTGTATTATGGGAACAAGTAAATAACTTTTCCTTATTTGCTTTCTCTACATCACTCATGATTTAATATACCTCTATCATATCCCCCCTTAGTCTTCTCTTTTCCAAGCTGAAAAGTCCTAGCCTCTTTAATCTCTCCTCATATGGGACTTGTTCCAAACACCTAATCATTTTAGTTGCCCTTTTCTGAACTTTTTCTAGTGCCAATATATCTTTTTTGAGATGAGGAGACCACATCTGTATGCAGTATTCAAGATGTGGGCGTACCACGGATTTATACAAGGGCAATAAGATACACTCTGTCTTATTCTCTGTCCCCTTTTTAATGATTCTTACATCCTGTTTGCTTTTTTTTGACTGTCACTGCACACTGTGTGGACGTCTTCAGAGAACTGTCTAGGATGACTCCAAGATCTTTTTCCTGATTTGTTGTAGCTAAATCAGCCCCCATCATATTGTATGTGTAGTTGGGGTTATTTCTTCCAGTGTGCATTATTTTACATTTATCCACATTAAATTTCATTTGCCATTTTGTTACCCAATCACTTAGTTTTGTGAGACCTTTTTGAAGTTCTTCACAGTCTGCTTTGTTCTTAACTATCTTGAGCAGTTTAGTATCATCTGCAAACTTTGCCACCTCACTGTTTATCTCTTTCTCCAGATCATTTATGAATAAGTTGAATAGGATTGGTCCTAGGACTGACCCTTGGGGGACACCACTTGTTACCCCTCTCCATTCTGAGAATTTACCATTTATTCCTGCCCTTTTGTTCCCTATCTTTTAACCAGCTCTTAATCCATGAAAGGACCTTCCCTCTTGTCCCATGACAACTTAATTTACATTTACATAAGAGCTTTTGGTGAGGAACCTTGTCAAAGACTTTCTGGAAATCTAAGTACAGTACGTCCACTGGATCCTCCTTGTCCACATGTTTGTTGACCCCTGCAAAAAACTCTAATAGATCCATCCTCCCTTAATTGCTATTATTACCTTTAACTACTATGGGAGACAGACAAACATCTGAAATAATTTCTGAAGGGTGCATGCAGATGTGTTAGTGGTGAGCAGACTGGTTCTGAGCCATTCTGCTCCTCTGAACGGTTAGCATTGTTTGTAGTGGTTGCATTTTGTTTGCTCAGTATCATCCTGGAATAGTTTTGTTTTTGACATGGGAGGAAAGGTGAAGCTGTTGGTCACTGAAAACACCTAACAATTTCTAGCTATCTTCCAATGAGGCTTTTATAGGATTTGTGCTGAAAGCTGGAGGCTGTTGCTGCTGTTAGTACTTCAAGCTCGGATAAGGCACTGCTTGATTGAAAACAAGCAATTATGAAAAGAAATGGATTTCTTTCGTAAAACTAGAATCTCTACAAGAATCTGTTTCCACTATATATAAAATGTTGCCTCTTTCCCCCAGAGATTAAAAGGAGTTTGGAAATAAAGTAGTTGAGCTGCAAACTTCCTGTGCTGGATACAGTGGAACGTTCTAATTCAAGAGAAAAGAAAACCCAGTATGGTAAAGATAGATGAGCTGATTTAAAAATTTAGGGTTAGGAGTTTGGTTCCTCGACAATGTAGAAACTGAGAAGATTGTTGTTTTCCGTCTGCTGTGGCAACAGTGTTCACAATTGTCAGGACAAATGGGGATTGCTTTCCTTATTTCTGCAAGGACCTTTCTGGGGAGAAAACCTAATAAATCTAACTGAGGACTATCCTGATGGTATGTGAATCGCTGATGGTGAGAAACAAGCTCCTTGCCATTGCAAAAATCCATTACCCATTTGTGAAATTTTTCAAAAAGGACCTTTGTTCTTGCCCCTCAACTTTGGGGAGGAGTTCCCCACAAAGCTACTTCATTATCTTTCTTGAAATCCCACCTTAAAACTCCTTTACCATGATGCCTGAAAAAACTTGACAGTGGGTAGGCTGCTTCTGGGGACTGATATCACTATCTATCCTGACCAATATTGTCTTATTGTTTCTGGTAGCCAGCCCCTCATTTGTCTGACTGAATATCCAACTCTTGTACTTTGTCTTATATGTCGATTGTAGACTCTTTGGGTCAGGGACCATATTTTTGTTCTATGCTTGTAAGCACCTAGCTCAATAGGGTTTTAGTCAATGACTAGGTGCTGAGATAATACAAATAATAAGTATATTAATATATAATTTAGTTAGCTTTGTGTTTGCAGACAAAACTTCAGCTTGTCACAAAATGCCATACACAGAGAAACCTTTGAGCTTAGCTCACATGGCATTGGCAAGGCCAGCACCACAAAGCTTGTTAATCAACAGTCCTTCACCATATCTAGCATTGCCCGGTTAGTGCCTCAGTTGCAGCAGCAATCCTCCCTCTAGGCCCTATCCTCTATTTCCCACTCTTCTATTACTTAGCAACAGTCTATCTTTCAAAAGGCAGTGGTTTAGTAGGCTCCAAGACTAATAGAGCGATCAGAGGAGGCTGGAATAAACACATATGTGTAGTCAGGCCGGCTCCAGGCACCAGCTTATCAAGCAGGTGCTTGAGGTGGCAACTCCGGAGTGGGGCAGCACTTTCAGGTATTCGGCGACAATTCGGCAGAGGGTCCCTCACTCCTGCTCGGAGCGAAGGACCTCTCGCTGAATTGCCACAGATCGCGATTGTGGCTTTTTTTTTTTTTTGGCTGCTTGGGGCGGCAAAACCCCTGGAGCCGGCCCTGCATGTAGTTAAAGGTGGTTTTGTTACCCATTACCTTTCTCTACTTCCTGTGACTAGGCGTGTTGACAAATTCAGCTGGAAATCCTATACAAATGCAGTGGGTTGCTCAGCATCAAGAAGGTGGCCTAATTCACTATCTTCTTATTTTGAATAATCTCAGTAGAGTGACACCAGTATAAAACTGGAGTTATACTGTGGTGAGGCAGGACACAGGCTTTGTCTATACTTAAAACACTACAGCTATGTCACTGTAGCACTTTTGTGTAGACACTCACTACAGCAATGGGGGGGGGGGTCAGCAATGTTGGTGTAGTTAACCTATCTCCCGAGAGATGGTAGCTAAGCTGATGGAAGAATTTTTCCATCAGCGTAATGCTCTCTACACCATAGTTTAGGTCTCTAAAGGGTGTGGATTTTTCACACCCTGAGATAAGTAGCTATGCCATGTACTTTTTCAGGGTAGACCAGCTCAGAGGGATGTGCAATGGTTGATTAGAATTCTAAGCACATATAATATGGGATAGGCCTTTTCTTATGTATCACTAAATATTATTTTATTATCTTACAGCCTAGTGTTGAAATCCTTACTAAGAAAACAAAATCAGTCACTTAGGTAAGGATGTGAAGATTGGACCCTCAGGCTTTAAAACTAGTAACTGTCTTCAAGGAAATGGGTTTGGACAGTAGCAACAACAGCAGCTCCAGCCCATTTCAACTAACTTCTCTTTCCCCTCAAAAGGACAGATATTACCATCTAAGTCTGTCACACAGATAGAAATTAAAAGGGTTAGAAGCACTGTTCCCTCTAAGCCATGCAGTGCTCCAGCAAGTGTTGCTCAGCCACGCACATCCTCAGTGATGGCGGGAGGGCAGTGCCCGGGAGTGGGGTGAGGCTGGAGGTAGGGCTGGCCTTACCGTGAGGCAAACTGAGGCGGTCGCCTCAGGTGCCAAACTGTTGGGGAGCGCCACTAGGACCCAGAATGTAGAAAACTGCTCTAGATGCACAGAGATGGTGAAGTGCTTTGCTGGAGGAAGGAGGGCACAAGAGGCATAACAGGCAGACAGGAGAAAAGGTGAGAGAGAATAACACTTGAGGAGAAGAGGCAGTCAACTGTAGTAGTAGGAGCCAGTTAGGCCCTTAAGACACGTCTTCCCTCACTCAGGCCCTGCTACCAGTCTGCTTATTTGTCCCCTTCAACTGAGTGTTGAGAGCCACTATAGCTGGCACAGAACAGCAGTCATGAGTGAAAGAAGAAAACACCCCTCTGGGGCAGCATTCAGAAGAAGAAAGAAAGCAAAGGAAGCTTTTCTATCTAAGCAGGAGGGAGCTCTCCTGAGATACATAGACTACATTAGAGTATGTTCAGGTGAGGCTTCGCCCTTGGGATGTGAGTGGTTGAGGAGATACAGCTGATCTTCATTTGTCGAGTGCAGGGTACCTGGAGCTACTGGCATACACTATCTCCCTCAAACGATGTAACATGCACATTCCTGAAAAAAAGTGTGCTCAGCAAGGTGCCAGCCAGACAAGCTGACTGCTGATTTAGTTCCTTAGTCTAGAGATCAGGACTATGGACCCTGACGTAGCCTGAGGATTTCTTGTACTAGCATGGCCACAGCAAGTGAAAACTTCATGTTCCCCGACAATGACAATAGAAGTTTCTATCAACGCATTACTGGTGAAATTCCCAATGGTGACAATGTGAAGGTCATGGCTATGTACTCAAAAACACAGATGCTGCATACGCTTTTTGTTGCAACTCTTTCAGTCTATGTTTCCGCCACATTTGGGTTCTACGGGAACAAAGGACTGAAAATCTGGCTAGAAATTGGCATGCATGAGAAGACAGCAAATCCCAGAGAGTTCCATGGGTGGAAAGAGCTTGAGAAGAGGACTAAGGTTAAAAGCCACATAGGATCGAATTCAGAGAAGTTGCATCAGAGTCTCCTTACTCTCAAAATGTTCTGAAAAGGCTCATTGCATTGTGAGATTCTTGCTACCCCAAACTGCAACTGCATGGCACTCGATCAGCTGTATTGTGCAAAACATGGAACTTCCTTAAATGTGGAGCTGATGACTGAATTTTTGATGCTGTACTCCAGAGCATCTAAGAAGAGTCACACTGAGAAATGTGCACACTCCACTACCTTGGAAACCAATTCAAATGAGTATCAAGTTCTTGGCACAAAGTCAAACAGAGTGACTGGCAGATCAAGATATTACTCTGTTATTCTGGACTGCACACCTAACATCAGCCACGTGGAAGAAATTACTTCAATGGTGCATTTTGTAACACCAACAGAACCTAGTGAAAATGGCCCTGCAATGGTGACTGTCAGAAAGCATGTTCTAGAATTTATTGACATTGATGATACTACAGGAGCTGGTATGACAAATGTGCTTCTTAAAAAGCTGGAAAATATGGGAATTGTAATAGCTGATATGAGAGGTCAGGGCTATGATAATGGTGCCAACATGAGAGGAAAAAACAGAGGAGTGCAGACATGGATTCGAGAGTTAAACCCTCAAGCTTTTTTCGTCCCATGCATTCTCATTTATTGAACTTGGTGGTCAGTGATGCAGCATCAGCTTCTAGTGAGGCTGCTGATTTTTTTTAATGTAATTCAAAGCATCTATGTATTTTGAAGCAACATCTGGGAACATCCTCTCTGACACTGAAACCCCTGAGTACCACACAATGGGAAAGTCGAGTGGAGGTCATAAAGCTTATCAAACACCAAATTGGGAATATAGATGATGCCATAGTTGCCATTATGGAGGATAATGCTATGACAGGAACTGTTCATGGGAGAACAGGGGCAGAGGGAAATGGAATCATCAGAAACATACACAACTTCACATTTCTGTGTGGCTTAGTGTTGTGGCATGACATACTGTTGTTGTAAGCAGGAGACTCCAAAGTATTGACCTTGATATATCTGGAGCAATGGAACAGCTGGACAAAACAAAGTCAAACCTACAGTCTTACCAGTCAGATAAGGGATTTCAAAACGTTCTGAAGAGCGCACAGAAGTTGGCAGAGGAACTTCACACTGAAGCCATTTTCCCACCAAGAATACAAGAGTCACTGAAGAAGAAGACATTTTGATTATGAGGCATGGAATAATCCCATGAGACCTCAAACAACAATTCAAAGTTGTATTCTTTAACCAGGTGCTAGATTGTGCAATACAGTCAGTTGAATGTTTCATGCAGCCCAAGGAACACAGCACTATATTTGGGATGTTGTATGATATTCCAAAACTCCTCACTATACCTGAAGAAAACCTACATCAGCAATGCAGGGACTCGAGCCAGTGTTGACACATGATGCCATGTGCGATATTGATGCGAGTGATTTAGGTGATAAACTGAAAGCCCTTTCAAGATACATTTCAGCAGGATCAACTCCAAAGACTGTTCTGGAATATATGTGCACAAATAAGATGACAACCCTCTTTCCAAATCCCTTTGTTGCTCTGCACACACTTCTAACACTTCCTGTAGAAGTTGCCAGTGGAGAACGCTGCTTCTCCAAGCTGAAGTTAATAAAAACACATCTACGCTCCACAATGACACAGAAGAGGCTGGTTGGCCTTGCAACCATCTCAATAGAGCATGAGCTGGCCTAGACTGTGGACCATCAGGAAGCAGTTCAAATCTTTGCAACCAAGAAGGCATGGAAAGCACCACTTTAATTATTCAAACAGATAAAAATGCCAGTGTTTACTATGCAAGCAAGAAAAGTTACATTTGCTGTTCAGGCATTTGAAAGTTAAGTGTAACTTAAAATTTTTGAACAAAGCATTTTAAGTTGTTAGTTCTCCTTTATTGGGGTAGGTAGCAGAGCAGTACTATGAAAGGAGTAGAACAGGAAGGAGGCAGAATAGAGTCCTTTCAAAGTTTTGGACCAAGCAAGGGGGCATGATGGCATCATTTGAGCTGCCCGCCTCAGGTGTCAAAATGTTGTGGGCCGGCCCTGGCTGGAGAACAGCAGCAGGGGTGACCGGGGAGTTGGGTGTAAGGGGAGGGCAGCTGGGACCAGGCAGCTGGAGGGGAACTGGTGGCAGGTTGCGCTGGCCAACCTGGATCATGAGGGGGGAGCAGCAGTGGTGCACCTCTCCCTGCAGACCCAGGCAGGCCCCCATTGCTCCCCACCCTGGGACTCTCAGGTCCGCTGCCCAGCACCTTGCCCTTCGATTTTTGCATCACACTCTCCCCATCCTCCTCCCCCAGGCGGTGCTGTGTTGCCGAGATGGGGATGATCTTCTCTCCTGGGCCCCTCCCACCCCTCACTGGGAAGGAACCTGTGGGAGCAGAGAAGTTGTGAATGGCTGTGAAGTGGCAGGGAGTTAAGATGGTAACAAAGACAAGTGGCTGAGTTGCCCAGGCTGTGCTTAGCAAAGCAGAAACCCGAAGTGAGTAGCATCAGCAACTTCTGGGTCTGCTTCAATACACTGGACAGGCATGTGATTGGCACACACGAGGGAACCCAAACTGGGAAACCTGGGCTTAGGGGTATTGGGGCTCGGGAGAGACTGGGCAACTTCTCTGGGCACAAAGGTATGGATCTGATTCTGGATTACCGATGCTGTTTGCACTCTGCAGAAGTGGAGGGAGGGAGCTGACATAGCTAGGGATGATTTTTCTAAAGGAAAATTTTAATTGCACTTCATTTCTGGACACTGCATCTTTCTTTCTTTGTTGCTTTCTTTCTTATGCAATTCTTTAGAGAGACATCCTAATTGTTATCAAGTGCTTTTAAAATATGTTGCTATAAATCAATCAATCCACTCTATCAGGAGTTCGGCTGCAATATAGTCTAAAAAAGAAATGATTAATCAACTGTTCTCCAAAAAAACAGCAGTTATTTTCTGTGTAGATTTTAGTGGCACAAGTCTGTGCTTTTTGAAAATCATGGTTTTAAAATTAGGTTGTTTTTTGTTTTTGTTTTTTTTTAAAGATGAAGAATTGAAAGGAAAAAAAGAAACTGAATGCCTTTGCTGTATAGTTGCAAGTTTCACTTGAAAACTAATTAAGGGCTACCTGTAGATAATCACCAAGAGTCTAGATAAACAACTTTCTTTGGATGTGCAAGTTGTTTATCTAGACTCTTGAAGATTATCTACAGGTAGGTTTAAACATTTATTTCCCTGTACAGGCAAAAATGGATAAAATAATCAATTTTTATCCATCAAAACATATACAGAAATGCTGTGAAATATTTTAAAAGAAGTGCATACTAATGGAATAAAACTGTGAAAGCCAGCATTTTTCAAAGTATAACAATAGAAGAAAGGCTTTGGAGTCTTGTGAATGAGATCTGGCAATCTACGTCAGAGAGATGTTCTTGCTAATGGTCAGCCCTCCACATATTGCTGAATGGATCAGTTTGGTCAGCTAAGAAGTTGAACTGAGCAGATTTGCGCTGCTGGTGAAGCTGGGGGAGACTAAGACACAGGAACTGACAAGCTAGTTAAGGGAGTGGGTGGTGGTCTGCCAGTGTTCCGGCGCCTGTTGGGGGTTTGTGTTGTGTGTCTTGGATTACCAGGCACTAGGTGGGAAGGCTATGACTGAAACAGAGGCAGCAGTGAAAGACACAATGAGGATGACTGGATGTGGAAGCTGCGGCATGTACATGATCCTGGAAGGGGTACCTGAAAAGGGTGTCATCTGCATGAAGTGCCGCCTGATAGAGCTGATGGAAGAAAAGATCCGAGGACTGGAGATGCAGGTGGAAACGCTGGTTGAGTTTAGAAGGGGGTT
>NC_133769.1:63747786-63756960 GCF_003597395.2 Chelonoidis abingdonii | reverse complement strand
TGCCCACATGCTCAGGGTTTAGCTGATCGCCATATTTGGGATCGGGAAGGAATTTTCCTCCGGGGCAGATTGGCAGAGGCCCTGGAGGTTTTTCACCTTCCTCTGCAGTGTGGGTCATGGGTCACTTGCTGGTGGATTCTCTGCAGCTTGAGGTCTTCAAACCACAATTTGAAGACTTCAATAACTCGGACATAGGTTAGGGGTTTGTTATAGATGGATGGGTAGGGTTCTGTGGCCTGCTTTGTGCAGGAGGTCAGACTAGATGATCATATTGGTCACTTCTGACCTATGAGTCTATGAGTTTTTGCAACAACAGAAATGTTCTGAAATATGTTTACAGGACTGGGATGCAATTTGACTGGAAATTGACTAAAATTTCATCTAGGACACAAAGATTTCATGCAGATGCAGATCTGAACCAGAACTGTCCCCCAAGCTTTTGCCAGCAATCCTGTCCTTGTGCCAGCCTCGCAGTGGTGAAATGGACAGGGAAAGAAAGAGGCACACTACTTTTCATTAGGTTTCTTTAAGATTCAGCTCAGCACCCCCAAGTCTTCCTCGCAGGCAACTGGAAAAGGACATTGCATTGTTTTTACCCAACTGCCAATCTGGATCCTTCTTCCAACCCTGCTTTCTCCCACTTTTGGGGCCTGGCACTGTGTGGGAAGAGGGCAGACACCTGGGAAAAAGATTGTAAAGACTTTGCAATCTTCCAAGGGAGAAAGACCACAATAACTAACCTTTCCTTAGACAAAATGTATTTACAACTGTGTTTTGTTCCCCCAGCCAGGGCCTCACTCCCCCATCCCTCCCATCCCTGTGGCTTAAGTTTGCAAAGGCACAGGAAGATCAGGGAGTCCACTTCCAAAGGAGAAAGGACTGCTGGAACTAACTTTGCTACCTGACAGCTGATGAGAAATGCACAGGGGTTGACTGAATTTTTCTGCATAAAATGTTTTTTAAGGAAGTAGCTGTAGAACCCAAATGCATAACCGTGGTTCATCAGCAATCAATATAATCATTGATTTAGAACTCTGACTTTTCAGGGTGGAGCAGAGTGGTGGCTGGAGGGAGGGGGGAAGTTGGAAGAGTTTGGTAATGGAATGGGGCGTGACAATGCTGTGGCTTCAGCACTGCAGTTCAAACACACAGAGACATAGCAATGCATGGCACATTATCCAGGGAGCAAAAGTCAATGCACTCTACTTCAAATGCTCTGGATCTTCAAAAGGAGAATTTAACACCAGAGCAAAAGGGGATGTTGGGGAGGTCCATTGTAACTTTCCAGACTTGGGTTCTGGTTCCTGCCTTGGCTCAGAGTCCTCATTGGGTTCATTGGAAGGGGGCAGAGGAGGCTTCCTCAGCTGGCTTCTCTGGTTAGAGGTGCAGAATCACATACTCCTCATCCTCCAGGTCTTCCTCCTGCTGCCTGCTCACCCTGGCCCTCATCAGCATGCTGTCAGACAATGACGCCAACTCATGAGCCTCTTCAGGCACCCCCCATTCAAGTGCTTATAGAAGGGGCGTGTCCCAGAATTGGAGTCTTTTGCTCTCCACTACAGGAGCTTCAGGTGCTTGATGCATTCCCAACACTGGGCCAGAGTCTGCTGAATGCCCAGCTGCTCCTGCCTGTGTGAAATTTCCCAGTACAGGTGAATGTTCCTGCCACTCCAGGAGAAGTGATGGAGGGTGATGTACTCTGATCACACATTGATCATCACCTGGGTGTGGTCAGCTGGCCACGTCCTGCTCTCTGAGCACAATCCGCATTCACTTGTATTGATCTAAAGAGTGCAGTGGAAAGCTTTTCTGACTGGGTCACTACAACTCACTACTATTGTTGAGAATGGAGGAAGAGGGAACTTCATAGACTCGTCAGTCAGAAAAGGGTTCCATGCATTGTGGCAAGGGGTGGAGTTCCATTGAAACTCAAGGCCTGGTACACGCCTCTGACTGCTGTCCAGACAGCACAGTGGCATAGTTCCAGGGCTGTACCACAGCCCAAAGCATGTACTTGCCAACATCCTTGATGTCTACTAGTTTACTCACCCCCTTCTCTCCTTCAGAGATTTCCTTCGGGGAGTTAAGTGTTGACAATAGGGAGGTTATAGCCCAAGCCCAACCAAGGACATGTGCTCAGCCACTAGTGTAGATGTACCTATAAACACTTAACTATGTGGTTACAATGGCAAATCAGGTTTGTGGTCCTCAAAATGACATCCGTTCTCCCATATTTATATATGCCTACAAAACTGACCTGCATTTATTTGTGTCAGAATAATAACAGGCATGAAGTGGGAGGTTGAAGTCAGTCCTTCAAAAATCAAGTGCAAAAAGTGAATCTGATTTCTATATCTGATCTAATAGTAATTAGTTTTTCTTTGTACTTTTTAGTCCTGAATCTGTCAAGTTTAGTGATATTTGTTGGTTAAAAGAGTTGGGTTTGGGCTGTATCCAAAAGAAACAGGGTTCAAGCACATTTCATCTAAAAGTCTTCAGAGAGGGAATGATTTGTAGCCATTCATCATGACAATTTAAGTGCGGTGTTTGCAAAGCTCTGGGAAGGTTTATATAGAATTCTCTGTGGGACAATATCAGAACCAGGCAGCAGTAGACTTCATCTTGATAACCTTTGTTTTGCCTGTTGCAAGGCAATCTAAAGTTTCATTTTCTTGTTTTTCAGGTATTTGTCATTTGATCAAAAACATGAGTATTATCTCATATTCTGTGACAGCAGGACCATTTTAGGAATGAAAATGTTTTGAAATAACTCCTTAAAATTCCATATTTTGGTTGAAAATATGGACTAGTATTGGAACATAAGAATACAAGAAAGAAGATGAAATAGCCTTTACTGATATGTGTAATAACAATTGAGAATATAAGTTAAAAAAAATTAGGTTTTACTGGACTGGCATTGTAAATTGAATCTAATCAATGGTGCTGGCCATGCCAATCAATATTATCTGTTAACCTTATATAATACTACTTTAAATACAAAGCAATCCAGATGCTAGCCTTTATTATTAAGCAACGAAAAAGAGCTGAGCCCTATTAAAAGGCTTCCGTTGAGACATGCTGGGAAATTTTGTAAAATTGCCTTTGTTCTGTATAATTTAGAACAGACAAGTTTGACCAAATCTTTTCTCAGTAATGCTCACTGTTAATGCTAGTGTCAGCATTACAATCGCATTAAATGTCCCATTATCAAAGAAGTCTGGTTTATGATTCTTTGAAAAAATCATAAACAAATGTGTAGATGTTCAAAAAGATATAATGTAGATGCCATGAAAGAAAAAAAACACTCATAAATATGCATTTTGACTAAATAATGCATTCTGATTCCTAGAAGATTTTACTGTTAAAGTATTTGAGTATATAGTATAAACCATTATGTTTTGTCTGCTGTTAGTTGTCTTTACTATAAATGAGTTGAGGAACTTTGAGGGTAAATGCTCATTGCCTTTGATTTGTCTGAAACTCATAGAACCTCTAATTCAATGTGAACTCATATAGGACTTCTTATCATTTGACAAACCATACAAAAATAATTTTATCATTCAAACTGGATTTTGTATTTTACTTATGTGCCAAATAACAAGACAGGAAAAATAATCAGTTTAGAGGGTTCAAGAAGAAAAGAATAATTTGCAGAGAATCATTTAGATGTAATGAGTAGCAAAATTGCCTCAAGGCAAACTCTGCTGTAGGAAACTCAGATTTTCACAGCAACTAACAGTACCCAGAAATTGAGTCAGGTGCAAAAAGAGAAGCTTTTTTTCCAGAACTTTCAGAAAACTGATTTCACACAGAAAGAAGTTTGCTAACACATAGGCTGGCCTGAACTATGAATGAAAAGAGGTGCAGAGCTGGGGAGGGAAAATGACCCTGAACATATTTTAAAAAACAACAGGATTATAAAGTAACTGCTCCACAATATTGGTGATCGATCAATCCTGATGCGTTAACTTGTTTCAAGTATTTAGTCCAGATTTAGGGGTGTTGGAAATCAAGTTGCATTTTCATTTTGTAATGTAATCCCATTTATGATCAGGAGGAGTTCAAATATCCAGTGTTTACCATTTATAGATCTGCTCCTGCACAAACCCTTACTCATGTAAATAATCCTAAATCATGAGTTGTTTCAATTAAACCAATAACACTATTCAACTGAGTGTAGATTACTCATAAAGTAAAAAACAAACCAACCCAAGCTTCCTGGGAGTTGGCTTTATTAACAAACAAATTAACAATGATTTAATTAATAATTAAAATGTATCTCATATTTTCTCCACTCTTGAGTGCTGCCTGATTTCCATTTCCAGTTCTGTTCAGTCTATATCCTATATCCACTCTCCCCCAAAAAACACTCTCATCTCTCATCTCTCTATCCAGATTAGGTAATAAGCTTCCTGCCTTAGTGAATCCGCAGAACCCACTCAGGCCTTGACCAGAAGGATCAACCCATGCTAATAGAGTTGGATGTTTTGCCACGGTTACGCTTGGCTTTATTTCTCATCTGAAAGGCCGCAGCTCTAACATCAAAGCACCCTCTAATACTTTGCTATAGCATTGGTTCAATACTGACTCAATGGGAAAAGCGTGACCTGCTAGTGATGCAAAATTCCCACAGAACTAGATGTCTTTGGGCGGTCTCCCATTCAATTCCAGCTGCAGCCTAATCCTGCTTTGCTATTAAATTTGGATAGGACAACAATCGGAGTCTATATGGCAATAAACCAGCATACAAACATATTCTGTGCCAATCTAGTCCACCATCTTTCTCCTCACCCTCTGCTAGTTTCTAGCCTCTTTTCTTGCATGTCTCACCAGCATCTCAAGCTCATTTTTTCTGAATGTGAGCTTCTCATCTTTTTTCATCGTCACTACTGATAGAGTGCACTATTTTTCCAAGCTTGCAGTCATGATGTTATCCTTGAATTCTCTCTCTCCCCTTCTCCTCTTCCCCTCCATCCAAGTACAGAGTTTTTCCCCTTCCTCTGTCCCTGGGTAAACTTCTTCTCTTTCCCACTCCTGTTTATACTAAATACGTCTTCTCTCAGTCCTCTCCCACATAACCATGTTCCTTGAATCCTTTCACTGGCTTCCTCTCTCTTATTATATTAAATGTATTCCACTTGTTCTCCCCATATGGCTCTACTTTAGAATCAAACTCCTGCTTATATATCCTTACTGCTCCCTTTGCTTTCTACTCTGCTCTCTGACTTTTATCAAGTTACTGCTATGCTAGAAACAATCTCCCACTTCCTATCCAGCAGTAGCCCTCTTTCTCTGTCTTCATTCCCCTCCTTAAAACCCACTTCTTTGGTCAATTTTTCTTATTGCACTGGTTGCCATTAAATGTCAGTATTTGCCAACAGCTACCATACAACGGTAACTGAGATAGCACAAAAAGAACAAGGTGTACTGTGGCACCTTAGAGACTAACAAATTTATTTGGGCATAAGTTTTCATGGGCTAAAACCCACTTGCTCAGATGCATGCAATGGAAAATACAGTAGGAATATATATATATAATATACAGATAACATGAAAAAATGGTTGCGATACCAACTCTAACAAGACTAATCAATTAAGGTGGGCTATTATCAGCAGGAGAAAAATAACTTTTATCGTGATAACCAGGATAGCCCATTTCAAACAGTTGACAAGAAGGTGTGAGTAACAGTAGGGGAAAATAACATGGGGAAATAGTTTTTAGTTTGTGTAATGACTCATCTACTCCCAGTCTTTATTCAAGTCTAGTTTAATGGTGTCCAGTTTGCTAATTAATTCCAGTTCTGCAGTTTTTCACTGGAGTCTGTTTTTGAAGTTTTTTTTTGTTGGAGTATTGCGACTTTTAGGTCTGTAATTAAATGACCAGGGAGGTTGAAGTGTTCTCCGACTGGTTTTTGAATGTTATAATTCTTGATGTCTGATTTGTGTCCACTTATTCTTTTGCATAGAGATTATCCAGTTTGGCCAATTTATGTGGCAGAGGGGCACTGCTGGAACATGATGGCATATATCACAATGGTAGATGTGTAGATGAACGAGCCCCTGATGGTGTGGCTGATGTGATCAGGTCCTATGATGGAGTCCCTTGAATAGATGTTTGGACAGAGTTGGCAATGGGCTTGGTTGCAAGGATAGGTTCCTGGGCTAGCGTTTTTGTTGTGTGGTATGTGGTTGCTGGTGAATATTTGCTTCAGGCTAGGGGGGGCTGTCTGTAAGTGAGGACTAGTCTGTCTCCCAAGATCTGTGAGAGTGAGGGATCATCCTTCAGGATAGGTTGTAGATCCTTGATGATGTGCTGGAGAGGTTTTAGTTGTGAGCTGAAGGTGACGGCTAGTGGCATTCTGTTACTTTCTTTGTTGGGCCTGTCCCGGAGTAGGTGACTTCTGGGTACTCTTCTGGCTCTATAAATCTGTTTCTTCACTTCAGCAGGTGGGTATTGTAGTTTTAAGAATGCTTGATAGAGATCTTGTAGGTGTTTATCTCTGTTTGAGGGATTGGAGCAAATGCGATTGTATCTTAGAGCTTGGCTGTAGACAATGGATCATGTGATGTGGTCTGGATGAAAGCTGGAGACATGTAGGTAAGTATAGTGGTCAGTAGATTTCCGGTATAGGGTGGTTTTATATGACCATCGCTTATTAACAGTGTGTGTTCAGGAAGTGGATCTCTTGTGTAGACTGGTCCAGGTTGAAGTTGATGGTGGGATGGAAATTGTTGAAATCATGGTGGAATTCCTCAAGGGCTCCTTTTCCATGGGTCCAGATGATGATGGTGTCATCAATGAAATGCAAGTAGAGTAGGGACATTAGTCTCATTGGAGTTGGTATGGCAACCCCCATTTTTTCATGTTCTCTGTGTGCATAAATATATATATCTTCCTACTGTATTTTTCACTGCATGCATCTGATGAAGTGGGTTTTAGTCCATGAAAACTTATGCCCAAATAAATTTGTTAGTTTCTAAGGTGCCACAAGTACTCCTCGTTCTTTTTGCTGATACAGACAAACAGGGCTACCACTCTGAAACCTGAGATACCACAGCAAGTTCTTATTCTGGATGCAGGAAATAACTGTGATTTGTAAAGAGCCATATAAATGCATATTAATAAATAACTAATAATATTGCTAGTTATTGCATTATTTTATAACCCCACATTATGCTAAAATAATTTCCATGTTGTTTTATAGGGATATCATTCCTGGAGAACTGAAAGGGATCTCTGTCTAACAGGTTATTAAATTAATAATAAAATTGAATGTTGGTTTCACTTCTGAGATATTAGCAACTCAGCGAGGGTGGGGAATGGGTGGTCAGAATTCCTAAAATTATCAACCTTAGTTTTCCTGCAGTGAACCTGCCTATTTGAAATGAATAGTATCTGAGTTACCTACGGGACATGCCTGGCTTATTATTTACATTAAAATAAAAACAAAAATTTATCTGTCAAACACTCAGAATGTCATCTGCTCACAATTGTATAAAGAATAGGAAAGAGGCGGAGAGGAAAGATTAAGTACTTGAAGGTGGTAGGCAGAGAGAAAAGGCAAATGAAGAGAGATCAGCAAACAAAGAAAACAGTCCTGGAAACGTGTCTTTTAAAACTTACAGTTTCTTCAATTTTTGAAGTCTTCTCCTCCTCTTCCCCCAATTAATTGTTTTGTTTTTATTGTTGCTACTAAATTAAACCAAGTGTGTCTGACAACTGTGGACTTTGCCAGATACCAGCAGTCTTTCCTTCAGCAAACGTGATGCATGACCTTAATTAAAGCAATTGGTTAAGATATTGTTCCTTGACCTTTTAAGTTGTGAGTGTTTGAGGGGGCAGAACTGCAATTAAAGCGAACTGTGTAACTGTTGCAGAGACTGGGAGAGTGAGCATATGTGTCTATTACATAATTACATCAGTTACTGATTGCATAGCTCTGTGTATGGGCTGTGCTTATTTTCATTGTTCTGTATGGATGAAGATTATATGTATTGTATGATACACTGACTTATTAAGCATAGGTCAGTTAAAATACTGAGTTTTGCTTTTCTGTGTTTTGGTTCTTTGCTGTCTGTCTTTCACACTTTATTCATGAAGCAGTTTATTAAGAGGCAATTTCTAAAAATCTCTAGACACATTTTAAAAAGCAACTGATTGTATAGAAGGTGGTGGTGGTGTACTCTACCACCGTGCTGAAATATGAATATTTTGCATTTAAAATTACCATTATTAATTATATTTTGAGCACCCAGTATTGGACTGGTACCTCATAAATGAGACCTGTTTTTTGGCTGAAAAGCTTGCAATGTAAAATGACAAGCTGAAACAGGTGAGAATGAGTAATAATGGGGAAAGGCTGGGGGTTACAAATATAAGCACACATGACTTTACTGCATCATGTATGACTCTTAAAGTTATTGAGACAGCTAAATCTTTGTTCAAATTACATTTTACAGTGATTTATTTTTGGTATTTTTTTAGAGGGGAATAAAGCTGGGGTGACAGAAGCATGGGAAGTGACATGGGGAGGCAGGACGAGGAAGAAAGGCATGAGGAAGATGAGGATTGGGTAAAGGGAGAAGTTTACTTTAGGATCAGAAGGATGAACAGAGGTCATAGTGGAACAGGGCTGTCATAAACAGATAGTTAAGGGTTAATGTCTCTTTTACCTGTAAAGAGTTAAGAAGCTCAGTAAACCTGTCTGACATCTGACCAGAGGACCAATAGGGGGACAAGATACTTTCAGATCTTGGTGGAGGGAAGTCTTTTGTTTGTGCTCTTTGTATTGGGGGTTTGTCATAAACAGATAGCTAAGGGTTAATGTCTCTTTCACCTGTAAAGGGTTAACAAACAATCAACCGGAACACCTGACCAGAGGACCAATCAGGAGACAAGACACTTTCAAATCTGGGTGGAGGGAAGCTTTTTTTTGTGTTCTTTGTTCTCTGTCCGTATTCTCTCTGGGGTCTGAGAGGGACCAGATGTAAGCAGATTCCTCCAACCTTTCTGAAAAAATCTCTTCTGTTCTAATTCTAGTAAGTATCAGGATAAAGGCGGCTTTAGTCTTTTTGATTGTTTTTCTTTATTTGCAAATGTGTAGTTTGCTGGAAGTAGTTTAATTTGTATTGTGCTAAAAGTATTTTAAATTGTATTTCTGATGGAGGAGGCTT
>NC_133769.1:63653083-63746339 GCF_003597395.2 Chelonoidis abingdonii | reverse complement strand
CATCTCAGAAAATTCCCCACCTACAAGGCAGGTGATGATACTGAAGCCTTCTTAGAAAATTTTGAAAGGGCCTGTCTTGGGTACAGCATCTCTACAGACCAGTACATGATAGAGCTGAGGCCACAGCTCAGTGGACCCTTAGCAGAGGTGGCAGCTGAAATGCCTAAGGAACACATGAATGAGTATAATCTTTTTCAAACCAAGGCCAGAATCAGAATGGGGCTAACACCTGAGCAAGCCTGTCGGCGGTTCAGAGCCCTAAGATGGAAACCAGATGTGTCATTTACCCGACACGCCTACCACATTGGAAAGAATTGGAATGCCTGAATATCAGGAGCAAATGCTAACTCTCTGGAAGAGCCGTCCCTCCTAATGCAAATGGAACAGTTCTTAGAGGGTGTTCCTGAGGAAATAGAAAGGTACATACTAGATGGGAAGCCCAAAACTGTAACCGAGGCGGGGGAGATTGGAGCCAGATGGGTGGAAGTGGCAGAAAAGAAAAAAAACTACTAGCAAGGGGAGCGAATATCAGAGGGAGCAAACCGAAAATAAACCCCATCACCGGGGGCAACCCAGGACCCCACCTACAACCCAAGGAAAGCCCCAGACACCAGTCTCCAGCAACCCACCTTGGCTCAGTGACCAGTCAGCTGGGCGATGTTTTAAATGTAATGAACTGGGACATATAAAGGTCCACTGCTCCAAGAACCCCAACCGATTACAGTTCATTACACCACCATCACACCAAAGATCCCCAGGCCCAGATGCCTCTCAAATACCCTCGGAGAGAAGGGAAACCTTGAGAGTGGGCAGAAAGAAGGTTATCGCGTAGAGAGACACGGGGGCACAAGTGTCAGTTATCCACCAATCCTTCATGGACCCCAAATTTATCAACCCAGAGGCCCAAGTGACAATTTACCCATTCATGTCAAAATCTGTAAACTTGCCTACAGCTGAACTGCCTGTCCAGTACAAAGGCTGGTGAGGAATGTGGACTTTTGCAGTCTATGATAATTATCCCATCCCCATGCTACTGGGGGAAGACTTGGCCAACCATGTGAAGTTGGCCAAGAGGGTGGGAATGGCCACACTCAGCCAGGCCAAGCAAGCTTCCACACTCATCCCTGTTCCTGAGCCATCCACCAGGACCCCATCTGTGTTACTAGAGACCCAGACAGAGATGGTGGAACTGGATCCCCTGCCAATGACTGCAACAACGATAGTTGAACTGGAACTGGAAAAGCAACCAGCACCAGAACCGTTGCCAGCACTGACTCCAGCACTTGCAAACCCATCTACAACTCCAACGCCAGAGGGCACCAGCGGGCCTGAACTGGCAGAAGCAGCAGACAACCCTACCCAAGAGGCTCAGCCAGAGCCTGAAATATCACATAGTGCACCAGCGGAAAGCAGTTCACCATCAATGAAAACAACCCCATCACCTACATCGGTTCCAGAGGGACCAAGCCCAAGTCCACAGTCTAAGGAGGAACTGATATCTCCAGCATCAAGGGAACTGTTGCAGGCTGAGCAGAAGCAGATGACAGCCTTCAGAAAGCTTGGACGGCGGCACGGAGCACCCCACTGCCTCTCAGCTCTTCTAACTGATCCCGGTTTGTTGTAGAACAAGGACTTTTATACAAGGAGACTCTTTCTGGGGGACACCAGGAAGAATGTCATCCTCAAAGACAGTTGGTAGTTACAACTAAGTACCAGGTAAAGCTCTTGAGCTTAGCCTATGATCATCCCAGTGGTCATTCCGGGGTGAACAGAACCAAGGACCGGTTGGGGAAATCTTTACACTGGGAGGGAATGGGCAAGGACGTTGCTAATTATGTCCAGTCTTGTGAGGTGTGCCAACGAGTGGGAAAGCCCCAAGACCAGGTCAAAGCCCCTCTCCAGCCATTCCCCATAACTGAGGTCCTATTTCAGCGAGTAGCTGTGGATATTCTGGGTCCTTTCCCAAAGAAGATCCCCAGAGGAAAGCAGTACGGATCTTCGAATCATCAGCCGTTAGCTCGATGACTATTCTCACACCCCCCCATATATTTCTTTCTGGTGAATTGTCTTATAGACCTTTGCTTCCTCTCTGTCACCATCCCCCAAAATCCATGGGCCAATAGCTCATCAATACCAGATTGATTTCTTATATTGGATGTGTCACCCAAGTTTTTCTCTTTTTAGTCTTCACTGCAGACTGCTCTTGCCTTACCAGTGTATTGCGTACGACTGATATGTCACCGTCTGTCTCACTGGAATAGAAGAGAGTGTAAACAGATGAGCATGTGTCACATGGCAGCAGTAACTGGATTATATATTGTCACTCTGCACTGCCACACTGGGAACACCTTCAAGTTACCATTCTGTCCAGTCCAGTGTCATCAGCCAGTTCTTCTGTGAATCCCGAACTACTCAAGCTACGGCCTGCTCTATTGTACCTCAGTGAAGTTGGGTCTTTGCCTTTTAGGTGTTTTTAGGTTTTAAACTGTTTTGTTTTATAATGTTTCTTATTTATTTGATTCTTCAAATCTGTTGCTGAGATACCCTGGCCAGGTCAGCGTAAAGCCTTCTCCATCTACCTCCTTTTCATCTCCACTGTGATCTCTTTGTTTCTTGTATGGCATCTTGACTATCTAGACCATCTGCAGCTAACATCAATATGGGATCTCATGATGATGTTCTTATGCTTCTGGTGCCTCCAATGTGAATCTGTATCGATCTATGCAGAGGAACAACAAAATCAAAGCCTGCATTAAAAGGAATGATTGTGTTGAGGTTATTCCACAGAATGTAATGACCATCATTTTCCTTGACTTGATTTCATTCTGAATTCCTAAATATATTTATCACTTGACGACTTCTCCTTGGTGCAATTTGAGTTCAATTAAAAATAACAGACTAAGTTCACTGAAGTTAATGGAGTTGTGAGGATTACACAGTATAATCTATATCGGTACTCTAATCTACTTATCTTCTATTAGATGCCATGACTGCTGCACAAATCAGCCCACTAGTAATAAGTCTCTTTGGAAAATTGCTTGGTGAGTCGGGGTGAGTACTATGTGGCAATGGTTAGTTTCTTTTGGGGTGTAGGATTGGGACGGTGGAATATGTCTGATCTGACTCTTAGATTCGTAGTCAGATAGGAACCAATATGAATCATCTAGTCTTGCTAAATTATCCATTATTTGCATCTGTTCAAAGTGTCAATGCCTAATGATTTTTATGGGCCTTCTGCGAGACTGGACTTTTTGCTTTCCACACTGATAAAGAATTTGGATGGGAAAAAGATTTTTTTTAGGTGTCTGGAGAGCTGGGTTCCAGTTAGAAGATTATTGTTAATGCTTGATGAGATTACTGTGTTAATTTATGCTGTGTTAGGGCACTGACCCTTTCTTCTACTTACATATTATTATTTTATTTATAATTAATACAGTATTGTTCTTGCTATGTTGAAAGGCTTTCTGGGAGAAGCTGCGCGATGTGTTCTGAAAGTCAAATTGAGTCTGGATAAAGCCAATGTTTGTCCTATACTATTGCTATTGATGGGCTGGAATAAGTCTTCCGTATTTTCTCATAGTTATGCTTTACTCATAATTATTCTTTGAATGGAGAAGGCTGGTTAGTCATTTGAACGTTGCTACTGGTTCTAGTTTCCTATGGGAAGAAGTGTTGGTATCAACCCAAAAAAACTGGGAGAATCATAGTCAGGCCATAAGGTGCTACAGTGTTGGGACCTCAGTCTGAAAGGGGGATCACATGATTGCATCCTAATACAGGGACAGTCACAAGGCTGAGACTGAGGCGTGTGCACTCGAACCAGAGAAGAGAGCAGAGGTGCAGCTATTCTGTAACCATAACCAAATGGGATTTAGTCATTCACTCAAGGGTTGATTTGGATTTGGCCAATCGATTTTCTCATCACAACAAGGATCCAATGTTCTTGTCACAGGAAGTTGACTGTGCTGTTTTATTATATTATTATTAGTAATAATAAATAATCATGTTCATTCATAATTGTGTACATTACATGTACATAGATAAAGCAGATATGTGGCTAGAGAGATAGATCGATGGATAGATGGCATAATCATTATATAAATTGGCAATTTTTTTGCCCTTTTTTGTCCATGAATGTTGATTTTCAGCCCATGATTTCTTTGACGGATCCATTATTCAGCACTAATATAAAAGAATTTCTGTGATAGTTTAGTCCATAGCTCATTTGCAAGAACTACAAGCATGCTGTGTTGACTAGAAATGGGGGCTGTCGATTTAATAACAGTAAAGAGTCCTGTGGGCACCTTGTAGACTAACAACCCCCCCCCCTGATATATTGGAGTGTCAGAAACAGATAGAAACTAAAGGAAAACCTAAGGATGCACAGAAGAGAAAAAGGCCTGGTATGATAAACATAACGGAGAGCGTTCCTTCAAAGTAAGGGACCAGGTTATGGTCTTAAAGGCGCTACAGGCCCATAAGATGGAAGCATCATGGGAAGGGCCATTCATGGTTCAAGAGCACCTGGGAGCTGTCAACTATCTCATAGCATTCCTCACCTCAACCCTAAAGCCTAAAGTGTACCATGTTAATTTTCTCAAGCCCTTTTATTCCAGAGACTTAAAGGTTTTTCAGTTTACAGCCCAGGGAGGAGATGACGGTGGGTGGCCTAAAGGTGTCTACTACGACAGAAAAAGTGACGGTGGCGTGGAAGAGGTGAACCTCTCCACGACCCTTGGACGTCTGCAGTGACAGCAGATCAAGGTGCTATGTACTAGCTTTGCACCAGGTTCTCAGCCACCCCAGGACGGACTGAACAGGCATACCACCCCATTGACACAGGTATTGCTCACCCAATTAGAACCCCACCCTACCAGGTGTCTCTTCATGCCCAAGCTGCTATAGAATGGGAGATCCAAAGCATGCTACAGATGGGTATAATCCCCCCCCAAGAGTGCGTGGGCATCTCCAGCGGTTCTAGTTTCCAAACCAGATGGGGAAATACGCTTTTGCATGGACTACCATAAGCTAAATACTGTAACTCGGCCCGACAACTATTCAATGCCACTCACCGATGAGCTATTGGAGAAATTGGGACGTGCCCAGTTCATCTCTACATTAGACTTAACCAAGGGGTACTGGCAAGTACTGCTAGATGAACCCACCAAAGAAAGATCAGCCTTCATCACCCATGCAGGGGTGTATGAATTTAATGTGCTTCCTTTCAGGCTGCAAAATGCACCTGCCACCTTCCAAAGACTTGTAGATGGTCTCCTAGCAGGATTGGGAGAATCTGCAGTTGCCTACCTCTATGATGTGGCCATTTTTTCTGATTCATGGGCAGAGCACATGGAAAAAATCTTTGAGCGCATCAGGCAGGCAGGACTAACTGTTAGGCTAGAAAGTGTCAAATAGGCAAAAACAGAGTGACTTACCTTGGACACCAGGTGGGTCAAGAAACGATAAATCCTCTACAAGCCAAGGTGAATGCTATCCAAAAGTGGCCTGTCCCAAAGTCAAAGAAACAGGTCCAATCGTTCATAGGCTTGGCCGGATATTACAGGCGATTTGTACCACACTACAGCCAAATCGCTGCACCACTAACAGACCTGACCAGAAAGACACAGCCAAATGCAGTTAAGAGGACTGATGAGTGTCAGAAGGCCTTTAACCAACTTAAGGCAACACTCATGTCTGACCCTGTGGTAAGGGCCCCAGACTTTGACAAACCATTCCTAGTAACCACAGATGCATTTGAGCGTGGTGTAGGAGCAGTTTTAATGCAGGAAGGACCTGATCAAGAATTTCATCCTGTCACGTTTCTCAGCAAAAAACTGTCTGAGAGGTTAAGCTACTGGTTAGTCAGTGAAAAAGAATGCTACACCATTGTGTATGCCCAGGAAAAGCTATGGCCATATGTTTGGGGACGGCATTTCCAGCTACAAACTGACCATGCTGCGCTAAAGTGGCTTCATACTGCCAAGGGAAACAACAAAAAATTGCTTCGATGGAGTTTAGCTCTCCAAGATTTTGATTTTGAAATTCAACACATTTCAGAAGCTTCTAACAAAGTAGTTGATGCACACTCCCGTGAAAGTTTCCCAGAGTTAGCTAGTTAAATTGTCCTTGGAATGTGAAAAAATCTTGTAGTTTTACATAATTAGTAGTATATGTAAAGGTGCATGTGTTTTATTAATCTGTTTATTCTAAAGTTCTAGGAAGAAATCACAGCCAGTGTGGTTCCACACTGTCTGAGATTTGGGGGGAGTGTCATAAACAGATAGTTAAGGGTTAATGTCTCTTTTACCTGTAAAGGGTTAAGAAGCTCAGTAAACCTGGCTGACACCTGACCAGAGGACCAATAAGGGGACAAGATACTTTCAAATCTTGGTGGAGGGAAGTCTTTTGTTTGTGCTCTTTGTTTTGGGGGTTGTTCGCTCTTGGGACTAAGAGGGACCAGACGTCAATCCAGGCTCTCCAAATCTTTCTGAATCAGTCTCTCATGTTTCAAACTTGTAAGTAACAGCCAGGCAAGGCGTGTTAGTCTTATTTTTGTTTTCTCAACTTGTAAATGTTCCTTTTTGCTGAGAGGATTTTACCTCTGTTTGCTGTAACTTTGAACCTAAGGCTAGAGGGGGTTCCTCTGGGCTATATGAATCTGATTACCCTGTGAAGTATTTTCCATCCTGATTTTCCAGAGATGATTTTTACTTTTCTTTCTTTAATTAGAAGTTTTCTTTTTAAGAACCTGATTGATTTTTCCTTGTTTTAAGATCGAAGGGGATTGGATCTGGACTCACCAGTAATTGGTGGGGGAAAGGATGAGGGGATGATTAATTTCTCCTGGTTTTAAGATCCAAGGGATTTGGATCTGTGTTCACCAGAGAATTGGTGAAGTCCCTCAAGGCAACCCAGGAAGGGGAAAGTTTTGGGGGGACAGAGAGTGCTCAGACACTGGAATTCTGGATGGTGGCAGTGTACCAGATCTAAGCTAATAATTAAGCTTAGAAGTGTCCAAGCAGGTCCCCACACCTGTATCCTAAAGTTCAGAGTGGGAGAGGAACCTTGACAAGGGCAAAGGGAGGGAGTCATACAGAATCAGTGGCTGTTGTGACTGGAGTTCTAGGATGTTGGTGTTCTGCTGGAATTGATAGAACGTAGGTTCTGATGTGAGTAGGATGAGGGAGAGGCTGTGAAGGGGCTGCTGGTGCTGTGGCTTCTGCTGGGGGAAACTGGAGCTTTGGAACTCCACCACAGAGTCCCTGCAGAGGAGATGCCTGGGGATGGTGGTGGCAGCTGCTGCTTCTGTTGTTATTAGGGGTGTTGAGAACACTAAAAAAAACAAAAACAGAAAAAAAACCTTCTTGTTCTCCAGTTTCTTTGGGATAATTCCTTCAGGCACCACTGTGGTAAGAACCAAGTAGTGAGGACAATATGCACATTGCTGTAGTGGTCTGTTGGCAATGCTTACCCTCATAATAAACACAGGTTGGTAGTTTCTTTTAAACGTGGCAGTAGTTGCCTTGTTGTCAGCGATCACTTTTCCTTCTTTCTAGTATAATAGCCCAAATGATAGAAGCATCTTTTCCTGAATTCTTTACTTCCCCTGCTTCGAAGCTGCTCATGCTTTACCACTTGCTTCCCTCTTTCCTGCTTTACTATTTGCTATTGAACACCTTTGAGTAGGAAAGATTTAATTTTTATTTGGGTTTGGTCTTTCGAGCGCAAGATGCAATGTCAATAAGCATGAACTAGTCTAAGAATTACATTTGCCAAACAACTGTGGGGCCCTTTGTAGGCCTTACAGACACAAGACCTGGGGTGCCCAAAGAGATGTTAGGGGGCAGGACACCTCTCATCTTTCTTTTTGTTTTACATGTGGGGAGCTTCTGTACACTTTCCTCATTTCATCCCAAAATGTGCAAGTTACACTCTAGCTACATTGTCATATAATGCTCACCTGGTATTAGGTGTGTGCTACTTTACCACTTCCACAATTTTTTTTAACAGTTTACCCTTGGTATAAAATCTGTTTACATTACTACTGAATTTGGACCTCAGGGTTCTGTGAGAGTTGCACTGACTTATTCCGGACTGATTTGGACCCTAAGAAGCAACTTCAGAAGTTACATAAATGGATTAGTAAATTATACAATCCTGATGGCCACAATAACAGGTGTGAGTGTAAGTTGGTATAATTTAGAGTACATGTTGAAAGAACAGAAGTGCAGGATAGCAGCAGGAAAAATAATGAGTAAGTAAGAATGTGTAAGATATAAGTTGGGAGGTTTTATAAGATACGGTTTTATGTAGTGTCCTTCTCTTGCTTGCTTATAAAATGGTATGTAATTAATATCAGTCCAACCTTGATCTACCTAGAAACAATTTATCTGAGTTCAAAGAAACTCATACAGTTTTCTATTAGACTAATATTGGGGAGACTCTATGTCTGAAATAGATTAGAGAGAGACCTTGTGCTAAATTTAGTTGAGTTAAGGTTAAATGGTATTGATCAAGCATTATGGCTTGAGGCAGTAATTCTGAAAAGCTTTCATATAATTAGTATTATATAAGCTCAGTAGCTAGGAAGAAATGTTAGTCCCATGAAAATGAAGATACAAGAAGTAATGTTAGCCTGGCAAATGTTGTGCAGATCTTTGATTTGCCTTTGGATTACTTTGTCCACCACTGCAAGAGTTCTCTGGGACCAAGAGATGGGTATTACAAGATCCTTCCTTATTAGTTCGGGACATGTTTTGAAAAAATACTTGCAAATATTACATATCCATAAATCACCATTCATGGATAGCACTATATAACTAATCATAAATAATAGTAGACATTTTTAAGACCATGTCTAGGCTCTAGTTGGAGGAAACTTTAGGTTCGACAATCAAAGAACAATTTCTCAAGACAGAAAGTAACAGTTTCTGAAGTATGGTATTTCTGAAAAGCTGTGCTGTAAATGGAATGTAGAATGGGACTATCTAATTAGCACTGAATCAGCAGGTGTAGTGTAGGTGTAGTGCAATTATGCATTTATATTTGAGCTAAAACTTTTAGAGTTATTATGTAATGGCTGCCTATATGAACTAGAGCTGGTGATTTTGGTGGAACAGTTTCCCACCAGAAAATACCGTTTTTAAATAAAATCTAAACATTTTCAGGAACATGTCGATTTAGACAATTTTGGTGGGAAAATATCAAAATTATTTTTGAAATTGAAATGGGGTATTTTGTTTTGACTTTCTTGTTTTGTTTCCTTCTGACTTTATCATTTATTTCAGCTTTAAATTTTTAACTTTAATATATCGTGTAATGTGTTATAAAACTGCCATATGTATGTATTTCATATTTTATATTGTTCTGGTCATTTAGATGTTTCTGAAACATATTGATTCAGAACTTCCATTCCACAAAATATTTGGAGAATCCAACTTTTCATATCAATTCAGGATGATTTTTTTCAAATGTTGGAATTTCCTGTGGGACAGAAATGTTGTTTTCTGATCAGCTCTACATAGAACAAATTGCCTTGTGATATTACAAATTGAATGGCTACTGTATCTTTGAATAAGCACAACAGTGTGTTTTGTAAAGAAATACAAAATAAATATTTCCTTAAGCGCAATTAGGGATTTAGCTAGAACTGGATTTTATAATCCAAAATTTCCTCAAGCTTTATATCTACTGTAGTTTGTCTTTGAATTATACCTTACATTCAGCACAGTCATCATCTGTTATCATAGAATCATATATCCTAAAAATGGAAAGTGCCCCTTTAAAAATCTAATCCATCTCCCTGCTAATACAGGATTACTGTTGCACATTTTCTAGCATTTTGTCCAGTCAAGTGTTAGTTGTGTCAAGTAATAGGACTTTCACCACTTTTTTGGGGGTGGGTGGGTTATTCCTTAAACTAATAAATGGTCATGAAGTACTTCCTTGGATTCATCATAAATTTTCCATTCTTAATTTCTTCCCATTACTCCTTATTGTATCATACCATCTTAATACTGTCCTAAATAATTTCTGAGACTCCTTGGTCAAATATATTTGTGCTGTTATCATGTCCTCTACTTAGATGTATTCCAGTTACTATTATGAATGTAGGTGTTCCACTATGTCCTCTAATCTCCCAACACTGTGAAGCATTTTCCTGTAGGCAGGAGAGATGGATTGGAAACATGGAAACACTTGACTTCCCTGTGTGCTCATAGTTGTTTCAAAAGTACTGAAAAGTAAGTGGGGGACTTCATCTGATTGGAACCAAAAGGGAAGCTACTAGGTCAAATTCTGCTGGGTGAAACTCCCAAGCAAATTAACCAATGTATGTAAGAAGAGTTATTGCAGAGAAGTATTTCCATGCAATTGTCCTGTTAGGTTCCATATACGTTTGAATCTTCCCAAGTTAAACAGAAAGGGTCCACACCCTTCCAAAGTTGATATTATACCTCATTGAAAAATGCAATGTTATCATTCACCTGCAATGACGAGTTGCTGTCTTTTCATTGTGAATCTTCTGGGCAGTTCAATAAAGAAGGAAGTGACAGTCTGGAGAGTATAATAAACAAAGGCCTCCAAAATATTCCCAATGGAAAACTAAAACTTCTATAGTCTCTCTCTCATTTGTGTAGCTCTCAACCTTATGTGCAATGTCATATAAACTGTCTTGGAGATATAGATCAAAATAATTTAAAGCAAATCATCATAGGATGTTGGCAGTTGTAATTATGCAGCACACTTATCATAGATGTAGATATCATCCATATAATCAAGTGTCTTCTAAAATAAGGAATGATAGCCAATATGGATCAAATAAATGAGGAATACTGCATGCTCAGTTATTACATTAAAAGGCACCAGAGCCAAAACAAATCCCATTGTACCTGAAGAGCTAATTTAAATGAACCTTCCAGATGTGGAATTTGTTTCTACATGTCAAAGAAGTGATCATCTAATCAAGGTGGAAATGATGTACCAATGGTTTCTCAGTGGTAGTGTCAGAAAAGGTACAGAACAGCACTCCTCCCTGAAATGACAAAGGACAGTACACTATGGGGTAGACAAGGAAATTTCCTCTAATAGTATGCTTAGAGGCAAGGAAACTGCAGAAAATTAAGAAATGGAGTCCCAATTTTGTCAAAGGGGGTATGGGGTTGTTGCCAATTTCACTGATGTCTCTCCTCATGGAGCTGTGCATTTATTTATTTATTTATTTGTGGGAGGAAAGATGTGTGGAGAAGGTGCAGAAATTGGAGTGAGTTTATCTCTGGGGGATCATTTACCTCACTGGTTATTTCTCAGAAAAATTAATGCTGACTCTGTTGTCATTAGTTTTGTGGACTCCACTCTGTGCACTCCAATTTTTCATCATCAAAAGGGTTTAGCCCAGGTATTAGTGGGAAACTAAATAGGGTAGAGGAAATACTTTATTGTTGTTGAGCTTAAAGATGAGCCTGAATCAAAAACCCAAATTCACGCACTCTCGGACATTGAAGTTCAAATCCAGATTTTAAAAAGTGCAGTTCAGGTTCATTTCTGCTAGGGCAACCACATGTCCTGATTTTATAGGGACAGTCCCGATATTTAGGGCTTTTTTTATATGGGCTCTTATTACCCCCCCACCCCATCCCGATTTTTCACACTTGCTATCTGGTCACCCTAATTTCTGCAGTGGAGATTTTGTCTTTTCTCAGAATCTGTCTGCATAAACCCTAACCCTGAACTGTAGAAAAATATTACAAGAACACTCTCTTCCATAGAATAACAATGCATTTGATAGTTTTTTTTAAAAAAAATTGTTTCTAGAAATAAATTATTTCATTAATTTTATTGAAAAATTAAAGCATTCTCTAGCCCAGTAAAAATTTATTCTGCTTGAGACCACAGTGTTTACGGTAAGTATTTGTTTTTAAATCTGACATTTCAAATTTAGTGCAAACCCAGGTGGCACTAACAAGCACACTGTTTCCATTTCTAAAATCTACAGAAGAAGTTGCTACTGACTCCAGAGACAGTTCCTAGGAAAGAACTGTAGTGATCACCTGGTGCCTATCTTTTAAGTGGACTTTGTTTTCTTCATGTAGTGCTCAGGAGAAGTTTAAGGACTTCTTGTAGTGGTAGCTTCTTGTCAATTTTGGGAGGGGTCTACTCCATTATTAGGCAGGCATGAGTCCTAGACATGATTGTCCTAATCCTAAACATTAAAATCTACTTTTTCTATCCTCATCCTGTGAGACTCCCAAGAATATGCTTAGTTAATAGATTTTTGGGAAAGTATTCAAATATTTTATTCTCAAGTTTCATATTAGATAACCAATACATGAAGCTTTGTCTACCCTAGGGAGAATTTTGCTATAATTGCCTTGCTGTTGATGTTACCTGTTTACCATTATTTATTATTTATTAATAATTTTCAATACAGTAAAATCTTGGAGTCCCAGTCATGGAGCTTGTTGTTCTAGGTGCTGTACAAAATGGAACAAAAAGACTTTTTTTGCCCCAAAGAGCTTAAAATCTACTTCAGTTGCATTGGTGGAAATAACACTGGGTTGCCAACTGCTGCTCAAAGTGCCATGGCTGGATTTTTTAAGAATTTATCATCTATGATAGGGCCATCTTATTAAGATCTTAGCTCCTAGATAGGTTCCAAAATAGAATGTTAAAGGAGCTCAGCACAATGGAAAAATCTGGCCATAAGTGTTACAATGATAATTGGTGGTTGTCATGTAAAATCTGGTTCTTATTCCAGTGTCTAAATAAGGGCTGAGGACTTTGAAAAATCTAACCACAATTGTGGGCGCTGAACACTTGAAAATGTGACTGAACTCTGTTGAAAATCTGGTCTCATGTCATCTAATCCTGCTCAGGTCTAGCTGAGACAACAGCCAAAATCTTGGGTTGGCAACGGAGAGTGTTGATCAAGCTTTTTTGCAAAGTGAGCTGCTTCCTAGTAATGTGCAGGCTGGGCAGTAAAGTTTTCCCACAGTATATTACAGTCCTTGGGCTAGATGGGCCACATTTCAGGAGGGGTGCTAGAGACTCTGGGATATGGTTACTTTGACTTGGGTCTGTGCACTGCAGTGTGGACGCAGGAGCACTAGGTTTGACCATGGGTTAGGAAAGTGTTAACATAGGGTTAAAATACAATGTAGATGCTCAAGCCCAGGGTTCCCTAACATAGGTCAGAGGAGTCAAGTCCCACTAACCCTAGGTTTATGTTGCAGTGTAGACATACCCTTAGATGCCAAGTGAGTTTAGGCATGTCCAGTGTTGGGTGTCAGCCAAGTAGGAGTTTTGTGGATCACAGAGGTGCCTAAAACTGAGAGTTAGATGTCTAAGTCTGAGGTGAGGTGCCTAAGTAGCTTTGTGGAGCTAGGCGCAATAGTCTAGTGAGTGCACTCTGTTGTTATAGCTTCTATACTATATTTAAATAAAGTAGTCCTGTGGGTTCTAAGGCAGCACATGATCTATAAAACGATCTGGGTCTCCTAAGTCTTCTACGCTACGCTACGAGTCTTACCCAAAATGGGATCAGTGTAGCATGGTTACCAAATCATTGAAGACTTTTTATTTAAAGGGAGTACTGGTAGAAAGATCCTTTCCTAGAGAGTGCACAGAAATTGACTTTCAGCAACTAATGTGTGAACTCTCAGGATTTCTTGGATTGTTTAATCTCTGTCACATTCTAGTTAATTTAATATATCAAGGGCATAAAGAGAACAGAGGCAGCTGAAGATGTTATTAATGCCTAGAAACCTATCAACTCAATTCTCAAGAGAGTTTGTTCTTCATGTTCATTTAGGACTTAGAGATAATTGAAGGTAACCTTTGAGCTTTTTAATCACATAATACCTTGCATTTTCAGTACAATTTGGAAAGACTTAGAGACTTATTAAATATTTTGATTCTAGAGGGAACCTTTATTAAAACCTGTCTTGTTCTTTTTAGAAAAAGTAAAGTAAATGGGATGGAATAAAGAATCTTTGAAACGTGGATTACATAGAAATGTATACTGATATAAAGTTACTCAGTGTAAGCACATTGTTATAATGCCTTTCCCTTTTTTACCTGAGTCCCCTCTTTCTCCTTTTTTGCTCTATGCTAGTGTAAATGAGATACTCTTGTTCACAGCAACCTCCTGGCCCCTGCTATCATTTCTATGGAAGAATGTCACTATAATGCTTCTTTAAACTTTCCTGTCTGTCTTTTGGCACTTCAGAGAATTACCCAGTGGGTCTCCCTGTTGTGCAGAAATCCTGAAGTGGACCGTTTGTGCTGCAGTCAAAATTATTCTTGATAAAAACAGCAATCTTCAAATTGAGCACAGTAGGATCAGCAGAACATCATTTTCCAAAAAGGTTAGCTGAAAAAAAAAGTTGTTGATATATTTAACAATAAAAAAGAAAAATTCTGGCTGATTGAATGAATTCTGGAAATAAGATAGTTCTGCTTCCTGAATAATCTGTGTGACCAATCTTTTGCCTGATTCCTTCCACAGTGTGAGGATATGTTTACCAGTTCTTCATCCTCAATCCCAATTTTGGCTTTCTTAGCTTTTTTCAATACTTCTACATCTACAAAGGCAAATCAAATATGCCTTCTAAAGGACCCTTGATATTCGTCGGAGGTCAGCACCAAGAACTAAAAAGAGCATCCATGAAAAAGCATCTTTTACTTTAGAGTTTGCATTAGGTAATCTTTTATCAAAGATTCTTTGTATTTATTTTTAGCACATGATATTAAGAGTCATATTTTGACCAGATATATGGTATAAGCTTTGATATATATATATTTTTAAAAAGACTTTAAATTAATGTTAAGGTTGCAAAGTCAAGCACTCAAAAATTAGGAAATTTCAGAATTAAGGGAGCCTTTGCAACCACAATTTGTCTCCTTTGTGTACATGCACTATGACACGATCACATTCAGCCATTGGGTTTCACAGCAATTTACTGTCAGCAGAGGAATATAGAGACTCAGTACCCCTAAGTTAACTTCCAGATTTTGGTTATAGACCCTTCTGCCTAGGGAGACCATATTTCTCAAAGGGAAAACAGGACATTGTCTGGGTCTAGCCCGAGCCCTCCCCTCCCCCATCTGCAGCATGGGGCTGGCCTGAGCCACTCGCCCTAGCCCTGCCTGCCCCCCACACGAGACTGGGGCTGGTGTTACTGCTTGGCTAAGCCCTGCCTCCTCCCCTATGAGGATTGGGCTGGCATCGCTGCTCATCCTCCCCCCCGCCACCCCCCCCATTCCTCTACAGGCCCACTTTTGCCAAAAAAGTTGAGATGGCCGGGACAGGGCTTAAAAAAGGGACTGTCCCAACCAAAATAGGATGTATGGTTTTGACAGGTTGGGCCCCCCTTCTGGGGTGCCACCTGATGTGCTGGGGTCCCACTCAGCTCCCTGGCCCTGCCAGCCTGGGTTTCCCTTGCACTGGGTTGCTGTGCCATGCTCTCAAGTTTGTCTGGACTCACCCCTGCCTTTCCCCTCAGCTTAGTTCCTTTTTCTCTTCAGGTACTTTCAGCAGTCTTTCTTCTTGGCTAGGCAATGGAGGAGAGTCCTGTTTGTCTTATTCCCTAGCCTTAAATAAGATTTACATAAGGTAGGAAGCCTTTGTTTCCACTGGAAAAGTACCAGCAGTGTCCAAGGTGGTATTTTGCATCAGGTGACATTATCACCTGACCTTGTAGTGTCAATGCAGCATCCTACGAAATTCCTCAGGTAGGTGGGAAATTGGTATCTTCAAAGTCATATTGTCCTCCTTAAATGGCTCATTCAGGATGATTGCTTGCTGTCTGGTGGGCATTTCCCCAAGCACACGCACAGTTGTAATTGTTACATAGTCAATATTCCTAACTTCAGATACAGAAATGTTACATGCATACAAATTGGATAATCACATTCAGTAAATCATAACCTTTTCAATGATATCTTACATGAGCCATCTTGTGTAAAGTATATCATAGTTATGCCATATTAATATCTTAAGCATATTTCTATGAAGAATATGGAGTGTTATGCCACAATGGTCACCTACTTTTGCCTCTGTGCCTCTAGCCTACCTCTGCTTCTATCCATCCCCTACTTGACTCATGTCCCTAACTACTTCTTTATGCTTTACCTTGGCTCCTGCTACCTTGTCCTTCTGATCATATCCACCACCTTCTACTGTGGCTCAAAGCCTTATATACAGGTCCACTTTTCAAGGGAATTAGGAAACTCTGGAGACAGATGGGGTCATTAGCTGATAACTGGGGAGAAGATGGATTTTCTGCAGGATCCCGAAGATTCAGGTTGAGTGTTTGTGAGGCCCAATAATTGAAGTAGAACATTCCAAGAAGTTATTTCAATTATGTTGTCTAATTAAAAATTAAATAATTAAAATAAAAGAATAAAAAATGGCAGGATTGGGCCTTGAAGGTTGTAATTATAGGTGAAGTTCTGAAATATAACAGCAGTCTGAGCTAAAGGTAATGAAGTTGTACATTACCTGATTTTGTTAGTGCATTTTATATCTCGCTTGATTTCTTTCAGGTTTGTTTCTTTGGAGGGGGCTTTCCTCATTATTACCCATGTGTTCCTGTTCTTTTCTCATCAGCACTTTTTGTTTAGTCTGTGAGTCCATCTGCATATATTTTATATTTTGGTCTTCATCTGCCATGGTGCCAAGCACTTCTTTGCTTTAGACCTCATAACTTGAGCATACACAATGTATCTGGTCCCACTTTGTTTGCCTTCTCCATTTCTCTTATTCCTTGAAGTTGACCCTGTTTGACCTTGAGGTGTCCTTCCATGTAGTCTTAATTGTGACCCCATATTTTGTTTATGTTAGACTCCACTATATTTCCTGGGTGCTAATTGGGGTTCCTTTCATTCATCTCCAGTGTATTTAACTGGATATTCTTTTCCAGAAGGCTTTTCCGGGTACTACCTCAAGTGTTCTTTCTAAGTTCCCATTATGTATAGTGAAATAAGTGACTGAATATATGCTTTTACATCTGGAAATGTGCCAAACTGAAACTTGGCTTTGTGTAAAGCCTATTGTTTTACTTCATATGAACTCGCTCTCCAACTGGAACTTTGAGGCTGTGTAGTTACTGCCAGAAAAGTTAGTGGTTTATAGTGAGATAACTAAGATGTGATAGTTCTCTCACTGTAAAAGCCGAGTGGAGAACAAGGCACTGGGAGTTTTACCAGGAGGTATCATGGGCAGGTCAGAATTATATCTTTATTTGTGATTGAACCCTCTTAGTTTTTCTCACAGTAAAACTACAGGTTATGAGTTAGTTAACCTGTACTACAAGTGAGGACAAGAACTCATCCTTTGTCACTACATTCTTTGCCATTACAGGTCTATGGTTAGCCCAGAGTAGTGTACAGGTGTGAGGGAGAGGCGAGACAATATAAGGAGTCATCTTCTCCTCTTCCTTACATAGCTGTACAGAGGGTATTGTAATCTCAGTACTTGCAGACTCTAAGCATAAGAAATGAGGGAATGTTAGCATTGCCACTTTTGTCAAACTTCCCAAAGGGACAAGACATTAGACTAAAGCCTGCTTCCTCCTATACGTCCTCCCTTACTAGAGAGTAGCGTGCAACCAGCACTAGCAAGCACACATCAAACCTCCAACGGGATGCATGAGAGTGACATCAATGTGTTGGACTGAGAGCCACTCTGTTCGTCTGTATCATTGGTAGGCAGAATGCTGCTGGAGATTAGTACCAGTGTGATGCCTCTCTGTCCTCACTCCCTGACCTAGCACCATGCCTGTGCCTTATAAAGGCATGGCAGAGACCTAAAAATGTCAACTTTTTTCTGGTTTAGGACAAAATAGTGCACATTCACTTTCACCTCACTTCCACCTCAAACCACAAAGACCTGGTACTAAAATGTGGCCTACATTCTCTTGAAATTCTTCCTAAACTCTCCTAAAACTCAGCTCATCTTCTTCAAACACACACAAACACTTAAACTGGGCTACAGTTCGCACAGTTTTAGTTGTAATGTAGGCTATCACAGTTTTTACATTGGGCAAATCTTGCTTGCCTCATGCACTTATTGATAGCAGCATAGCTTTACTCCTTTTTTAAGACTACTCTGATAAGTAAATCAGGCAGGATTTAGCCATTCTTTGTGATCATCGAAGGTGGAAGGAGCCATTTACATTTATAAATAAGGGTACGTCTACACTGCACGATTATTTCGAATTAGCTTAAACCGATATTACAAAACAGATCTAATAAAATCGGTTTAGCGCATCCACAGTGGATCCGAAATCATTGTTTCATGGTCAGCTACATCATTCAATGTATGTGGTGCTGTTCTCAGCTTATCATAGTTCCACTTCGGTTGAGGCCGTGCTGAACTGGGCAGAAACATTGCCGGGGTGCTGGTACAGCTACCCTCCTTGTGAAGCAGCAGAAACTTGCCCTTTGTCCCGGAGTGCATTAGCAACGCATGCCGCAATCTGGCCTGAATCACCACAGTTCCTGACGTTGTAAACCGTACTCTCGTGCTGCATTAACTGAACAATGAACTGCAAGGCAGGAGAAGGAAAGCAACATTGCTGGCGCGAGGACGCCGGACGAGTGGAGCAGAATTTTCATAACCGCTGGCCAGCTTTGGAGCTATGCTCATTAACGGAGTTCTACTTGACTGCCGATTTGGTGGGGAACAAGCCAGACTGGTGGGACCGCATTGTTTTTCTAACGACTGTGGGACATTTCGCGTGACTGCGAACTGTGTGCGCGTAAGAGCATTTCTTAAACTTTTGACATGCTTTCCCTGCCTGAAAATCTATGCAACATGAGACCCTCACAGTGGAGGAAGCGAGTGCCAATAGCCTCTGAGAGCTTGCAGCAGAAGTATGCTACTGTCATTCGGAAATCAATTGGACGTGGGCATTCTGTGGGGCTGGCAGGATGCAAGTAGCATAAGCAATCGTTACGATGCTGCGAGAGTTTAGATTGGGAAACTGCAGTGATGTGCAATGGCTTTGCTGCAAGTCCGAATGTGGTGGGGGCCAAGAGACCCTATCCTATCTTTGGACCAGAGGCCGAGGACCATCGACCGCCAATGTAGTACTTTTCAATGGTGCTGCACCCTGGTGACACCAAGAGACGTTCAACCCAATCCACTGGGAATGCCGGAGGGTTATGACGCTCGCGTACATTAAGAGCAATTAGTCTGTTTACACGGCTGCACGAGGAATACTTCAGACCAGAAATCACGTTGGATGCGAGAAATAGCCTGGATTATCCTTGGTGACCCGCTCCTTTGCGTGCCCTGACAACCCCCCAAAAAACCACACACAACAAGCGAAACACAGACACCACCCCATCCAAAATAACCAACAATAAACAAAATCCCATCAATAAACCAAAAAAAACAATCAACTCAGCTCTGCTAACACCTCTGAAGCCATTCAAACTGCAGCCTGCACGTGTCAGGAGGCGTGCAGACTAAGAATATACACCTGAGACAAGCTGACCGCGATAGCTTGGCTGAACTGTGCATTTGCCGTTTTTAAAAAGGCTCGCTGGATCATTACTTACTCCGCTCAGCTCACAAACCAATGTCCGTTGCTTTGCTGCTTGCTGTGTGCTCCCATCTTGTGGACTAAGGGACATTTATGGTTGCGATGGGGGCGAGGGCAAGATTCACCTGGCCTGCTGATGCAGAGCAGCCAGAGACCGCGATTGATAAAGACACACTAGGAGGCTGCTGCATCAGAGACATTGAACAGTTTCAAGCATGGCTCAGGTACGTAGTACTCTGTTTGCTTCTTGATTCACCCTCCGCACTGATGGACTTATCAGTAAGACACCCCCTCCCCCTTTTGTTACAGTGAGGCAGAGGAATAAGATCAGTCTCGTTTAAACTAAATTTATTATTCATATACAAGTTAATTGATCTGTTACATTATGTTTTCCTTCACTATTTCCCTGTGAACGCACCCACCCTCCCTCTATGTATTCTTTAATTACAAGGAACATAAAAAAGCAGAGAAAATTAGGAAGTAATCCCTGGCTGCTGTTGCTTGGAGTGGGAAGAAAGGCCATAGAAGCACTTGTAGCTAAATACTACAGCTTTACTATGAACTTTCCAGGAGGGTGAGGAGTAGGCGGTGCAGAAGCGTTCCCACGCTGTTCTACACTTCTTGGTGAGGGGAGAATATGGCGATGTAGGGGATAGACGGGGTTTTACAGCACAGGCACGGCACTCTGCTCTGCAACTGCTTCTTCTGCGATCCACACCATGCGGTGGAGATATCATTTGATCAGCAGCAACTTCAGCGTTGCATTCGCCTCAACTGGTCTGTCATGCCAGCCCTTCAGATCGTCATGGCATCTTTCACTAGTACTTAGCTACCAATCTTCATCATTTAGTTTTCCTCTCATTAGGTGTTACTTCAATATTTCTCCAACATTTAATCTCCTCTTCTTCCATAACCCCCATATAGAGCATGCCTCGTGATCTAGCGACTCTAGAGAAATATGCAGGCTGCCATGGGGAGGGAACAAACAGCGGGATAAGTATTGGAAAGATACCTTTTACAGAACAATGCTAGTACTTTTCACAAGAACTATCCCTTACAGAGACATATGATCTCTATACAAAGTCGCTTTTTATTGTTAAATTTGTGTGTGGCACACACACAGATGCAGTACGGCCACCTAATCCGAGCGATGGTAAGTAATGCCTTAAGTATGACTTCTCGCTGTTCATATACACATGATCTTATGATGTTTTGTCTGTTAGAGACCTGCAAAAGCCCAAACCCCCCTCTTTCCATCCACCACGCCAGGTCCTATCATATACGATCGTGTAGTGCTCCCTATCCCCCCGCAGCGCGTGCTGGTAGTGGAGAATCTGCTCCGACGCGAAACTCGTCGCTATTCCTCTCCACTTGCTCTGGCCAAGTAGCAAAATCGCATCTTGCCCCCCTATTTACATTCCTGATTTTCTACACACGTAACAATGGATTTATCTCTCTCCTGACAATACCACCGCGAGGCAATCATTTGTTTCTGCAATGCTTCATATGCATACAATGTCTTGCAAAATGCGTGCAGTGAAAGTACTACTGATGGGGAAGATAAGCGCTGCCTTGCCAGAATACTGTCTCATATATCATAAGGCTTTTCTGTCCTCCACGACGTCATGGATTAATTGGAGGAATTTCGTCATCCGAATGTTAACGAAATTTCTTCTACTTCAATGCTCGACTGCAGCAAAGCCCTGGTCATGCATCTAAAACAACAACTTGCTTTTATCTCGGTTTGTACAGAATGAAGGGCACTTACCGGAGTCGCTTCCATGGCTTCACTGTCTGGCTTGTCGCTTGGAGCACAGGCGATAATTCTGGGTCTCAAAAAATCTGCGCTGTTGGGTTTACGGACTCGTGTGTCTCTCACAGTGGTCTTCTTCATCTCATTCTCTCTCACATCTCCCCCTCAGGAATCCTCGAAAAACCACTTTTTGATATATTCAATCCAAAGTTGATCACTGGACGAGGGGTGGGGCACGGGTAAGTAGCGCTGAACCGAAAATTGCATGTTTACAGGTAAAGCACGGCATTTTGGTCGGCTCAGACTTACTCCGTTTGCTTTTATTTGGTTTGTAGCCCGCCTATCCTTTACTTGTACTCTGCACTTGCATGCGAGTCCTGCTGTGCCCTTTATTCAGCAGTACTTTAAATTCTGATCAAAACTTTTTCTTTATCTTTTGGACAGAGTGCTCGTGAGACATGCAGTCTCCCTGCGACAACCAAACGTTGGCACTTGAGCGCTTCATCGATCCAGAGCTGACAGCATCCTTGTGCACTGTCAGTGGTGCTGGCCCGCTGCTTCGGATGATTCAAATCAGAGAGCTGTCCATTTTTCAGTTTTACTCTGTGCGCTACTGTTGCTGATGTGACAACCACAAAGAATCAGACTAAATTCACGAAGCGCGGATTAGCTTTCCGTTAACCTGCACCAGTCGCACAGTGTTAGTACGATGCATCATGAGTGGCCCCTCACAAATTGGTTCAGAACCACAAATTGGGGGTCCTTGGCAGTCAATCGCTCCTTCTGTTTCTAAATAATTGAGTACGTCCTGCTGACTTCATAGCCCCTACCCTGCCTCAAAGCCGCCCCCCCCCGCAAGTGTATGTCACGCGAATATCTTGTTTTTATTCTTGTATTCCTCAACGAACGATGACAATAGGGAGCTGCCAGTGGAACGCAGCGTTGGAGAGGCAGGAAGCTAATGGGTGCGGTTCTTCCGGGGAACCTGTATCTACCGCCGGAGTAGTGCGCTATCTCTAATAACTTGACTCTTCTTGTAGCAGCGACCAACTCTATTATTAGACCATACAGGCAGGGATGACTCCGGTGCCCAGTGAACGCTCACATCCAAGGTTTGCTTTTCGTTGCGCGCCCTAGGCTGATTTGTAGCAGGGGCAATCCTGATGCAGCAGCAGTTCAGGAAGGAGATAACCTCATTTCATTGCCAGTTTTCTCGAGCATAGCATGGTACAGCACACGACTGTAACATCGTGCTATCTGCAAAACATGACAAATGCTCCGTGATGAGCGCTCGAGAGTGCTCTGTCTACCACGGCATCTAGTACACACAAGGTCGCGAGGGAAAACAAAAAAGCTGATGTCTCTGGTCCGTGCTTTTGTTCTGCAAGGGCAATCAGAGAGAAAAGTGCGAAGAACTGATCTGCTAGAGTTTCCCGGAGCAAGACTGACTCACGAACGTCCCGAACCCCGCGACACTAACATATTACTCAGGGGAGGATCATGGAGACAGGAAGAGGCTGCTGAGACTCAGCTATCCCACAGTCCTCAGCAGTCTCTGAAACTGCATTTGCATTCTTGGCTAGCGCCAATGTCTGTTAGCTTACACACGGTGCTCTCGCGCATGGTCAGGCAACAGCTCATGCATCTCTCTCCCCACCCCAGCCACTGAGAACAAAATGAAAGTTAATAACATCAGTGATAACTTACCAATTCACCACTATATATACACTAATCTGTAGATAAAGCGATTCGCTGACGATCACTGAAGAAGCATTTCCACATCCTCTCCCCGCCTTACCTGCTGTAGACTACAATACTCACTGTAGACGCAGACTGTTACGTCTACCTCTTTTTCATCAGTAAAACTGCGAGCTGGATCCTCACTTGAATTTTGAAGCAAATTGGGAAAATTGACTCATTTCGGGACTGAGGTCAATCGCATGTATGGTTATAAATAGAGTCAATGCCAGGCAAGAATAGTCAAGTGTAATTAAAGCAGTGTATCCGCACACTGTTTTACTAAATAACACACCAAATACACAAACAAAAACACCACAGTTACCGTATGACATTTAGAGAGCCCTAGCACTAATGAACCGTGCTTCACCACCTGGGTACCACGGCAGAGCCCCCCCCATTGTTGGTGAATGTTATGAGAGATTACCACAGATATCAAATTGATCAGAAGTGGGGCGATACTCTGTGAGGAATAGAGAATCACAGCCTAGTTGTGAGATACAAATAGGGAGGCGCTCATGGCTATATCGTCATGCAGCTCAGAAAGCTTTTCTTTACAAAGAAAAGGGGTTGATGAAGCTCAGGACCCCAGTATAGATGAAGACAAGTTACAGCGCGTTCTTACACTACACTCAAGAAAAGGCGGTTACATCCATTTGACTAGAGCCAGGCCACTCAGCAGGAGCATCACCTGCACAAGATCTACCCATGGGAAGGCAGAGACGGATATGCTTTCACCGCTGAGCAGCATCGCGTCTCAGCCGATTCGTCCACTCGAGTGTTACATTCCAACTCTGGAATATTTATTTACTTCTTCGGATCCGCGAAGGGGCGGGAAGAGAATACAGAGTGCACAGTGAACCGCAAGACCCGTGTTTAAGCTAAGACATTTGGGCGCTCAGCCAGAATCAATAGTTTTCGAGGACGCATGTGCGAGACTGGCCTGTATCCTCATTCACCCCTCCCTCTATGGATCCGTGTGGTCTCTCCCTTCTTACGTTGTCAACGCACCGCTATTATTGAGTTATTTTTCAACTTTGCATTCTAGTCTTTACGAGACGCTCTTAACAACTTGTATCCTCACAGCACAATTAGTTCTACTAGGTCCTGCGGAGTACTTTCGCATTTGAACGCTCACACCCATTTGATCAGGCTGGAACTGAAAGTCGAAAAGTCATTTAAACAGTTCGCTTTTCTGCTTTACCGGAACTCAGCATACGATCAGTTCGAGGCCAGAAATATCGATTTCCATCCCACACGGAACCCTAACCGAGTTCACTATCGAACTTTAGCATATCTCCTCTCGCTGGAGGAGTTTCCGATCATTTAAGGAGCCGTTTAACTCAATTAATACGAGTGTGTGAACGTACGCTTAAATCGGAAATCCCGATATCGGCCATTAAACCGACTTTAAAGTCGCAGTGTAGACCTGGCCTAAGATTAGGCACATATTCGAAAACATTTGAAAAATACAGTATTTTTTTTCCATGCCCATACTTCTGATGTAAATCTCTGTGAGGTCTACTCAAGTTAAGGAGTGATTGTCTTCTTTCATGAATCAGCAGTACAATGGAAACTTTCTTTGTTAGTTTTTCTTTTTCTTTTTGTGAGGAGCATGGGGGTCATACTACCAATATGTGTTTAAGCTACAAAAAATTGCTCCCAACCCTGTGTAAAGCTCCCAACCCCGTGTAAACCCCTGTGCTCCCAACCCCGTGAAAGCTCCCAACCCCGTGTAAATTGGAAAGGACAGAGTAGGGATAACATATTTAAACAGGGCCGGCTCCAGGCCACAGCGCGCCAAACGCGTGCTTGGGGTGGCATGCCATGGGGGGCGCTCTGCCGGTTGCTGGGAGTGTGGCAGGCGGCTCCAGTGGACCTCCTGCAGGTGTGGTTGTGGACGGTCTTCTGGTCCCGTGGCTCCGGTGGACCTCCCCCAGACACGCCTGCGGCAGCTCCACGAGAGCCATGGGACCATCGGACCCTCCGCAGAAATGCCTGCGGGAGGTCCACCGCAGCCGTGGGACCGGAGAGCAGCAGAGTGCCACCGTGCTTGGGGCGGCGAAATTGCTGGAGCCAGCCCTGTATTTAAATGTCACATTACTACATCATTAAATATAACTTGTTCTGGTCTGGATTTTCTACTCACAAGTTTAGCTGCATGGCTTTCCTGCAGGTTGCTGAAGTGGAATTTTTCTCTTTCTATTTCTCTACTACATACTATTTTCAAAACAAAATTTTCATCCTACATCACAGTATTTAAAGGGACTATTAACCTTAACCACACGTATCCAAGGGTGCTTCACAAAATATTACCCACTTAGCATTTGTTTGTGAAGATTTAAAAAATTCAATCCATCTCATAGTGTTACATAAACTTCCAATAAATCGTCATGCAACAAATGGTTGCTCTGGGTATATTGAAATGAAAAAGCATTCACACCTTCTAAAAATAAGACAGGCATTAAAATGCCACAACATGTGTAGTAGATTGAATGTTATAGAAGACTCATTACTTTACAGCAGAACTGTTTCAAAATGTCACAAACAAACATCACTGCATTAAAAGTACCATACGTAATTTCAGTGTGCTTTAATCAAGGTTTTAAAACACTCATAACATCACTTCTCCACCTGCAGTACCCACTCCATCCCCCCTTTAAGGAGTGTGAACAAGTTAAACAATCAAAATTGTAAATAAATAAATTATGGAGTGTAATAAAATGTGCTAAATTTCTCATCTCTTTCACTTTGTTCTGGTGCTGCATTCCTTCCTCTATGTCTCAGCTGTTGGCATGCTTGTCAAGATTTTTAAAAGTTATTTTTGGTGCCTTCATTTTTGGGTACCTATGTTGAGACACCTTATTGAGGCCTGATTTTCAAAAACTGGTGAGCACCCATGCTTTAAAAATCAGACTTCTTTGAGGTGTCTCAAACTGGGCACTCAAGATAACTAGTCACTTTTGAAAATTATGGGTTCTGTGAATAGGACCCTACCAAATTCATGGTCCATTTTGATCAATTTTATTGCCAGAGGATTTTAAAATTGATACATTTCATGTTTTCACTGTTTACATCTGAAATTTCATGACGTTGTTACTGTGGGTGTCCCAACTGAAAAGGTACCCAGAGGTGGGCCTGATTCTCCCCTCCTTTCCCACTCCCAGAGCTTCCATGCAAGGCCAGTTAGGGGCTCCTATTTATCATTTCTAATAATACAAGAAAAAGCAAATAAGCCATGAAATTAAAGCCATATAAAATGGTAATAATTTTATGCACAAAACCCTGTCATTCTAGAGAAGTTCCTGCCAAGTGCTTACTGAGGGCCATGAGTTTAGAAGGATTCTAAAAAGGATTAGGCACTTGTATGAATAAAGATAGCAGCAGCAGCTATATTAGCCAGGAAAAAAATGCGTAAGGGATATGAACAAAGCCAACCACTAAGGGTATGTCTTCACTACAGAGTTAATCCAGGTGTGAGTATCCAGGTTAGCCTAGCCTGTGTGAGAGCATCTCCACAGAAAATCCCTACCATGTTACTGTGTCCTTGCTGTTTCTGCACTTGCCCATGTATGTCTGGGAGTGTATCTTGTGGTTCTTTATACTGAGAAGCTCTAGGATTCTTTCCCAGTCAACTGTGTCAAGAGGGAATTGTGGGAAGAGCACTGGTGGCCTATCAACACCCAAGTGATTTTGCCTGCATCGTCACTGGACAGTGGACAGGTTCCAGACTGAGTGAAAAAGAAGCCTGGATTCTAATCCACACCCCTATACTGGTTAACTACGCTGGGCTCAAAGTATCTCCAAATCTGGTCAGAGGTTTTTCTCTGTAGAAGGAAGTGGGGTTTGGGCTAAAACCCAGGTAAAAGCCTGGTTTAACTTTTCAGGGAAGAAGTACCCAAATGAGATTAGGAAGCAACTTCTTCCATAGACTCTGGCAAAAATTCCCATTGTGAGAATTATGGGTTTTTATTGGAAGCATTGGGTGCTGTTAGATGCTGAAGTAGAAGGACTATCAATGATTTGATAATTCCTATATGAACAATAACTGCCACGACACTATGAGAACAAGCTGTGACTGTGATGTTTGGAGATGATACCACTCTGCTATATTTCAAGATGGTTAAACAGAAGCAGTATGTATACAAGTAATCTTTTACTAGTAGGCAACAAACACTTGCTTTTCCTTTGCAAATTTTGTGATTTCAACAAAAAAAATCCAGTCGGCATGTGGACTGAAATAGAATGATGATTATTGCAGTATTTTTATAGTCAATCCTGCAACAGCTACAGGCATGTTGGCATTTGAGTTTAGAAACCTTTACCTTAAAATGAGTAACAACTCACAATTTAATTCTACTGTTTGAATGCTCCTGCTATTGTCTGTTTTTAAGACACAAATGCCTCTGTATTATTTTAACATTGTTTGTTACTATGTAACTTATTAAGATTTGTTTCTTGGCCTTAGATCTTTTCCTTGAATCACAAACTGACCTTTTATTTTTTGTCAGTGCTATCCAAAACCTTTGTGTTCAAACAATGTGCGTATAAACCCTTTATAGAACCACGAAAAAGAGTATATTTCCACAATATCCTTGCTTTTGAAAATTACAGTTTTGCTACAAATGCTGACAAATATTTTGAAAGCTTTTCCTAACACTGATATTCTTGCTTTGGAGGCTCGATTGTTTTATGAACAGATAACAGTGGTTTGAAAAACTAAAGCTCTTAAATCAAATTTTTCCAGCAGTGATTTGTACATGCTCTTTAAAATTTTATTCCTCACAATGGATACTGAAGCTTTAAATATTAATGTGATTTTAATATTGCATAGAAAAAGACAGAAGGTTGAGACCTTCTTATATTTTAATATAATTCCTACAAAGTAAGTACCAGTTATGCATTATCAAGGCTTGATTCAGCTAGTGGCACAGCAATGAAAAATAACAAATCTGAGCTCCGTGCCATGAAGAATGCTGAGCTACTCTTTCATTATTCACTCCAATCTCATAACTTTGGTGGCGTACAATGCGTGAAATGCATTGTCAAAAATATATAGTTCAGAATACAGTGCCATTAAATACTTTATCCAGTTGGCCACAATACTGCCAAAAGGATTGAACCTTAAACTGAGCCCTGTTCTTAAAAAAAAAATGACACTTTAATGTGCTTTCCAGCTGTTTCTACTGATAAAAGTTTTTTTTGTCAGCATTTTTTTAAGTCCAATGAAACAAGTCTGTTTTTTCAATGAGGGTACAGCACATTGGTTTACCATCTTATAAAGAGATTTAAAAAAAACAAACCCACCAATGATGGCATCTCTGCAACTATTGTTGAACAGTTAAAGCTGGGGATTGTCTGATGCCCTCCTTTTTGGCCTAAAAGGAACCATGCAGTTAGCTCCTTTTAAGGCAAGTTTAATGTTTTTATATCAGACATTTACTGTCTGATTTTGAATTTAAAAAAATCTTGTATGATTTTAATCATTTGGCGGGGATTCTTCTCCTTGGGGCAGGGGGTGGGGTCAGGTGGGGTGGGGGTGTGTTAGGATTGATAGTGTATTAGGAACTGGAGACCTACGCAAGGAAAGCACTATGTAGGAATTACCTGTGTAGGAAAGTATAGGGAGGAGATGATGATGGAACAAGGGTGGCATGGGGCCAAAGGATGTGCATGAAATGGCTTCTGCTGAGTGGCTGTATGAATGGTCTGCAAATTGGGGGTGGAGGGGACAGGAGTCAGTTATTCAGACTGGGTGCTGACATGAGTATTTAGCCTGTAATTAATTATTGTTTTATGATGAAGCATCTAAGATATTTACATAGGCGTGATGACTGAAATTCTCATACACACACCCAGAAAGGCTGCATGAATGAGCTTTGTGCTAAGAAACTATGTGGGGTCTGGGTGGATATGAAATCCTCCAAACAATCCATAGAGAGGATAAGGAGACACCAATGTCATCTGTCCATGAATGCTAAGCTGCTGCCCTGTCCACATGTGATTTGGGATCATTGGATCAGCACAGTTTATGCACTCACTGCTCATATCCCTGATTTATCTACAATCCCCACTTTGCTCTCTTTTAGATAAGTCGTAGCAGTGATTGGCTTCATGGCCACAGGTGGCTGCAAAGGTGACTCCACTTGACCTTACTATAGCATGTCCTCTGCTCCACCATCCACTGCAATGTATGGTGATTCCACTACATTTTGGACCCACTGTTACTACAGTGGGGAATGGGCAGCATTAACTTTCTCTCTGGTCTGCAACTATTGTTTTATTATCTACGGACGTAGCAAACTTCAGTTCTGGACCTGAAGGGCATCTGCTGTGAATTATTATTAATTGCATTGTGGCAGTGTTTCGAAGCCCCAGTTGTGGACCAGGAACCATTGTACTAGATGTTGTACAAAGAGAGAACTAAAGGGTGGTCCCTGCTCCAAAGAGCTTATAGGCTAAGTATAAGACAAGTGATGACAAGTGGAGACAAATAATGAAACAATATTGGTCAGTGTGATAGGTGATGATCTCAGCACACCAGCTACCTAACTGTTATCAAGATTTTTGTAGGCATCATGGCAGTTTGAAGGGGAACAATGAGATAATTTTGCAGAGGTTTATGGGGCACATCTCCCAAGTGTGAGGGACATCAAGGGAGAAAGCATGAAGGTTGTCTTCTTTATATGCATCACAAATTGATGTAGATTGTTCAGCCATCTAACTGCTACATCATCAAGGGTTGGAAGGTGTCAAGGTTTTTCCCCCACTTTGAACTTTAGAGTACAAGAAGTGGGGACCTGCATGAACACTTCTAAGCTTAATTCCTAGCTTAGGTCTGGTATGCTGCCACCAGCCAGAATTTAGTGTCTGGCACACTTTCTGTTCCCCCAAAACCTTCCCTGGGGAACCCAGGACCCAATACCGCCTTGGGTCTTAAAAACAAGGGAAATAACCAATTCCCATCCTTTCCCTGACTTTCCCCTGCCGGGTTGCCTTGAGAGGCTTCACACAGAGCAAACTCCTTGGATCTTAAAACAAGGGAATAAACCATCCCCCTCCTTTTCCCCCCAGGCCTTTCCCCTCCCTGGGTTGCCTTGAGAGAGGCTTCACCTTGATCCAAACTCCTTGGATCTTAAATCAAGGAAAAATCATCAGGATTCTTATAAAAGGAGCTTTTAATTTAAAAGAAAGAAAAATAAAATTATCTCCGTAAATCAGGATGGAAAATCTTACAGGTACTCAGATTTAATAGACTAGAGGGACCCCTCTTGACCCCAGCCTTAGATTTCAAAGTTTAGCAACACAGATTAAATCCTTCAACAGCCAAAAGAAAGTTACAAGTTGAGAAGACAAACTAAGACTAATCCACCTTGCCTGGCTATTACAATCTTGAAACAGTGAAAGACTATTCAGAAGATTGGAAAAGCCTGGAATGACTGTCATCCCTCTCAGTCCGAGAGCGATCACGAAACAAAACAAACAGCACAACAAAGACTTCCTCCACCAGATTTGAAAAGTATCTTGTCCCCCTATTGGTCCTCTGGTCAGGTGTCAGCCAGATTTACTGAGCTTCTTAACCCTTTACAGGTAAAAGAGACATTAACCCTAAACCATCTGTTTATGACAGAAGGTGTTGCTGCCTGCCCTCCGATCAGCTGTGTGCAGTGCTCCACTGCATGTTTGACCATCTGCATTGCTGCCCTGCAGTCACATTGTGGCAGCCAATCTGGCTGTTCAGCAACCAGTTAAGCTTAACCCAGGACCTGCTTCTTAGGTTGCAAACAGGTGGATGTAAATTAGGGCTTCGGAGGATCATCAGCATGTCTATCTCTCTAACCCAGACTTGCTGACACTCTGCCAGGACATAGCTGCCCGCCTTGATAGACCATTGTTCTTCTGAGACTGGCACTGGGCCTGCAGCACAGGACATAAGTGCACGAACAGCTACTGCAAAAGGATGTTGCAAAGTCACTCATGGCAAGTCAGCAGAAACTGCAGGTGTAGGCTTTTCCTTCTGGAGGTGGACACCTCTTCTTGTGGGAAGTGTGCATTCTTTAGCTGCATGAAAGGTGGCTTGTTTGAAAAATCTAACAAGTAGGTGGTGGAGGCTGCATGGAGAATTCCCCGCATGTTCAAACCTGGGATTCCATTCAAACACAACTGCTATAATGGAATATAGAGTGAGAAGTAGTCTCCTTAGAGTGCTAGGTGCTAGCTCCTTTGTAGCTTTAAAGAGAAAGACCACCATCTTGAAATGGTGATCTCTTCGGACTGTCCTACTGAGCAGCAGTTATAGATTCCAGATAGCCTTCAGAGTTAGACCAAAGTAAGTAGTACGCATAGCAATAATCAGGAAAATTGGCTACTGTTGCCATCCAACCTCTCATGCAGAGTCCAGCTATGCCAATTTTCATAAAACAAATATTCAAATAAAGTTGATTTGTTTGTTAGCAGCTTGCTCTGGTGACCAATAGTAGCTGGAATCATACTAATGAACTTCCTCTCAGGAACTGATTCCCTAGAGAAGTGGATGGTCCCATCTAGAAATTTACATATTCTGGGCCTCCAGAGCAACACTATGTTGCCATGCAAGTTTAATGGGGGCTAGGTATCAAATTATGGTCCAGGAAATGGAAACTTTTTCAGAATAGATTTTTATTTGTTTGTACATTTGGATGGGGCTAAGATTTGGAATGCTGATAAGGCTGGAGCTTGGTGCAATCTTTTTGCCAAGTCAGGATAGGGCAAGAGAGATTACAGAAGGCTGATATTTGTACTTATAGCTGGACGAAAACTAGCTAAAAGTCAAAACTATGACGTCCATACACAAATCTATTCTCTATGTAGACACCTTCAGTGCAGTAAGCCAGGATTTCATTTCACTACAACAGAAGTTACTAACAATACCTTGTCATTGCAATTTTTCACACGTTTTCAAGTTTTTCTGTTTTCAATATCTGAGTAAATACATCTCTCCAACCCACTGCCATAGGCTACTAGGCTGGAACAGCTGAGTCTCAGCTGCGACTCAAACATAATGAAAAAAATGAAAACATAAAAGAGCAAGTTAATGGCCACAGCCATTCCAATAGGTCCTAGTCCCACAGGCATTGCAAGTTTTGTAACAACCTGGAGAGAGTGACATGATATTGCTTTAACTTCTTTTGTTGCTGGTGCTACCATCTCTAGTGTCCCTGGGGAATTGTCCAGCAAAAGCACTTCTGAAAATAGTATGACTTTCAGTGTTCAAAGACACTTTGAGAAAATCAGTGATACTTTTGAACAACACAAAATCCACAGTTCTTTTCCTTCCCCTTTTTCCAGCCAATAAGCTATTAAAAGACTTCTATATTAAGGGAGTTGGTTAAGGTAAACAGTAGATGGAGAGTGTGAATTCCAAGGTATTTAGAGCTTGGCAAGTAACTGCATCCATTTTTCTACCCATGTGTTTTCAAATATTTAAACAAATTCACTCAATCCATTTGTGCCACTTCTGAGGTCAGTTTCTGCAGTCTTTCTTGCAGCTGAATTTTACTACTCAGAACATCTGCAAAGTGAATTTTAAGGTCACTTGTGTTTCAAACGCTTTTTGAAAGTAATTTTTTAAATCATTTTTTGTGGTCATTTTCACTTAGAAACATGATTATGAGAGTTCTGTTCATCCAGTCTGGGAACAGAAACGATATTGTGTAATTTATTTGATAAGCAGAGCTCATAACAACAACTTGAACAGCAAGGCATAGCATAAATGAAATTTATAAAGAAGTCATTGGATAATTTCAGCTAACAAATTCAAGAAAATAGCAATCTCTTTGAAGGAATAAAACTCCCTTTGATTTCAGTGAAATCAAAATTAGGCCAGTGCTCATTACTTTTGAAAATCCCACCCTATGAGCATGTTCTTCCTTTACATATATGTCCATGAACTTCATTCAGCTTACCTGAATATGCAAAAATTCCAGCAGCAGCCTACCCATAGGCTACTATGAAAACATGCAGCTAATCATTACAACACGACGATTTTACCCTTGATTTACAGAATTTAAATGGGGGAAAAACACTTTAAGATAAAGAACAGCTGAGTAAATATTTTTCCATCCAGCTTCTGCTGATGTCCACAGAGTACAAGAGCAGATGATCATTATTTTTGATATATTTTCATTACTAATACAATAACTGTAGTACTTAAATATAATGCCATTCACAGAGGACAGTGGGCACATGGGTATTAGAAGAAAGAAAGTGGTTACCCTTTCACCCTTATACCGCTAAATCCAATAAAATGAAATTAGAGGTGTGGGAGGATAACAGGATTATTGTAGCATCATCATTTCCTTCAGAATTTATCCCTTAAATTTGACCTTTGCAAGAGTTCATTATGCCAGCATTGATAGATCATGCTCATAGGAAAAAGTCATCCTGAATACCTGAGGGCTGCTGAGTTAACCGAATAAACAACTGCAGTGTGTAAGTAAATGTATGTTTAAAATGTGTGTAATTTCAAGGAGAAACGCCAGAGTTTTCCTAGTGAATTTCTTTTTTGATTGTGTGTGTTCATAGACATATAAAATTACAGTGAAGGTGCTAGGTGAGAGTGTCAGATGGCATGGACTAAAAAGATAGCAATAAACTTTCCATGTAGCCATCTCTACATTTTCACGTTAGGGAGAAACCTCCACAGTTTCCCAGCTTTCCAAGTTCCCAGCCAAGATCAGCAACTAGATTAAAGTTAGCTGGCTGCAACTTTATTCATGAAAGACTGAGGTGATGTTTGTGGGGAGACTGAGCCACTCACCATCTCCATACGTCAGCTCCGCTGAGGGAGTTGCTTTTGAGTAATTAAGGAGGTTGTCATTAAGTCTGGTCTCAATTGCTGAGATTGCTTCTGGAAGAGATCAGAATGGCCATCAAAGTCAGTGCCCTCAAATAAAATGTAATATTCATTTCCTCTAACCTAGCCTTCCCTCAACTGCCCCACCAAAATCAGATTTAAAATCCCAAACCTAATCTCCAACTCCCATCTTAAGCACCCAAACTCCCTATCGAATGGGGGAAGAAGCAAAAGATATTGAGTTCTTGGCTCAGATCTTCAACTGGTGTAAATTAGCATAGTGCTGTTGACTTCATTGGAGCTGGACTGATCTATACCAGCTGAGGATCTTGCCCCTTGTGTTCATTTTAACAAATGTGTAATGCACTCAGATCTCATGATGATGGGTGAGTTCTGAGAAACTAGATGGACACTCACCTTTGTAAGGCACTGGGAGATCCTTAGATGAAGAGTTCTATGTTAAGAATTATTATTTTATTTATTATTAATGTGTTGCTTTCAGGTGCAACTTTTGGTTCTGAGGGTGGAATGACAACATAAAGATGCACCATAATCCGTATATTGTTGTTAAAGGATATAATCAGGCTGAGGTTGATGGAAAAAATACTCTGAGAAAAATGCAACTCTTGCAACATGTTCAATCATCAAAATATTCATTATTGGCTTAAAAATGAGGGACCAGAGGGTGCATCTTCTGTGAGTAGAGGATAGTGAAAGCATTCTTGGCAGTGAACTGTGAATGGGGAGAATACTGGCTCCAGTGAAAGCTCACTCTTTCCCCAATCCCATGGAAGCCCTTTTAAGAGTGCTTTGTGAAGACTGAGCACCAAGGAGGGGACAAGAGGAACTGGTAACATTAAGTCCTCATTATATTCTTTCCACCTTAGCAACATGTGGAGTCCCAGGTTAAGTTAAGGATGACCTGTCACCATCAACTCATGCCAGTTCTCCCACAGCTATGTGAAATAATCTTCTCTCCTGATTATTTGAAGCAGTGACCTGCAGAGAACAAATGGGATCATTACATAAATCAGGCCGCTCTGCGGAGTACAATGGCAGGAATCTGTGTAGGTGCAGGAACTGTAAGATAAGCCTGAACTCTTTGCTTGTTCCATACTAGGCAAACTTAAGTCCTTCAGGTGGGTAATCAGGCATGTAGTCGACTGCAGTTATGCATACGACTTAAAAAACAAAATGCCAAGCTACACCACATCTTATGACTCATATAAGAAAGTATGTGCAGCATCAAACTTCACACAGCAAAGGAATACATAGTATCCATGGTATGTTACAGCATAATACTGTATAGGTTATACTATTGCAATTGCAGGGTACCTTCCATTCACTAGAGGCACTGGGAAAATAAGTGATTTATTCAGGGTCATACAGGAAATCTGTGTCAGAATCAGTCATAGAAGCCTGGACTCTTGATCCTGACCTGTGAATTAACCACTAAACCATTCTTCTGCTTAAGAAGTTACATGGATTTCCTAAGGAAAAGGTGCTTCAATGGTAGCAGAAGCAAGTAATTGTTTGGGTGCTGCTGTGTTACGAGTTGGTGGTGACATCTGGGAATAAAAATTAAACTGAGAATATTAAGAGTAAGGTGAACTCTGATATTACAATACACAGATTAGTGCTCTACAAATAGACATGATAGGTAAACTATGCTGAATACCCACCTGCCCCTCACTAACTGGGGTATTCAGGACATGATCCTACAGTTACTTTATTTTTATTAAAATATATGTTGGTCACCTGTAAACATGATTAATTGTTGTTCATTATGAAAAATATTATCCTTTCACTTTTTGGAAGATAAATAACTTACAAATCCACAATTTACTGATTCATCATGTAGTAAGTACAGTAGTTCATAATTCCCTTTTTAAAGGGATTTTCCCAAAAAGGAATCAGATAATACTGATTTAGATTTTAACAGTTTATTACAAATCTGCTTTTATGGTTTATATTTTCTCCTGGGCACATACATATTGTACTGCAAGGGAAGAGTTCTCTTCATTAATATTTGTCGAGTCGACCTTCCAACCCCTTATTTGCATGTGTAAGAATAAATCTCATGAATAAGGGTTTACAGAATTGGGGCCTCTGATAGTTCAATTTCCACTTTAGAAAGAATTGGATGTCTTGCAAATTTCATGCATTCAAATTAGCCAGCCTAAAATTGGTGCTGTCTGATTTGCATTTTATGTGGACTTCATTATAAAATTCAGATGGAAATCTCTTTCAATAACCTTAAAAGTCCTTTCTTTGGGAACTTACTCTAAGATTCTTTTCATTTGAGATTTATTTTTTCCTTCATTTTTCCATAATAAAAAAAAACAATTCAAACTGAATTTGATTAAAATTAAGGATGGTTTAAAACTAAGATGGATGAAGATTAAAGCGAAGATTGAGGGCAGTGAATATTAATTATGACTGGAGATGGTACTCATTGGAAGCCAGATTTTGTCTACACTGCCTACAGCCTAGAGTATGGGGGTGTGAATAGCATTGAGCCCTGAAGTGCTGTGCTGCAACGCCCCCATGTGGATACTAAGGCCCTGAACTGAACAGTTACTAGTAAAAAATAAGTAACTTCAGTCTAGTGATGCAAGAAGCAATTATTTATTTGCTCCCGATCATAAGTGTTACTTTCACACCGCAAAATGTAATCATATGGTTTTTCATGCATCACAGCACTCTAAAGTACTGATCCTGCAAACACGTATCTGTGGGAGTCCAATTAAATTCAACAGAACTACTCCAGTGAGTAAAGTTACTTGCATGTGTGAGGGTTCACAAGATCCACCTTGATTTTAATGTTTCCATATCTTTGGTTATCATAATACTTTATAGGTTATACTGTAATGGATTAATTAAGGGCAATCAAAATAATTTTAAAAAATCAAAGTCTCACCTCATTAGCAAAAACAGATGTAAATTTAACAGCATTTACAAATAAATATATTTGAAAAAATCATTTTCCTATCTATCCAGACATAAGCTTAGGGCTCTGCTTCTTCTATTGTAGTCAGTAAGGGAAATGATTATCTCCAGTTGCAATGGCTCAACCTCACTGAAATCATACGGGTACATGGATGTAAATTAGAGGAGAATGTGTCTTGATTACATCACTTTGCAGTGCAGAGTGCGGATCCAAGGAATAAACCTCCCAGGACAATTTTAAGTGATTCTGCTCACATTGAAGTCAATGTCAAAGTTCGTATTGACTCCAAAAGTTCAATACTGGGCCCTTAGCATTATAATGAACTGTTAAAAGAAAATTGCAGAACCATGAACTCAGGCCTTGACAGGTAAAAAAATCTTTTGGTCCATCTTTTGTGACTATTGAGGCTTACTCCTGCCAGGTGACTTCAATAGGAGATGGATCAAATGTGTAAGGTTAAGCAGATCCTTCAGTGTTTTGCTGGATTGGAGACAAACTGCTCAGAGTTTTGTGGGACTGAGCCCTTGGAGATAAAGCTTTGTGTGATATAACCTCTGTTCACTGGCACCCTCTCTTCTACATTTCCTTTGTATTTTTCTTTCCTCCTAACACAAGTAGCATGTTCTTTCAAAGGAAGACTACTAGTAAATACAGGTTACTAAACTGTTAACAGAGACAAGGAACAGCATAACATTTATCACAGATATGCCTAGCCAAAAACAGCTATGGTTTGTGTTCTCTATTCCTATGCAGTGTGTTAATTTATTTGAAATTACCTTCTTTTTTTCTTGTGGCTGGTAGCCCTAAAGATTTCCATGTGTTCTGAAATTACTTTTAGTCCCTTACTTATTATTTCACTTTAAGGAATGCAGCAACCTTCCTTCAGTAATGAGAAGAAATAAATTGATTAGAGAAAAAGTTAACGTTGAACTGAATATGCGCTACAGGGGAGAGCTAAAAGAGATATTCTCACATGGTTTGGTACACAGGTGTCCTAACACAGCTCTGAAAGCTTCAAAAGAAAAGGAGAAGATATGCTCCTATGTATACCTCGGATAAACATAAAGGATTCAGCTGTCTACTTTGTATTTTGCAGTTGAGATGAAAAGCAGTGCCTTTGTTTTAGTGAAGCTGGGTTATGCATAACTGTGTGTTTGAAGCTTACAGGAGCCATTTTGTAGTCACTTGATTGTCCTGTTCTATGTTTCCTTTGTTTCTGGACCTTTTATGTCAATTTTCACCCCCCATATCCTGTGTTGGTTGAGATTTGCAAACCTGACTAATCAGATTTGGTTTTAATTGGAGTTGCTCATTTAAATTCCCTAGTCAATCACTAAAATCTCAAATGATCTTTTGTCCATGTTTTGAAGAACAATATTTTGTTTGTTTCTCTCTTTAGTTATGGTTGAGTTTTGCCTTGACTATAGAAAGGGGGCAGGTGTTATTTCAGTTAGATCCTACAACCAACAACAATTTTAACCTTGGTTGCAGTTCTGAGCATACTCATTTGGCAATATCCTTGTTAAGGGATTCATTTATGTGCTTTTCAGGAGGCAAGCCTCTTTTCCAGGCAGAATGGATGCCAGAGAAGGTCCCACATAATGGACTTACGTAATACAAATGTAGGAGTTACTGGGTGAAATTCTATGGCCTGTGTTATACAAGAGGTCAGACCAAAAGAGCTAAGGTCCCTTTTCGCCTAAAAATCTACAGATCTATTTTCCATCAACCACTCAGGATAAATACTTTAAAATCAGTTTTTGTATTCTGTTTTCATGATCATTTTTAAATACTTGACTTTAGTGGGAAAATTCTGGTTTGTTTTGCTCTCCATTTAATAAGGTACAGTGTGACCTGACTCAGTTTGTGATTTACAGGTCTCTGCCCATATTTTATACTAGTTTTTTTTCCTTGCTGTTTTGTTTTACTTGCTTCTGCTGATTCTTGTTTGTAATCTAATTTCCCAAATCATATTGACCTCACTCTTCTCTACTTACAATTTTTTTTGCCTTTTATTTATAATTTTTCACTTGAGAAGAACCAGATTTTTTAAGATTCCCCTCACTGTCTTTCTGCCATATATTGGCTTTGATTTTTAATGTCTTGCATTTTGAATAAGAGGCCACAGGTTCAGAATTTAATCATGTAGAGATTATCATAGCACCTGTCTATCTTTGTTTCCACTGCAACATCATACCTGGAAATATAGTAGTCAGTATCAAAAGCAGAGTGGCAGGAGCCAACATGAATTGGAAGAGTCAGCCATGAGCCAATGATCTTCCCTGTCTGTCTGATTGAGAACACATTGGTATTTGAGATTACTATGCACAACCCATTGGGTATGATTTTGACCTCACTTCAGTTTTACAGTGATTTCCCTCAAGTCCAACAGAGTTCCTCTCATCATGCAGTGTTGTAACATAGATCAGAATCAATTCTATTTATTTGTTTTATCCCTCATTCCTTCGTTCACTAATCCCTTCCCCATCATCTATATATTTGATTAATTTGGTAGCAGGATATTATTTTGAATAATGACAGGACCGTGTGTCTGAATTTCTGCAAGGCACTCGGGAAAGTTATGGTGGTGTTTAATGCTAATGAATGGTAATAGCCAAAATTGTGGCACTGAGTCACAGTGCTGCAGTGTGGAGTGCACATCATACAATTCCTCTTCTGAATTCTTGGAGAAGAGGTCTGGTCCCATGGTTAAGATCCTGAATTGGGATTTGGGAGATCTGGGTTCGGTTTGTGGCTCTGTTACAGACTATATTTTCAAAATCCCAGTGTGTTTCAGTTCTCCATCATATCATGGAGATGATAATATTTCCCTACTTCATTAGTGTTTGTGAGGTACCTTGGTGATGTGGGCCATAGGGATACCTGTATAACTAGAGATCTCTGGTCTGGAGGAGAGTTATTGCAGAGTATACCATCCACAGTCTGTTCTCTCTACATTGTCCTGACTTTCTCCTCTCTTTTTGAGAGATGTGCACCCCAAGAGTGCATGGGTGGAACTATTCCTATGCTTCTGGGAGTGTATGGATGGCAATTTGTCCTTGGTCATTGTGGGGCTGCATGGTATGCTTAATCTGGCTCAGTATCTCCAAACCTATTTAATTCTCTACAAACGAAGTGGCTTTTTTGATAACTTATTATTTCAGCCAACTCTTTCAAGCTTTCTTCCTGACAAATAGCAAAATAGGCTATACAAAACTGCGAACAATTTCAGACTTCAGAAGTAGAGTTAACACAGTGGTCCCACATTTCTTCACAGCTTTTCATTTTCTTTCACCAGAACTATTTTCAAAACACAACCAGCTCAGATGATTGCCACACATTCACTGCAATTTTCACTTAATTTTCTCACAGTCATGGGAATTAGTGTAGCCCCAGGAAAACTTATTCAGCACCATTTATTAAGACGCTTTGCTATAGAACAAACTGCAGTCTTTCCAGTTTCCTATCAGGAGGAGCGTCAGAGTTCTTGGAGCCTGGGAATGCTCCTAGGAATACTAATAGGAGAATCTTCTTTGATGCTCATATTTTCCTGATTTTTTTTTGTAAAGCTTTCCCTAATGTCTGTAAAACATAGATGCTTTCAATTTCTATTATATCTATGTGTGATCTTTTCCTGACTCTTGCTTTTGCTATAAATGGTATTTTTGCAGTAAGACTACTCTGTCATCTCCAGTATCTTCTTACAATTAAAAGGATATGTATTAGGTGATTGATGTGGTTCACAACGATGGCTCCCTGAGGGGGAACATGAGTTTCTGCCTCTGGGCTAAACTCAAACATTCTAACAATATGTGACATCAGCTATAGAAAAAATATCTGTTTTGGAACCCAAAGAATGCACATAGTTTTTGTCAGATAGTATGTCTCTTCCCTCTGGGTCTCAGAACCAGAAGGGGAATGTTCAAACTGTTTACTTGCTGTGGAGGCTCTTTTTTTATACAAGAGGGGACACTTGAGGACTTAATCTTAGGACAAACAAGTGATGAGATGGAAGTCCAAGGACTTGATTTAGGGAGAAAAACCATTTGTCTGAATCCCTCTCTTTTTTAGCATGTTATCTAGAGGGAAGAGGAACTTTTCTGCACAAGACTGAAATCCCATGACCATTCCTTAGGCCATGGGTAGTCAATTATTTTTTTGTCAAGGTATAGCCAAGGTCCAGACAGCAGAGAAATCATAAAAACAAACAAACAACCCCCCCCAAATATGATAATAAGTAAATAAAAATATTCTGGGGTCCACTCAGAAGCATCTGGTGGTCCAGATTTGGCTTGTGGTCTGTCTATTGACTGCCCCTGCCTTAGACTATGAAGATTTTATTCAAAGGTAAATGGTGGAATTTGTACAGGTGTTTACACATATTTTTTCAGCAGTCTGAATTGTTCCCTCTTTCCCTACTTAAGGGGTTCCCAACTTTTTGCTGGCACAACCCTATTTTAATGAAGTATTTCTTGCCAGCACCCCAGACAGCATGGAGGCACCATTTTGCAGTACAAAATGGCATTATCCATACAGCATGATCTCACCAGTACTGTAGTGAGGTTATGCCACATGGAACATGCCATTTTGTAGAGCAAAGTGGTATCCTCCGTGCATCATGACCTCACACGCAGCATACATGTAAGATCATGCTATGCAAACCATAATGTCATCCTCTGCACTCTAGAGATTGCTGTGACCCGATCATCTGATGGTGTGACCCCATTTGTGGTCATGACCCACAGTTTGGGAACTGCTGCCTTACCTAAACACAACAATTAAAAAGAATTTGCTAAGGTTTCTGTCACAATAATCTTTCTCAATTCTTAAATAGTGTTAATACTGGAAGAGATTTTCCAAAGTGCCTATGGAAAGCTGTCAAGGTTTTTTCCCCACTCTGAACTTTAGGGTACAGATGTGGGGGACCTGGATGGACCCTTCTAAGCATAATTACTAGCTTAGATCTGGTAACACTTCCACCGCCCAGAATTTCAGTGTCTGGGGCACTTTCTGTCCCCCCAAAACTTTCCCCTCCCTGGGTTGCCTTGAGAGGCTTCACCAGTTCCCTGGTGAACACAGATCCAAACCCCTTGGATCTTAAAACAAGGAGGAATTAATCATCCCCCCTCCTTTCCCCCCACCAATCCCTTGGTGAGTCCAGACCCAATCCCTTTCAATCTTAAAACAAGGAAAAATCAATCAGATTCTTAAAAAGAAAGCTTTTAATTAAAGAAAGAAAGATAAAAATCATCTCTGTAAAATCAGGATGGAAAATGCTTTACAGTGTAATCAGCTTCCTATAGACCAGAGGGACACCCCGCCCCCAGACTTAGGTCCAAAGTTACAGCAAACAGAGGTAAAAATCCTTCCAGCAAAAGGAAACATTTACAAGTTGAGGAAACAAAAATAAAACTAACACAACTTGCCTGGCTAATTACTTACAAGTTTGAAACATGAGAGACTGATTCAGAAAGATTTGGAGAGCCTGGATGTACATGTGGTCCCTCCTAGTCCCAAGAGTGAACAACAACAACAACACAAAGAACACAAACAAAAGACTTCCCCACACCAAGATTTGAAAGTGTCTTGTCCCCCTATTGGTCCTCTGGTCAGGTGTCAGCCAGGTTTACTGAGCTTCTTAACCCTTTACAGGTAAAAGAGACATTAACCCTTAACTATCTGTTTATGACAAAAGCCAATGGGACTTTTGCTTCTAAATCCCTTAAGCAATGATGAAGTACTGTTTAGAAGGTTGCATTGGTTAACGGAATCCAGCTGGGACTTAGAGCCAGGAACTCCTGAATGGGTATTCACCCATTCAGCCAGGAACATCCGACAAAGTGGGTATTCACCCATGAAAGCTCATGCTCCAATAAGTCTGTTAGTTTATAAGGTGCTACAGGACTCTTTGCTGCTAGTCCGAACTCTGCCACTAAACTTTTGTGTAATTTTTTTTTTTTGAGCAAGTCACCTAAGAGGAAAAATTTGACAGCTACCTAAAGGATTTAGAGGCCTAAATCCCATTCTCATAGACATCTAGGTGACAAAGGCATTTTTGAAAGTGAGATTTATGCTGATAAATCACTGAAGTACTTTAATAAAATGTAGCCTCTTTTTCCCAATCTGTAGAAAATTGATGATAATACTTACTCCCATACCTTGCAGATTGTTGTGAGGATGTATCTTTTGAGAACTAAAGTGTTCAGCATTATTGTTATTGTGGTATGACATTGAAAAACAAAAAAATAATTATTTTCAGCTATCCTTCAGCATATCATTATTTGCATATGATTAAGAGGAGTGGTCATAATTGTCAAAACAATTTAGCTTTAATTAGTACTTTCACTCTTGAGCCACAGTGTAAGGCAACAAGCTTAATATCAAGATGACAAAAAATCAATTATAGTCTGAGGCCACAATGGGTGAAAAAGATACAATTGATCTGTTATTTGTAGATAATACTGCCCTATCATTTAGAGGTCTGCAAGAAAAATGTAACATAAAACCTGGGTCTTCCACAACGCAGGTGAGTGCCCTAACCACTGGACGCTTTGTTGTTCTGGGTTGGCTAGTGACCTCTCTCTCTCTCTCTGTCTCTGTGTATCTATTTTTTTTAATTAATTCCATCTTGGACCTGATGGAAGTTTAACTGAAACTGATAAATTTCTTTGCTAAGTTTTGGTTTTGACAAATTGGCATTTTCTGATGGAAAAAAAATGATTAGTTAAACTGTTTGATTTTGATTGTATCTTAAATAATGCACCTGAGTTTGTGAAAGCTCCTGCCACTTTAAGTGCACAAATTATGTCTATACAAAATGAACAGGCTAATATCAGCTAAATATGTAATGGTACATATGGTGAAACAGGTGGGTTTTAATAATGTGTTTTCTCTGAAGGAGGAGACAGACTGCATAAATTACTGGCAGCATATGGGTGGCATGCAACATGACATAAAGCTGTAAATGTATGAAGGAGACAAAGTGAGTGCTTAAGAGCAACACTTAAGCTGAGTAGACAGAGCAGGGATGATGAGGAGATGACACAGAGATGTAGGTAGGTGCTGCGTTATGGTGCCTTCAGGATGAAGAAACTCAGGAACTGGAGAGAATGTTGGCAAAGGAAAATTAATTTTGGTGGCAGATTTTGAATGGACTGGATCAGGAAGAGTTGGATGCAGGAGAAGAGTAAATTTCAGAGGAATTATCAGAATTTGGAAAATGTATGGGGATGGGGGGAAAGGAAAAGAGAGGAGCTGAAGTTCACTGTGAAAGGTGAGAAATGGTGATGTGATTTATAGACAGCAGTAGACAAAGGAGATGATGGTGAAGGGAGGAATGGTTTAGATGGGAAGACAAAAAGCTCAGTGTTGGACATAAGCCTAACGCAAGAAATCAGATGTGAGAAGCTGATGGAGACATGTGTCTGGATGGAGATCACGTCATCTCCTTATAGTTCCCACAGTTACCATAACCACATCCAGCTGGTGACTCAAAATTTAACTCACCATCCTTACCCCTATTCTTTTCATTGTCCCTCCATTCAGGTGTCCTGCAGAAACTAGCTCTTGGAATTGAAAGTATAAAAGAAGAAAAAATGATGGCTGAAAACCACCACCACCACAGTCCAATGGCACTTTTTCTCTTTGCTCACCCACATAGGTGACTATTTGCCAAGGGAATTCCCCTATGAGAGTTAGTAACATTGACTTTCTGCAGGTGGTGGATATAGTCTTAAACTGATAAGTGGTTCTAATCTGTTAGAGGAGAAAAATTCAGATGTTCTAAACTTCACCAGTGAAGTCCATGGGAAGATCCTCATGGACTTCAGTGGGCTTTGGATCAGTAGCAGCATCCTATTTCAGACTTCTTTCCATTTCCCTATAAAATCTCCTTCCCATCGCTATACATCCCCCTATAAGACTGTGTGCGGCATGATGAAAGCACTGAAATGCCTTTACTAGAGCTGAGGAAATGCTGGAAAATTCATTGGGAAAGGAATTTCACCTCCTCCCTCACACCCCCTTTTTTTAACCACTTAAACTTTCATCTTGTGTCATTGCACTCCTTCTGCCCCCTTCCCTTCCCTTACATACCTGGGCAGGGAATAGGCACGAAATATCCTCTAGAGTTTTGGTGCTTAGTTTACTCACCTCTCTCTCTTTTTCTGTATTATTCTTTTCCCTTCCCTTGCGCATTGGACAGAGGGAGACCACAATGCAGCCACTCTCTCTCTAAACATGACCTTTTCTTTCAGCATCTCCAGATACTCCTCCACTTCCAAGACTGTACACTGTGCTATGCTAAAGGCTCTGTTTTCAAAAGGGCATCACCCTTGTTCCCAAATCATCCTGTCAGTAGGGAGCGGACGGGGAATTTGATATTTTTTTCAGTTTTTTTCTTGATTCACTGATCGTTTTTCATTTTTTAAATGTATTATTTTTTCATTCAGCCTTTAAAACAAGCCGATTTATTTTCTGGTACAGCTCTCAATCCCAATGTCATTGGGATTTTTAGTTTCGATCACAGAAATAGCACTAGACTACTCATTCCTACTCCCACTTAGCATCAGTTGCAGCCTTAATTTTTATTGTATCTGAGTTATTTCAACCCCAAAGAGGATTAAAAAAATCAGATTTTCTTCTAAAGTGTAATATTTTAATTATGGTTCTTTTATCATTAAAGTCTCATTTGAAAACTCCTCTGAATCACATATTCCTTTATAAATGTGCCTGGTTTAATTATTGGAACTTAGCTGATCCACAAATGTTTTCAGCACATTTTCACTTTGATTTATTATGCTCTTTGTAGAGCATGTAAACAAACCCCATTAGCTCTAGTATTTCCACAGTGGAACAGGGTTTTCTTTTTGTTTTGCACTGTTAGGCATTGTGGTGTTTCAGTTTAGAATCTAGTGAGATGAGCGCTAGTGCTCTGCGGGACAAATGATTGCTGACTAAAGAAAGGAAGAGTTACAGAAGGAAGAAGAATAAAAGTGTTGCAGGACTGACGAATGCTGCTTTTCCCCACTCTCACAAAAATAAACTAAATTAAACTTCAGTCAGACTTCAGTTCCACACCCTGAATTAGGTAAGCTGCTAGAGCAATAGTGCTCATTAGGGCCTGTGTTATGATCCTTAGTGCTGGGGTCAGATTTCAAGGTGCTGTACCTCCATATCAATGGAGTCTCAATGGCCTAGAGGAATATTCTCCTCCAGCTAGCCATAGAACATGAAACACATCATCCTGTTTTGGGAAACACACTCTGCTACTAACACTCAGCCATCAGTTCCTGGGTTTGCTGTGGTACCTCACTTCCATCATAGGCAATATGGAATGGCATCCGATGTTAAGAAAGGTATTCCAGCAACTCCAGTATCATCATCAGGTCCAAATGATGGTATTGAATAGCAGGCCATAAAAGTGAAGAACCTGTGGCTGCCAACTGGTCAACTACTTTATTACCTGTCTTCTTAGGACCTTTAGTTTGTTGTGGAGACTGTGAAATACAAGGCTCAAACAAGAGAGGTTAAAGAGGTCGGTTAAGTATTGTATGGGAAATGGGACAATGAATAGGAAATGAAATGCCAGACATCCCTGGAGCAAGACTGCTCCAAGATTACCATGGCATGTAGAGTAAGCACCATGCACAGTCCCCTAGTATGGGTATAAACAGTGTGTAAATAATGAGGCACTCCTTAGGCGAGTAGAGACACACCTGTACTCTGTTGGTATGTACCCTACACAACTCTCTACAGGACCAGGCAGTCCGCGCCCCCACTCCTGTCTACACTGCTAGGGCCTTTCCCCACTGCAGGGGAAAGTCTCTGGCAGGCAGGAGTCAATGGGGAAAGGCTCCTGCTTGCAGGAGGTCCTCCAAAGCCGCGGGACCAGTGGACCCTCTGCAGGTGTGCCCTTGCAGCGCCAGCAGAGTGCCCCCCATGGCTTGCCACCCCAAGCACGTGCTTGGTATGCTGGGGCCTGGAGCCGCCCCTGTAAAGGGGAAGTAAGCAGCCATATTGGTTGACCTCATGGAAGCAGGCAAACAGCTTAGTCTGCACTGAGGGAGCCCAGGTACAGCCAGAGGAAGAATTTTGCAGTCTGCAGTGTTGGCATGCAGCCAGAAGAGGCCGTCAAGCATAGATAGTGCAGTAATACACACACACAAAAACACTTTCCCTGTGGCTGACAGAAGACGTCCAGGAGATGTGATTTCCAACAGGAGGGCAGAGTAATGACAACTTTTGTGGGCAATGTTGGTGAATTCGACAACTTTAATCATGGGTGGTGAATCTTAAATGATTTGAGCAATTTGTAACCCACAACACCATCCCAGCTGGATGATGAGTTTCCAGCTTACTAACAGTGAGGAGTTTGAAGGCATATGGACTTCTGTGTGACTTATGGACCTCCAGCTGTGCCCGGAACTGACAAGTACACTGCAATTATTGCAGCAATGAAGGAACATTTTTATCCTACTCCATCAGTGATAGGAGATTGATATCGGTTCCATCAGTGATATCAGGGAAGTGGAGAGTCAGTATCGCAGTTTGTTGCTGCTCTAAAGAGGTTGTCAGAGCATTGTCAGTTTGGACAAATAGTGATGATGCCCTACATGACCAGTTAGATCTAGAAAAAGTTACTGACTGTATCAGTGCTTACACACAAGAAGGCTGTTGAAATAGCTATTGCCACAGAGACTGTAGAGACAGATACTCTAGAATTTAGTGTGAACTGAGAAGTTCATCTTGTGAATTGCCGAGACAGAGGATTACAGGAACATCAGGAATTTCCATGTGGCCATTGTACACAAATAACACATGCTGAGGATTGTTGGGCACACCAGGTTATTAGCAGAAAATTCCAGAAGAAAGGACACATCACCGTGCTCTATCACACAATATGCTATTAAACAGGAGTCACCCGCAACACTTTTCTTGAATTGAAATTTACATACCTGTTAGGACCTGCTACATCCTGATATTGCCTTATGTATAGCCAAATCCCAAGCTATGCAAATTGATCATCAATATGATACTTGTTGTCATCATCCTTTTCAAGTAGGATACTTAGTGTGAACTCGCAACTGCAGTTGTGGAGTGAAATAGGTACCTGTAAAAGGCACAGAACCTGTTTCATTCATGGTACAACTATACAAAGGTATTTTATGGAAATGTCAAGGCTGCAGCTGATCCATATGTCAAGTACTGGAGTCTAGGCATGTCCCAGCAGCACTTTCTGTTCCTCTGATTGAACCTCCTTCTGTTACAATTCCTAATTTCAGTGACTCGTATGGAGAAACTTTGGTATGAGACTCAATTGATTCCTTACTCCAGACTATTCCAGTTGTTCAGTACATTGCTGCACCACCATCACCACATTATCCCAAGGCATTGTGAAAACCAGTTGTGCACCTGAACTTATAAGTATAGTCAATGAGTTACTATTTCAGAGTGGAATTGTTAATTACAACCCTGCCAAATTCTTGGGGAAGGCACACACCCAACTGGATTTTAAGGCATTGTTTATTAGGTGGCCATCTTGGTCTGGATAAGAACAAGGTGACCTCCATGTTGTGACACTTCCTTGTTCCCCTATTCTGGGCAAAAGACAGGAAAGTGAAAAGAGCAGGAATCAGTTGTTGCTAAGTAACCAGTTTCTATATAAAGAAATGAAGGAAGGGGCCAGGGGCTCTTGATTTCTGGAATCTTTGGGGCTCAGGTGTCTAGATTCTCATAGGTTATCTAGATTCTCTAGATTCTAGGACTGTAAGGGACCTCGAGAGGTCATCGAGTCCAGTTTCAGCCCTCATGGCAGGACCAAATACTGTCTAAACCATTCCTGGTAGACATCTATCTAACCTACTCTTAAATATCTCTAGAGATGGAGATTCCACAACCTCCGTAGACAATTTATTCCAGTGTTTAACCACCCTGACAGTTGGTAACTTTTTTCTAATGTCCAGCCTACACCTCCCTTGCTGCAGTTTAAGCCCATTGCTTCTTGTTCTATCATTAGAAGCTAAGATGAACAAGTTTTCTCCCTCCTCCTTATGACACACTTTTAGATACCTGAAAACTGCTATCATGTCTCCTCTCAGTCTTCTCTTTTCCAAACTAAACAAAACACCAATTATTTCAGCCTCCCTCATTAGGTCATGTCTCTAGACCATTGCAGTCATTCTTGTTGCTCCTCTCTCGGACCATCTCCAATTTCTTCTATCAAATTTCTATAAATGCGGAGCCCATGACTGGCACACACATATCAGAGTTGAGGCCCTAACGCAGGTGCGCAGATTAGTACAGAGCAAGAATGATCTTTCTCCGTGATCTTGCTACAACACATCTGTCTTAATGGCATCCCGAGAATCATTATTTGCTTTTTTTTGCAACAGCTTCACATTGTAGACTCATATTTTAAGCTGTGGTCTCACTATCACCCCATAAAATCCCTTTCTGCCGTACTCCTTCCTAGACAGTCTCTTCCCATTCTGTATGTATGAAACTGATTGTTCCTTCCTAAATGGAGCACTTTGCATTTGTCTTTACTAAACTTCATGCTGTTTACCTCAGATCATTTCTCCAATTTGTCCAGATCATTTTGAATTATGACCCTATCCTCCAAAGCAGTTGCAATCCCTCTCTGTTTGGTATCATCTGCAAACTTAATAAGCGTACTTTCTATGCCAATATCTAAGTTGTTGATAAGGATATTGAACAGAGCCAATCCCAAAACAGACCCCTGTGGAACCCCACTTGTTATACCTTTCCAACAGGATTGGGAACTATTAATAACTACTCTCTGAGTATGGTTATCCAGACAGTTATGCACCCACCTTATAGTCTAAAAGCTCTCTCTCTGTGGTGTGGTACACCTTCCACATTGGTTACTGGCCTGCAGTAGCCACTCACTGAACAAAGTTGTCATCTTGGGGTTTATTAGTTATTTTCTTTTGGGAAGCAGACGTGCACTCTCAGACTAGATCCGATTAGTTAGATCTGATGTTCAACCACAGATGATGCAGTGAGGGATAGGGTGGGTTTGAGATAGGGTGACTTACCTGTCTTTGACACCTGTGATCCACAATTGGTATCAATCGCTGATCTCACCAGTCCAGATTCTGCAGCCTCGCCACTGGGAGTATCTGAAGGAGGTAGAAAAACATCTTTGCTTTATTGAGTGTGTGTGTGCATGTGTATGCTTATATTCCAAATTTCCTGTATCCTTAAATAAAGTGTTGTGGTGATTTCATATCCATGTGATGGTTTCTTTTATTCCAGCTCTGATAGATGGGCTTAAGGGGGGACCCAGCAGGAGATATACTGTATGGCTCCCCAAAGTCTTCTGGTCAGATAGGCTCCCTAAAAATCCTTACAGAATAATCCCTTGGAATTTAAGAGTCTGTGGCAGTCCATCCACAACTTTTAGTTACGTTAGATAGTATGTTTTGTTTAGCCATGTAAACAATAATGTGTATATATATTTGGGAAGTTTTTTAAAGTAGGGCTGAGGAATGTGATGCCTGCCTCTTTAAATGTGTGAACACTCTCCACTCCCAGGAAAAGCCTCAGCTTCAGGTTAGTTTCAGTTTTTCTGCTGGAAGAACAAAGCTATCACCACAGCAAACAGCTGTGTGTTTTGATCAACTCCCTCTGTTAGTCTATCTCCTTCTCTGCTGGGTCAATAATAGGTAGTTGTGGGAAAAATTATCTACACATCTGTCATGAGGGACAGGAGAGTATCTGAAGATCAGTAATGCTGGCTAGGAGTGTATATGTGATCTTTCATTGTTGAAGCAGCTGTGTATGGGAGTTATCAGCATTTCACAATCAGTTGTATAAAATGAAAAATGAAAATGGCGCCTTCTTACTCACAAATCTGATCTCTGTAGGTATTCAGGTTGTATACGCTGATTTTAATGTCAAAAATTTGTTTTTATTCTGGCTAGCACTGCAGAGCACACAGTTACAAGAGAGTGAGCTGGATTCCATTCTGCTTTGATATTATGAAGAAACGTAAGAAAATTCCAACTGTTGTGCCACATTAAAGTAAATTTCTGCAACTCCTTCTTTTATTAGCCTATAGAAGAGCAATACTCATGAACTGGAATATTTCATGGAAGGGGCCTGTCTCCAGGATTCTAAAGTATTGTTCTACTTTGGAAAGTAACTTTGTGAAAAAAGGAATTATTACTGACTTCTAGTTTTACTGCCCCAGCGAATTCCTCATCATGATCATTCAATTCGTAAGAAAAAGGCTGCTTTTCTAACTTGCCACACCTGTAAACTCAAATGAGTATCTGAATGTTATGTCAGCTTCTTTCTAGCTGATATATCATCATCAGAAATAAAGATCTGGTGGATCATATTCTGCCCTTAATTATATTTTAGCTTCCCTATTGTCTTCATACTGTCCAGCTATATATTTCTCATTCTCCTTTTTTTATTTTTGTATCTGAGTGGAAACAAGTTTATGTGGGCAAATATTCAATCATTAAGACTGTATATCTTCCATCTTTTCCTCTGTAATGCTTTAAGAGTGTGCTTGGCAGAATAATTTTTTCAGAACTGTTTATTTGCCATTTATAGTCTAATATGAGATGGATCTTTCTTTCAGTGAGACTGCACAGGTTTTCGTAAGGATGGAATATGTTCCTGCAATTGAGACTTGCATAATGTGGGTGATGATGCATGAACCAAGATAGAATCTAACTCACTCTCTTGTAGCTGTATTGGCTGTGAAGTGCTAACAGAAGTAAAAAAGCAGTGACAATATTTTTTACTGAAGTTGCAAATACATCCCTGAATATCTCCAGGGATCAAATCTTTTGAGAGAGAAGTTGCCATTTTTACATACTCATTTTTCTTACCGTGGTTGCACTGTTGTGTCTATACCTTTAATGATAGAGAAATAGTACCTGCAACTTTTCAGTGAAGTGAATTGCTGTTTCAGTGGATGTTCAGCTAAAGATGTTTTTTATTGCGGGGAAGAAAATTGTGTGTAGATTTTCCTATCCTGGTAGGGGAAGAAGGGTAGTTTCCACCTGCTCACATACTACAGTCTAAAAAATCATAGGATACAATCTGCTAATTTATATTGTTCAGTGATAATCTTCTAGAGATTGTTACCCCCTCTGTTTTGTCAGAACTAATATGGGGTTTTAGTCACTAAGAGCTATGCAGCTAAATTTTCACTCAAACCTTTAGGGCTGTCAAGCAATTAAAAAAAAATAATCTCAATTAATTGCACTGTTAAACACTAACAGAATACCATTTATAAAATATTTTTGGATGTTTTCTACATTTTCAAATATATTGATCTCAATTACAACACAGAATACAAAGTTTACAGTGCTCACTTTATATTTATATTTTATTACAAATATTTGCACGGAAAAAACAAAATAAATATTTTAAATTCACCTAAAAGTACAGTAATAGAAAATCTCGTTTATCATGAAAAGTTGAACTACAATGTTGAATTATGTAGACAAAAATAACTGCATTCATAAACAATATGTAAACCTCAGAGCCTACAAGTCCATCTCAGTCCTAAACTTCTGTTCAACCAACTTGTTCAGACAAACAAGTTTGTTACATTTGCAGGGAGATAGAGTGCTGCCAACGTTCCCGCCCGCTTCTTGTTTAACAATTGGAGTATCACCTGAAGTGAGAACAGGCATTTCGCATGTGCACAGTAATACACTGGTGGTCACCAAGATATTTATACCAGCAGATTGCACTAAACATTCATATACCTTCATACATCATCCACCATTCTTTGGAGACATGGCTCCATGCTGATGATGCTTGTTAAACACCAATAAATGCATATTAAATATTTGTGACTGAAACGCCTTGTGGAAGAATTGAGTGTGTCCCCTGTGCCCTGGTTTTTGCCTGCATTCGGCATATATTGCATGTTTATAGAGTTTCCAGGATGATGACGGCAGCAATGTTGTGTGATACAAACACATGTCACTGCAGGTTGACAAAAGTGCAAAAGAAGGTATCAATGTGAAGATTTTAAAAATAGCTACAGCAGCTCGGCCCATACGATTTAAAGAATTTGAATGGCGTTCCAAACTCTGAGAGGGACTAGGGTGTGGAGCTTGTTTTCAAGAAAAGGTCTTAAAATGGGCACTTTCCAACACAGAAACTAACAGAACCTGAATCACCAAAAACAGCAAATTAACCTTCTGCTGGTGCATCCTGACTCGAGATGATTAAGAACATGCTTCGGCTGCTCTGCTCTCGGATCATCTTATGAGCATGACCCCATCAGGCACTACTGGATGCATATCCTGCTGGAATTTTAATGTTGAAGCATGACAGACATATGAATCTTTAGCATATCTGGCAGGGTAAAACCTTTGGTCAACACCAGCTACCAAAAATGCCATGCGAATGCCTGTTCTCACTTTCAGGTAACATTGTAAATAAAAGCAGGCCAAGAGTATCTCCCATAAAGAGTAAACAAGGCTTGTTCAGCCAATTTGCTAAGACCAAATAGAGAAGTGGATGAAACTGAGTGAACTTGTAGGCTCTGTAGGTTTTACATTGTTTTGTTTTTGAGTGGTAGAGCCAGTTCATGTAACCAAAAAAATCTATATTTGTAAGCTTTCACTGTCAGAAAACAATGGTGGCATTACAGTACTTTTGTGGGTGAGTCTGAAAAATACTATTATTTCGTTTCTTATTTGCGCGTTTTGTTAATAATTTTTTTTTAACAGTACAAACTATTTGTATATAGAAGATAGTGGAATATACAAAGTGAGCACTGTACACTTTGTATTCTGTGTTGTAATAGAAATCAATATATTTGAAAATGTAGAAAAACATCCAAAAATATTTAATACATTTCAATTGGTATTCTATTGTTTAAGTGTGATTAATCTTGATTAATCTTTTTAATTGCAGTAAAAAAAATTTTTAGTTTATCGCGTGAGTTAACTGCAATTAGTCAACAGCCCTGCTTTAAATATGGAGGGGTTAGTTATTGATCAGAGTCTGGGTACACACAGAAATGTTCTTCCCAAGGCTTATTACCATTTTTGTAATACTGTGATCCCACTGCTGTAGAAGTAGTAAATATAATGTTCAATGCCTTTCCCTACCTTTTCAAATTTGTAATGTTATTTCTATGAATTAACAACAATTCACACAAAAGTACTTTTCATAAGATTTTACTATTACATCCTGCCAAATTACAGTTTGAAATACAGTCAGTTAATACCCGTTTTATTAACATTTCTGGTCTCATTTGGATAGATTAAACACTGATACTGTAATAGTAGAAAAAATATAAGAATATAATTTTTCAAGTACTTACGCCTACCAAAACTCTTCCCCTGAATGTAATGAGATATTTCTTTGCAGTCATGGACTTCAAAGGAGTGCAATGAACGTGACATCACATCTGATTTTTTAACTTAATGTTTCTGAAAATAACACTAAAGAATATGAGAATTGAAAGAAAAATTCCTTTAATTTCAGTTTGTTTAGTCTGTGCCTTTGACAACACTTTGTGGATAGTGAATTTCACTGCTTCCTTGCACAGTCCAATGGATAGCAAAACAGGACTGACTGGGCAACAGGAAACCTAGCTGCTATTCCTAGCTCTGTCATTGGCTTGTTGTTTGGCCTTTGGAGAGTCACTTAGGGCAAAATTAGATTTTTTTTTTAACTTGAGCACCTAAAGCTATATTTTGGTATCTATGTAAATAGCGTGATTTTTACCAGTGAGGAGCATCTAGGACTATAGGAGTCATGGGTCCCGTGTACCTTCCAGAATCAAGCTGTTTCTTTACGTGCCTAAATATGGGTGTACATGTCATCTGTAGATACTTCTCAGTCTTCTGCTTTGGCTACCAGGCAGTTCAGTAAGGTCCTGCTCTTGCTGCTGCTTTGAAGCCCCCTACAGGAGTATATGCATGGTTAGTAAATAGTCGAGAGCCTAGAATATCTGTGCCACCTGGATCCTTCATCTGAAAGAGCTGTCATTTTTATTTGTCTTCACTGCTCCAGATGGAAGAGTCTGAGGGAGATACGTTGCTTGGATCTAATTAGCAGACTGTGGCCTAAAACATTATTGCCATCTTATTGCCCTAGTCAGTAGGAACTGTCTCGTCATTTTCTATTTTGGCTCATATAATAACAACTCAGCCTCTGAAGGGGAAAGTTGTTCATGTGACGTTAGAGTTCTGTTGATATATCAGAACTGAGGACTACTGTCACCTTGGGTTTTGGCAAATATGAACTCACATAAGTCATAGAATCATAGGACTGGAAGAGACTTGATGAGATCATCCAGTCCAGTCCCATGCACTCATGGCAGGGCTAAGTATTATCTAGATCATCCCTGACAGGTGCTTGTTTAACCTGAATTTAAAAATCTCTAGTGACAGAGATTCCACAACCTTCTTAGGCAACTTATTCCAGTGCTTAACACCCTGACAGGAAATTTTTCCTAATGTCCAACCTAAATTGTCGTTTCTGCAATTTAAGCCCATTGCATCTTGTCCTATTAAGGAAAACAATTTTTCTCCCTCTTCCTTGTAACAACCTTTTATAGATTTGAAAACTGGTATCATGTTCCCCCCTCAGTCTTCTCTTCTCCAGACTAAACAAACCCAATGTTTTCAATCTTCTCTCATAGGTCATGATTTCTAGAATCATAGAATCATAGAATATTAAGGTTGGAAGGGACCACAGGAGGTCATCTGGTCCGTCTAGACCAATCCCCTTTAATCTTTCTTGTTGCTCCTTCTCTGGATTTTCTCCAATTTGTCCACATCTTTCCTGAAATGTGGCACCCAGAACTGGACACAATACTCAGTTGAGACCTAATCTGTGGGGAGAAGAATTACTTCTCATGTCTTTCTTACAATACTCCTGCTCTAATACATCCCAGAATTATGTTTGCTTTTTTTTTCAACAGCATGACACTCTTGACTCATTTACCTTGTGATCCACTAGAACCCCCAGATTCCTTTCTGCAGTACTCCATCCTAGGCAGTTATTGCCCATTTTTATGCATATGCCTGTTTGTTCCTCCCTAAATGGAGTACTTGCCTTATTTGTCTGTACTTAATTTTATCCTATTTACTTCAGACCATTTCTCCAGTTTGTCCAGATCATTTTTATTTTTAATCCTATCCTCCAAAGCACTTGCAACTCCTCTCTGCTTGGTATCATCTGAAAACTTTATTAGAGTACGCTCAGTGCCATTATCTAAATAATTGATGAAGAATTGAATAGAACCAGACGCAGAACTGATTCCTTTGGACCCCACTTAATATGCCCTTCCATCTTGACTGTGAATTACTCATAGCTACTCTCTGGAAATGGTTTTCCAACCAGTTATGCACCCATCTTATAGTAGTTCCATCTAGGTTGTATTTCCATAGTTTGTTTATGAGAAAGTTATGAGAAACAATATCAAAAGCCTTACTAAATTCAAGATATACCACATCTACCACTTCCCCACCTATCCACAAGGCTTGTTATCCTGTCAAAGAAAGCTATTAGGTTGGTTTGACGCAAATTGTTCTTGACAAATCTATGTTGTTACTTATGACTTTATAATCGTCTACGTGTCTGCAAATTGATTACTTAATTATTTGCTCCATTATCTTTCCAGGTACTAAAGTTAAAATCACTGGTCTGCAATTCCTTGGGTTGTCCTTATTTCCCTGTTTATAGATTGGCACTGCATTTGCCATTTTTCAGGACTCTGGAATCTCTCCAGTCTGCCATGACTTTTCAAAGATAATGACTAATGGCTCAGATATCTCCTCAGTCAGCTCCTTGAGTATTCTAGGATGCATATCCTCAGGCCCAACCTGTGAGGATGAGCAAATACCCAGTGAACCTGAACCTTTTGAGCTAAAGTTGAATGGATTAGCACAGCTCTAATTTCAGTGCATTGTAAGGAACCAATTGCAATTTGATCTGATTAAATCCTGCTAATACTAAAGTTTGCTTCCACTGTATGTCATTCATAAACCCTGCCCACATACTACAGCATAAACTAATCAGATCCTGATTTGCTAACTAACTACCCTTACTCTGCAAGTAGTCCCACTGAAATCAAGGCGGTCAAGTACAAAATGTATATTGTTAAATTAACTGCAGAGAAAGCAATTTCCCATACCATTGCTCCCTAGGAAATGCATTGAACCACTGTATAACTCTTACTGTAAGTGAATAATCCCAGATGTTTTAAGACTGATTGTGCAGTTGCTGTAAAGTCAGTGAAGCTACACATGGGTTCAAGGGTCCACCTATTTACACTGGATTGCAGGAATGGGACCATAATTTATTTTGGCCAACTGGGACTTCAGCTCAGAAGATCAGTTGTATTCTTTGAATATTTTAACAGGTCAACAATACAGGTTTTTTGTTTTTGTGGGGTTTTCTAACAGATCTTTTTACTGTACTTTTAGGGACAAACTTCCTTCCAGAATACTCATGATTAAGGCTATGTTTTAGTCAGGGGTGTTTTTAGTAAAAGTCATGGACGGGTCATGGGCAGTAAACAAAAATTCACATCCTGTGAACTGTCCATGGCTTTTACTATATACCCCTGACTAAAACTTGTGATGACCAGCTTGGGGAGGGGAAGGCCCTGGGGATGCCCCAGGTTCCCAGGGGAGCATGGCCCAAGGTGCACCATGGGTGCTCAGGAGGTGTGTGTTTTGGCAGGTTTGGGGCAGGTTCCCTACCTGACTTCTGGGAAGTGGTGACCTCCAGCTCCTAGCTCCATATGCTGCCTCCCTTCGTCCCAAGCCCCAGTTCTGCATCTCCCATTGGCTGGAAATCGCAGGCAATGGGTGCTGTGGGAGTGGTGCCTGCAGGTGGAGGCAGCACTTGGAGCTAGAAACTAAGGGAGGAGAGTTTCTGTTGTCTTTCCGGGGAGCCCCCCTTCCCAGTTAAGCACCGCCCTGCACCCCAATCCCCATCCCTGGGCCCCCACGACCCAAATACCTGCTGCTGGAAGGCTGGGGGACCTGAGACTGCCCCAGAAATGGCTGGTACAACTGGCCCAGAGGCTGCCCAAGCTGCTCAGGAAGCTCTCGGGCCAGCCGCACGGGCTGCTGCAGAAGTTACGGAGGTCACAGAAAGTCTCGGAATCCATTACTTCTGTGACCTCTCTGACAAACACAGAACCTTAATCGTGATCACTGATTTCTGGTTTTCTTGGGAATTTTAAAAACTAAGATTTCAGGACCTTAATTTATTATTGGGAATGGATTTAATTTCTCCAGTGCATTCCTCTCTGTTATACACCTGCATTAGTTCCATATTCAGAACACATTTCTGCTGCCATTGAAGTCATTGAGAATATTAGCATTGATTTCAAAGGGACTAACATCATGCTCATAGCATATATGTGAATGGGCATAGACATTTGCTTTACCTCCTTACAGTGCATATTGGGTTCAGAGATTGAACAGAGAGAAGTTGGGGAAGAAAGATATATTTGTTACAAGCAAACTACACTGCTTATAAAAGCATTGATAGTATCTGAGTTATAGGCAATGCTAGTCAGCTTGTGAATCGTGCAATAATAGATGGCAGGGCAGGAAGAACTCTCATGGCTTACATAGTCCACAGGCCTATGTAGAACAGGACTTTCCTCTAAATTCTTCAAATCTTTTATTGTCTCCTCTTAAATACCTTTAGTGATGGTGCCTTAATCAGGTCATATTTGCTAGGCAGATCATTTCATTGGCTAATTACTCTTACGGATCAAATTATTTTTTTTTAATAACAAACCTAAAGTTTTCCAAGTTTTGTCTTTCTACTTTCAAACTACTGCATCTTGTTATGGTGTCCTGCTAGTCATTGTATCCATAAATAATCACTCCCTTTTTAAGATTGCCTCTACTGGTTTGTAGATGCATCAGGCGAGGTATTTCCAGCAAAGATAAGGAGGTGTTAGTACCGTTATATAAGGCACTGGTGAGACCTCATCTGGAATACTGTGTGCAGTTCTGGTCTCCCATGTTTAAGAAGGATGAATTCAAACTGGAACAGGTTCAGAGACGGGCTACTAGGATGATCGGAGGAATGGAAAACCTGCCTTATGAAAGGAGACTCAAAGAGCTTGGCTTGTTTAGCCTGGCCAAAAGAAGGCTGCGGGGGGATATGCTTGCTCTATATAAATATATCAGGGGGATTAACGTTAGGGAGGGAGAGGAATTATTTAAGCTTAGTACTAATGTAGGCACAAGGACAAATGGGTACAAACTGGATATTAGGAAGTTTAGACTTGAAATTAGACGAAGGTTTCTAACCATTAGGGGAGTGAAGTTCTGGAACAGCCTTCCGAGGGAAGTAGTGGGGGCAAAAGACTTATCTGGCTTTAAGACTAAGCTTGATAAGTATATGGAGGGGATGTTATGATGGGATAGTTTAATTTGGGCAATTGATCTTGGATTATCGGCAGATAAGTCTGCTCAATGGTCTGTGAGGGGATGTTGGATGGGATGGGAACTGAGTTACTGCAGAGAATTCTTTCTTGGGTGCTGGCTGGTGAGTCTTGCCCACATGCTCAGGGTTTAGCTGATCGCCATATTTGGGGTCGGGAAGGAATTTTCCTCCAGGGCGGATTGGCAGGGGCCCTGGAGGTTTTTCGCCTTCCTCTGCAGCGTGGGGCATGGGTCGCTTGCTGGTGGATTCTCTGCAGCTTGAGGTCTTCAAACCACAATTTGAAGACTTCAATAATTCGGACATAGGTTAGGGGGTTGTTATAGAAGTGAATGGGTAGGGTTCTGTGGCCTGCTTTGTGCAGGAGGTCAGACTAGATGATCATATTGGTCCCTTCTGACCTATGAGTCTATGAGATGGTTAGCATCCTCCCTTTATCTCAGTTTCTTGAGGCTTATGTACTTGTTCAGTTTCCTCAACCTCTCACTGCTAATCTTTAATTTTTGTTGTCCTTCACTGGGTTCTTTAAACCTATCAATGTCCTATTTCTAATAAAGGTCTCAAACTATAGTATCAAGATGGTGTATGTCAGCATTATTATTCCTCTTGATCTTTATATAGTTTATTCTAGAATATTGCTTCTATTCTAAAATAGAATTTGCTTTTTTAGTCTTTACAGCTACATATAAAAGGTGAACATTTTCCCAGTTACCTCACAGTGTATTCTCAGTAATGAAAGTATAGTAGAATCTGTAAAACCACTTTGTGGGTTCTGTGGATAAAAGTTGTGTCTTCAGATTGTTAACCTCTGACTCACTTTATCGAGTCACTGTGATTAAGGGGTTCACGATCTGATCGAACATTATGGAAATCAGTTGCATTGTGAACACTTGTCCTCTGGTGTATACGTTATGGCTCCTGAATTCTTTCCCAGCACTGCTCAGCATAAAAAGCTACCTAATTCAGGCATGGTTTTAGTGGAGGAACTGACTTTTTACTTTTCTCTTAATATGCCATAATGTTATATTGTAAAAAGGCAACAATATGGAACAGCAATAAAATGATAAACTCTGTCTTCATGTCAGTTCAAATTAGGTATATAGTGAACACTTGGACTTAGTTGACTCAACAAGCCACCATGACCACTTACAGTCCAGTCACTAGGCATAAAGCAAATGAAAATGTGGTAAATTTTCTCTAGTTGTATTCCAGGCCACTGATGTACTCAGCTTACTGCCCATCATGTCGACCAATAGTGTTTCATTTTTTCTTTGTACCCCTCTGTATGTCTAGATCTACCTGTCATCTCCTTCTTTATACTTGGATTTTAAGCTTTTTGAGGCAAAGACTGGCTTTTGTTTTGTGTTGTTGCTTAGCACAATGGGGTCCTTGCCCATAACTAGGCACGATGACAGTGCAAATAATATATAGTAATATATGAATTTCAACATTAGGAAAACAATATGTAAAAATGGAATATTATAATAATTTTTCTAGTAATCTGAGCTATGTTTTTAATTCATGTGGTGATTTTCCTGTTTGGGACACCAAAACACACTGTGAATATTAGATTTGCCATAGCTCTCTCTAAGTTTCCATTCTGATAGGGACAAAAACTGAGGTTAAATTCTGCTATTGGGCTCACACCTGAGTATGGAGTGGTGTGTACCTGTGCCAGCCAAAGGCATCACTGGGAAAACATTGGGTATGTAGCTCTCTCCTTTTCATTCAGAACTGCTGTTTCGGTGATATGATGTGGTGATGACGAGGACTAGGTACAATTTAGCTTGACGTGATTTTGTGGCTAAGGATGCCTGCTGAACAGACACACATGGGAGCATGTTTGTATGGGTCAATTTATCTGGAAAAAAAAAATGGTCTGATGACAAGTTTTACATGGAATGACCTTTAGAAACTCTCTCTGGATTAAAATTCTGCCCGGTCATAGGGAGGCACACATCCTATTGGGCTTGTGCCACAGCTGAATTTGATCTCTCAGGTCCTGTTTCATTTAGTTTATTCAGTGTAACTGATGAAGTATATAAAACATTTTAGAAAAATGTTTGAGAATAACAGCAAAGTAATTTTTTCCAAGTCTAAATTCATAAATTATGAATGTGAAACATTTTAGCCTTCAGCTCAGAATGGATTTTTTTATCAGGTTTTTTTTTTGTTTTACAGGGCCTCTGAGTGCATTGGTGGGGGTGAGGGGTTGCATTATAAATAATATGACCATTATTATGTATTTATACCAGTCTTTCCCTGATTATTTTTCCTTCTCTGCAAGAGAGTATAATTCAAATTTCCTTTGGCTATAACATTGTCAAGTCTGTTAGCGTAGCTTTCTACCAGTTTCATAGTGCAAACCTGTCCTAAACTGGCTGTCACTAACCTCACGCCCTCCCTTGTGTAAGGGGTATGTTTGTGGTGTTACTATGACTGTACTAACCTGCCCAGAGAAAGTGGTCTTAAACCCACATTTGCCACACTCCTCTTCACCATCACAGCTTCGCACCAACTGCATCTCAGTTGGGCTAGCTGGTCTGCTCAATAAAAATTACAGACTTAACACAATCAAAGTGATTTACAAACAATTATTCAGTAATGATTATCTTTCTATTGTAATTTGATCATTTTAGACGGACATGTATAAGACTTGTGACACAGTTGTGCCTGACCAAATTGTGCTCTCAGTTTTTCATGCGAAGTCAGTGGAGTTGAACACATGTGAATAAGAACAGAAACTGGCCTTCTGAAGCCAATGCTTTCAAAAATGGGTGCCTAAAATTAGCCTCCATAAGTCCATAATCGTTTGATTTTTTTAAGTGTTACACACTCCAAAATACCCACTACCTTCAAGTGAAACTGAAGGTATTCAGCATTCTGCAGTCAAGCCATTGCTCTTTAGGTGCCTAGAGGCACCCAAGTTTGAGATTTTTGGTCATCATTCTTCTTCCTTGTCTTTTGTCACAAATCAGATTCCCTGCTTTTTACCAGGAGATAGACAAAGCATCTTCTGTTGTTTTGTTTGTTTGTTTGTTTTTGCTCTTACATAGGGAAATGTGACGCAAGCCCAAAAGGGTCTTGTGCTTTTACCCTAGTAAATTGTGCCTCTCAACTAAGATCCTGCTAAAGGATCCTGGGTTTTCAAATCACTGTACTGCCCTGTGATTTTGCTACTCTGTCCCTGCCTACTTTACGGACTGGAGACTGTAACAAGGCATTTCAAGTTTCCTTCACCTTGCCTCCCTCCCTTGCTCCACTGCACCAGGAAGAAATACATTCTGGCAACAGAACATAGGCTTGGCAGACTGCCAGTGACTGAGTTAGCAAATCCCTTTTGAGGATCAGCCTGGTCAAGTATGAATAAAGGAAGTGCACTGTTCTGCCTGCTTCCCTGGTAGCCTGCACCACCTTTAAGGCCAGTTTTGCAGCCCTCTTTACCTTTTTATAAACAGGAGAATGATTTCAAAGATGCTCAAGCTCTTAATAGCAGCTCTTAACCCTAGAGTTAGCTTTTTTCCTTGGCCAGGGCTAGCTGCCAGGTTGCCACCTAAGTAACCCTTCCTCATAAGCAAGGCTTGCTGCTGAGTCACCATTTAAGCACCTTAAAGATTCCCCCATCATTTTCTTAGCTTAGTTTTACACTCCTTATTCTTCTAAATTGACACTTCTCGATCCCTGTTGAACACACCTGTTTGCCCTACAGTCTATCCCTGGTTATCTGAGAGCATATACTTGTCTACTTGCTTGCATTATTGAATTCTGTAAAACATTTTGGGAGAGAGTTGCTATGGCAGGTGCTTTAAAAAATGAAGTTGTACTGTATTTCCAGCACTATGCCTTCACACTGAATGCTTGAAAGAAAAATGGATGCCCTTCATTACATAAAGTCTCAGAAAGCAGTTGTCTGTTATTGAGCAGAATTTCTCTTTCTCCTAAAGATTAGGGTGGGGAGTGAGTCTAATTTACATAAATAAAAAACTAAGTACTTGTTTTATTCTTTTTACAAGATCCTAAAACTAAAACAAAATACATATTTATAGCTTTTAAATTAATTTAGTGGGAATGCAATAATAGGTCTAGCTGCTATACTTATCTTCAGAATACACATTAATCCATCTCATCTATTTAGCCATGGAACAATTATTCACAAATAATTATAATAATTTCCTTCTATGTCCTGCACTCTTGGCTTAGAGAGACCCACCTCTAAAAGTACCCATGCCTACTCAATCCTTGGATGAGACGGTGTCACTTTGTGCTAATTTTAGTAGTGCTGGTTGACACCCAGAGTGAATGGCCACTTTGTTATTGTAACATTAGCTACTAAAAGGTAATATTCAAGTTGTTAACAAGGAAAAGGAAAAATGAGGTAGCTAAGCAATACATTGTGACAAGGATTTCTATCATGCTGAGATATTACAGGTGATGGGGTAGAATTTTAATATTACTGTGTATATTTTATAAGAGTCAGAGGTATATTTTGGGAGGAGTGGTTGTAAGGGTCTCAGAGTTTGGATATTTATACAAAGGTTCTCCAACTCATCTGAATCTCGTAAGCCTAAAGGCATAGAGAGAAGGTGATCCCTGCTGGAAATGACTATTTTCAGATGAAGAAACCACTAGTTCTGTGTAGCAGAGGAGGAGGTGAAACTTGTGAATTAATTATCAGCTCAGTGTTTAATTTGAATCAATGGAAATGCCAGAATGATTGAAGAATGTGTACTGAAGATCAAGGAGTTCAAGTGACATGGGAAAACCAGATATTTGCATTAGAAACCTGGGCCCATTTCCTCAATTTATTAACCCATTATTCCGGAATGAATGCATTTGTGAGAAATAGAAGCACATCTGAGATTCCAGCTGGGTTTCTGATCACCAGGTGGTAGATGGATTAGGGTGGAGCAGGAGGCTGGGTTTAGAGTAGAGTAGAGACTGAGGAATTGAGGAAAAGGTCATTTGGAGCAGGAGGTGTTGGCTGCCACTCCTGAACACCCCCCGAGGCTGGGGAGTAAGGCTGTACTGGAGTGGCAGTCTTGAAGTTGGGGAGAGAGGCAGGGGGAGAGTTGGGCAGAAGAAGAGTTGGAGATGGAGCAGCAGAGCCAGACAGTAATATTGGTGCCTTGAGGCATTAAAGTTTAATGCTTGGAAGGAGCTGCTTCACTGTGAATTGGCTGTTAATAAACATTTTGATCAGTGAAGTGTACATGAAACACAAACATGGCAGCACTCTGATTCAGAAAAATGATTGACTGATGTCACATTAAACTGAATGATTAAATACACATATTGGCTCCATTGTGTCTACCTGTCTTGGCAGAAGAGACTCACTGTAACAGAAAAGTTAGAGATTTACAGGTAAGACAGAAAAGCAACTGACACAGCAGAATCTTCTGTAAGGTCTGGCAGAAGCACTAACAGCAGCTGCTTCAACAAGACCCACTTCCTCACTCATCTCTCCCTACCAGGGTTAACAGCGGTGGTCTTTGAGTCAATATTGTAGGTTTCATCCTTGGAAAAAAATCTTACCTACATTGTTTCTTTGCCAGTGCAGCCACAAGCTGAACAATCAATTCCTGCAATGAAATGTTACCTTGCTGAACGACTTAGATACTGCAAGTTGTTCGAGTAATGAACAGCGAAACTTTGTCATGTTCAGGTGACTTGGTATGAGATTAATGTCTCAATTCACACTTTGCCTTCTGATTATGTATGTTCTGAATAGAGATGGTAGAACATTTCTTACAATTTTGTTGTGTCAAAATGACAAAAAATGACATTTTTGATCAACTCTTGTTCTGAATGGACGTTTAAGCTGATAGGCAATTTTGTTACAGATCCTCATTTGCTGTTAGAAGATGTAGTGTTCAGAATTTCTGAAAATGAGCCTTGTCTATTTACATACACAAATGAGGTTCACCTTTTAGAGAAATTGCACTTTCAGGAAGAGCTGCTGAATACACCCCTTACCAAATGGAAGGAAGAAAAGGTGTAGGTTAGACATCACGAAGAGCAAAGACCAAGAAGGCATTGAGTTGGGTGGGGTTGCACAGGTGTAAGTATATTCAAAATTTGGCATGCTCTGGCTAATGAATCAGATGATGATGAAAATACCTGATGCTTTGTGTCAGGAGTGGACTGTTCTTCCTTTCTTGATTATATATGTGCTTTATGATATGTGCTTTGTTTAAAGCCCACAATTAATAAGATGAAGTTAATGGGAGTTTTTCAATTTGCAACACCAAAGGGAGCAGGATCAGAGCCTAAGACAGCTCCAGCACAACTATCTCTGTTGACCACAGAGGTGGTATTATGGATCTCTCAAGCAGAGAATTCTTTCCTGAGTGCTGGCTGGTGAGTCTTGCCCACATGCTCAGGGTTTAGCTGATTGCCATATTTGGGGTTGGGAGGGAATTTTCCTCCAGGGCAGATTGGCAGGGGCNCAGCTTGAGGTCTTCAAACCACAATTTGAAGACTTCAATAATTCGGACATAGGTTAGGGGGTTGTTATAGAAGTGGATGGGTAGGATTCTGTGGCCTGCTTTGTGCAGGAGGTCAGACTAGATGATCATATTGGTCCCTTCTGACCTATGAGTCTATGAGGTATGTCCCAGGCGATATAGCAGTTTGAGTTTACAGATCAAAATCAACACCATGAACTCCAGCCACAAGCCACCAGATTGCCACTGTACATAAGGAAGTACAACTGTCATGTGCTCATCATGAGATACTTCATTTAAGAAACATGTCTGTCATGCTCTGCACGAGCTTCCATTGCTGAATGGAATTTACTAAACAATTATGTTGATCATGCACAAAATGGAACGCAATCCACAGCTTGCTTGCCCTCAGCTGTGATAGCTCAGAATTCCAAATGGAAACTAACGGAATGTTTTTCCCTCGTGATAAACCTAAAATACTTTCCATCATGCTATTTGTGCATGGCAAGTTTCAGGGCTGCTACTAGCAGGTCAGGCTCTTGTACCAGATATGGACTGGCTACAGAGCTTTCTTCCCAGAGAGAGATACCAGAAACATGTTCACTTTAATATACTTTAATGCACTTCCAGATATATCTTGAATGGTGAGAAGGAGAGAGACAAGGTGTATGAGGTAATATCTTTCATTGGACTAACTTCTGTTGGTTGGAGAGACAAGCTTTCGAGCCACACAGCTCTTCTTCAGGTCTGGGAAAGGTTCTCTGAGCGACACAGCTAAATGCAAGATGATACCAAGCATTTTTATGATTCATTATTATTATTAATGTTTATTACCGTACAGCTACTGTTACATTTTGCTTCACTCACATACAAACTGCTAAAGACTGTCTTGTTTATTCTGTATGTGCAGCAACTTTAAGATGAAATCTTAAAAGAGGATTGTTCTCTTCCAAGTGAAAGAATTGACTCCTCCCTGCTAGAGATGAAAGTCTTCCAAGGGAGAACTTTCTCTTGTGCCAGTGAAAACACCTCAGTAGCTACTATGTTTTATTGAAGGCGTCAGCAGTGCAAACAATACACTATGCAGAGGGAAGACGTTTGTTGCTGTTACTGATTTTATTTTTAATGAGCTGAAAGCAGCCAGTCTTCTGTTCCCCCTGTTGCTGTGTCACAGAGCCTTCTACTCACAAGTTCAAATCAGCATGGCCCTTGAGCACAATTTGAAGGCTGAAATCTCTGCCTAAATGAAGGATTTCTTTTGGACATAAAAAATGAGAGAATTGAGGCTTTGCGTTTTCACTTCAATACCTCTTCTGTGCTTAATAAATTCCTCAGGCTAAGGATGAAAGAACAAACAAACCTCGAATAAAACAAGATTAGCAGGACGGCATGATGTGCAATATTTCCATTCTTTATATTATGCATGTTACCAAGCATGGGATAAAGTGATCTTTTTGCATGCATATGGACATTATTTTCTATTGCACTGCACCTTGTTGTAGTCATCTAAACCAGCGTAAAAAGGGTGTAAAACCAGCATCAAGTCAGAATGGTAATTTTACACTCATTTTCAACTAGCATAAATGAGGACATGGTAAATCAGACCCAGGTGTGTGTGTAGCGAGCCAAAGATGTCTTTGACATTTTAGGGGGAAGCGGGGAGCTCTGACATCTATCTGAGCTGATCTGCAGTATTTCCAGAATACATTTAAGCAAACGTGAAAATAGGAAGATGTGGAAACATAGGAGATAGAATGAATCAATTGACTGAGTTTGCCTTCCTTCTGTAGGCAGAAGGTGCTACTCAGGCACTGAATCAACACACAAGGATGTATCTCTGTTTGTTGGGTATATTTCGTGGAGGATGCTCAATAGAAAAGGCTTAGATCAAAACTAAGATCATATTTAAAAGTATAAATGTTAATGCAGAACACATGAGATAGGAATATTTTTTGGCAAATTTTATACATACACAGTATTTTAAGGCCTATAATATAGAAAACTAGTTCTATTAACTTATCCACATAGAATTATGTGCATTATGCTACTCATATAATAAATTAATGAAAAGAAAAGTCACAGCTCTACTAGTAATTATGTGGCCATATTTGGAGGATTTAAAATACGTTGAGGAATAAATGCCAGAAATCTATTTTCAAATATTGGTATCTAGTTTTTTGGGGGATTATCACTGCTGCTATTATTGCTCCTGTTTGTGTTTTTTGTTTCTGTGTATGAATGCAAAGACCAACATATATAGAGGTTAGAGAGAGAAGGTGGGGCAGGTCATATATTTTATTGGACCAATTTCTGTTGGTAAAAGAGACAAGCTTTCAAGCGTAGGACCAGTCTACACTAGAAAATTAGGTCAGTTTAACTGTGTTAGTCAAGGGTGTGAAAAGTTTATACCCCCTGAGTGGCGTAGTTAAGCTGACCTAAGTCTCCATGTAGACAGTGCTAGGTCAACAAAAGAATTCTTCCACCAACTTAGGTACCACCTGTCAGGATATGTCTACACTACAAAATTATGTCAATTTAAGTTACATCAGCATAAAGCCATTGCTTTTGTGTGTCCACTCTACACTCCCTGTGTCAGTGGTGTGTGTCCTCATTAGCAGTGCTTGCATCTATACAGAGAGCAGTTCACTGTGAGTAGCTATCTTACTGTGCAACTTGCCACCATCTAGTGTAGAGTGTTTTGAGAAGCTTTTGCAATGCCACATGGGGCCAAAATGAGTCGTGCAGGAGTGACTGGGAGCATGATTTCAATGTCCCATAATGCAGTGTTCTCCATCCTATTATAATTTAATCTGCAGCCCATAACGTTTTACGCCTCTTTTCAAAATCCCCACAAACCCATGTGTCCCTTCTCACTTTCCACCACCTATGTCAGAAGCATGGCTCCTGCACAGCTCTGCAATATTGTGATGAATGTTGCAAGCACATGGCTCCTGATTCTGTAATATTTGCAGAGCTACCAGAGGTCCTGCAGGGAACATGGTGATTCCTTGGGGGCTAGATTGCTGTGGGACATGGAAAGAAACAATTCAAGGTTGTTGGTGGCATTCACAGAGAAGCTGAAGATGGTGGAGCGCTGGTTCTGGGCTTGAGAAGCAAGCACTGACTGATGGAATCGCATTGTCATTCAGGTTTGGGATGATAAGCAATGGCTGCAGAACTTTTGCCATGTTCCTGAACCAACCTTCCAGTGCAGCAACAACAAAATGAGATCTGCAGTGAAGAAGAGAATGACAATCACTGGGTGGAAACTTGCAATGCCTGATTGCTGCCAATCAGTCAGTAGTGAATTTGGAGTTGGGAAAACTATTATGGGCGCTGTTGTGATGCAAATATGCAGGCCTATTAGTCACCTTCTGCTATGAAGAACTCTGACTGGGATCAATGTGCAGAGAATGGTTTTGCAGTAATGGGGATTCCAAACTGCGGTGGGGCAATAGATGGCATGCATATATCTATTTTGGCACCAGACTATCTTGTCACTAGGGTGACCAGATGTCCCAATTGTTATAGGGACAGTCCCAATATTTGGGGCTTTTTTTATATGGGCTCCTATTACCTCACCCCCTGTTCTGATTTTTCACACTTGCTAACTGGTCACCCTACTTAGCACTTTCTGTTGATGTACACTGTGACACTTTTCTATGGTAATCCAAGCGCTGGTGACTCACCAAGGATGCTTTACCAACATCAATGTGGGCTGGTTAGGGAAGGTGCATGGCACACACATCTTTAAGAACATAGGACTGCAAGCAGAGACTTTCTTTCCAAACTGGTGAATTACCATTGGGGATGCTGAAATGCCAGGAGTGATCCTGGGAGATCCTAGCCTACCCCTTAATTCCATACCTCATGAAACTACACACCAGTCATCTTGACAGTACCAAGGATCATTTCAGCTACTGGCTCAGCAGATGGAGACTGGGAGTTGAATGTGCCTTTGGTCATTTGAAAGATTGCATTGCTGTGGATCCCTGTGATGGGGGCATGACTCATCACTGCAGCACCTCCTGCTGGCTGTCCAGGGAATTAGCGCTGCACCTTCTTCTGGTGGTGTCTCATCTGCTGTCACCTCTGTTCCTGGACCCACATCACCCACCGTGGCATCCTCTTCAGTGATAATTCCCTCCAGCTGTGCCACACTGTGTTTCCCTGCCTTCCAGGGGGACCTGCAGTCTACTGTCTGGCCACTCCATTTGGTGGCAAACCGCAGTCCATGGTCTGGCACCTTCCTTCAGTGGCAAACTGCAGCCCACTGTCTAGCCCCTTCCTTCAGTGGATCCCGCACCCTCTCTGCCCTTGTGTCAGGGCCTCAGTTGGCAGCTCCCTGCAGCTCCCTGTGTCTCTGTCCGCAGCGCTGCCCTCTGCCTGCAAGACAGCCAGTCCTCCTCCCTCCTCAAGCTCCAGGGAGTGACTTTCTCTGCTCTGTTCTGCAGCCCTTCTTATATGGGCCAAACTGGCTTTGATTGGCTGCTCTCAAAAGCCCTTCTGTGATTGGCTGCCTCCTGCGCAGCCTCCCTAAGGCTGCTTTTAACCCCTTTTCTGCCAGTGTGGGGCAGATGCCCCATCAAAATGTCTCTTTTAGCCTTCTCCTCCATGCCCCAAGTAATTTGCTTGTAGATGTCAACATTTCTATGTCTGGATCAGAGCTATACCCGCACAGCCACTTCTCCCCACAGATCCAAGAAATCCAACACCCTTTTGTGTACTCCAGGTATGAACAGATCTGCAGCAGGTAGCCTGCATGATCAGCTGGCCAGTTGCTAGGTGTGCTTGAGAGTTGCTAGATGAGCTCTTCAAACTGGGTAACCAGGAAATGAAATTTCCAAAATTCATGAGGCTTTAAAGGGGAGGGATGGCTTCCTGTATATCTGGCCACTGGACAGCAGAGTGAGTGATCAAGGAGAGGCATTGTGGGACACCTCCTGGAGGCAACAACAGTCCATGTAAGTAACATAGTGTCTACACTGACACTGTGTCAACCTATGTCTAACAAACTCTGTGCCGTTCATGGAGGTGAAGTTATGAAGCTGGCTTAGCAGGTGAGTTGTTATGTTGGTGGGAGCAAAATTATAGTGAAGATACTTAATACTTAGGTTGATGTAAGCTGCCTTGAGTTGACCTAACTCTCTTGTGTAGACTAGGCCTCAGGGAGGTGGATTATCCATGCCAATGGAAGAACCCATACTGTTGTTGTAGATAAGAGTCTATACTGAAGCATTACAGAAGTGCAGCTGTGCTGTAGCATTTGAAGTGTAGACAGATCCTTACACAGACCTCTTCTTCAGGTCTGGGAAAGGTACTCAGGGTATGTCTATGCTTAAAACTCTGCAGCGACACAGCTGCATCACTACAGCTGTGACGCTACAGCACTTCACTGTAGACACTACCTACTGACAATGAGAGGGCTTCTCCTATCACTGTAGTTAATCCATCTTCCCAAAAGTTGGTAGCTAGGTTGACAAAAAAATTCTTCGGTTAACTTAGAACTGGTCTACACAGGGGGTTAGGTTGGCGCAGCTAGTGTGTCTTAGTGTTGTAGATTTTTCACCCTCCTGAGAGATATAGCTAAACCAAAGTAAATTCCTAGTTTAGACCAGGCCTGAGAGAGTCACAGCTAAATACAAGGTGGACCAGATTGTTTAGTGCAAGTAGCTAACACATCTTGTAAGAGACCATCCAAGGTGAAGTGGCAAGTTAACACCTCTGCAGTCATAGGACAAAAAAGGGGGTTATTGGAAGCAATGAGGTACACGAGTCCCACTCTAGTGAACTGAGAGTTAAAGAACAGTCCTAGGCCAAGAAGGCCCCACCCAGCCACACCTGCTGGGCATGCTCACATTGGAGGCAAGGCTCAAAATGGAGCAGCTGAGCTCAGTCTGGGCAGTCAGAGCAGGGGAGCAAGCTTCTTCAGAAAAATTGCCAGGGCCATATGAGGCCAAGACCAGGTCCTACTGCCAAGCTGCCTCAGGCCTCTCACTCCAGGAAGGCCAGGAATGATGGGCCATGGCTAATTGAATGCACTCGGAGAGAGCTCCCAGGGGAGTCCAGACGCTGACCAGTAGCAGTGATGGAGGAACCAAAACCAGTGTAGAAAGTGACCCAGGAAATAGGCATAAAGGCACCCATCCTATGGCCACATATTTGAGCTAGTATCCACCAGGCTCTGGATTGGAACCCAATGGAGCAGGGAGAGCTTGGGTTCCCCTACCACTGGCCACTGACTCCCGACTCAGGGCAACATGGCCACTGAATTTTGCCACTTTCTGTTACAGTCAAGACCACCGCCACTAGGATTTCAAACCCCCAAAAGTGGGTTACAGATTGTTGTAATAAGCTATAAATCAAGTGTCTTTATTAAGGCCTGGTCTACACTTAAAAGTTAGTTTGACCTAGCTGCTTTGTTCAGGGATGTGAAAAATCAGGGGTGTAAATGGTGTTAGGTCCACAGAAGAATTTTTCCATTGACCTTGCTATCACCTCTTGGGGAGATGTATTACCTACATTGATAGGAGAACACCTCTTGTTGGCGTAGCTAGTGTCTACACTGAAGAGCTACAGCTGCAGTGCCATTGCTGTGCCCCTGTAGCATTTCAAATGTAGACAGGCCCTTACTCCATAACTTTCAATGTCTAGCAAAGTTAAACTCCCAGGCTTGTATTTTGAAGGTGTTGTCCAGGTTTCCTTTGAGGATGAGGACTGAGACATCAGATATGGATTGATTGCTTTGTGAAGTGTTCACTCTTGGGTGATATGGTGTTTTTCTCTTTCATCATTTTTCTGTGAAAGTTATTTCCAGAGCATAGTGATTGTCTTGTTCACCCAGTTGCTGCTGGGGCATTTGGTCTATTGGATGAAGCACACCACATGTTGTGATAGGCACGTGTTGTACCTATGAATCTTGAAAGGTATGTGGTGCAGGGTATTGATTGTTATATCAGTGGAGATATGTCTTCAAGTTTTGCAACTCTTGTTGAGTCAGAGGTTGGTGTTGCTTTGAGTTGGTGTGTCCTGGACTGTGAGGACCTTGCATCTGATGATGAGCCTGGTGAAGTTGGGAGTTGTCTGAAGGCCAAAAGAGAGCTTTGGGGAAAGATTTCTTTCAGGATGTGGTATTGAGTATGGATTGTAATTGTTTAACGATACCCCATATAGGTTCCATTTTGTCATGGCAGGTGACAACTAGGGATGTGCAGTCTGAGAGGGATTTCCCACCCCCCTGTATTGAAGGAAATTCTCTCAGGATATTTGGGTGGCTAGTTCTATGATGTGATCTACTTCTCTGGTGGAGCATCCTCGCTCGGTGAAGGCATTTTTAAGTGTGTTAAGGTATGTATCGTGAACTTTCTTCTTGGTGCATATTCTGTAGTATCTGAGTGCCTGGCTGTAGATAACAGATTTCTTGGTGTGTTTGGGGTGGTTAATGGATTTGTGAAGGTAAGTGCAGTGATCCATAGATTATTATGTATATAGTTGTCTGCAGGGTTCATTGCTGAAACTGATCATGGTGTCCAGGAAGATGATGTTGGAGTGGGAGAGTACTAAAGAGAAATTTACATATTATGAAAAAATCTCCATTGATTCCGTGGCTCTGACTTTGTCTGCTAACAATCAATTTCCCCCTTCTTCAGAATCTGTGGATGGTTCTTCCTGAATTTCTAGGAATGTCAGTATGTTTGTCCATTTCACAAATACGTTTTCTTTTAAAGGTTTGACTTTTATTCTTATTGCTTCTAGATTACTGGAAACTAGGTTCACTCAAAGTCACTTGTGTCCTACCAAACCATGGTAAAGCCCTTGAATCCTGGAGAGGCTTTGGCTCAACATAAAAAAAACAAGAGTTTGAATAAATTACCTTGAAATGAAATATTTTCTTCTTCTGTTTATTTGGATAGTAAATGTGTATTTAGTACTAAATTAAACTTTTTAATACTGTCCCCGTGTTTTCAGTGTGCCATGAGTTTTATTCTGATGATGAATAATTGCACTGTAAAAGTTGTCAAGGGAGAAAATGGAAGTTTTGGAATTATGGTTATTCAGGGAGCTCTCAGAGGCACTTCAGGGTTGTAGGATAAGCACATGAGTTGTATATTTTGGTTTAAATAATCAGCAGTGGGATAGTTATCATTAGGTTTCAATGTTAAAAATTCACTGACATAAATGGGACAATGTATACCTCTCAGAACTCGTGCTTCACTCTGCTGATTCAGGCAGAGTTCAATGCATCAGTTTATATTTAATTCATGCTTTGAAGGTTTTGCTGCTAATTATAAATGCTAGAACTTTTTTTTCTTTTAAATAAATGCTTAAATGCTGGTGCAGAAGTCTGTGGCCAATTGAACAGTTACAGAATCATGAACTATACAGGGTTCTGGATATACAAAAGTACATTGTATTTATATATGTGACTAAAAATAAAAAAAAAAGTCTTTATTATTTTTGTCTACGAGGGAACATCCTTTCAATGTGCAATTGTGAGTATTGTGCCCACTTCTTCATGCATGATTATTCAAGACAACTGAATGTAACAGTCCACTCAGAGAGTCTGAGAGGTAGAAAATCTCTGTTTCTATAATCACCCTAGATGTCTTGAAAGAACAAAACATAGAGGTCATACTAACTGGGAAGAGGTTATTGCTAGTAACATTTTTTTCCTTGAAGAAATCACTAAATTTTCAAGAGGCTGAACTACTGTGAGACAATCAGATTTGCCCTGTGGCAAAGAATCTGAAGACCTAATTTATTTTAAAAAGGAGCCTTTCACTGAATGACAGTCAAGGAAATAAAAATCCACTATACCCGTCCTTTCAGATGATATCCTTAAAAACAGGCAGAAATTATTTTGGGATAACTTAAGAAGAGAAATTTATAAAAGCCTTTTACAAGGATTTTAATGAAAAAAATGAAAAAAACTCAATGTGTGACTACATAAGGACATACTGAACCAAATCCATCCTTGGTGTAACTTCTTGGAATTAATGGAGTGAACACTAGGGATAATTTTTGCCCATTGTATCTAGCTAAATATTCACTGCTACAGAAATGCTACTTACCACTAGGAAACTGCACTTCATGAACAAACTTTCTCTTCTGTATTGGGGCTGAAGCCAAGTTCTATTTGAATCGATAGCAAAACTCTTACTAACTAATGTGACTAGGATTTGGCCCTTAAAGATGATGCTGTGAATTAGGATCTTTATCACATGTTTGATGAGGATATCCATTTATCCAGTGCTTCTTGCAAATGGCATAGGGACACATTGTCAATATTACTAAAGTAAATGTTAAAATGGAATGACAGATTTTCCTCTTGGGGCTCCCACAAGAGGCTGAGATGTGTAATCATTATTGAGACTTAATTTCTTTCCTGCTATTTGTTGGAAGGAGTATTGGCTAGAAGTTGGAACCAAGACTGCTCTCCAGTTGAGACTAATAGAAACTAGTAGATGTTGTAGGAGCAGCAGTGATCTGTATGCTATGTATAACCTGTAGGCTCAAAAAGTCTGTTACACTACATTTTGTATCCTCTCCCTCTTTGAATACCTGTGAAGTGACTTGCCCCCTCCTCCTCCCTCCTGGAGTGCTTGTGGGATGAATGGGCTGCTTGAAAAGCTGGATCAGAAGAGCTCCCAGGTGTCTGGAATTCTAATTAGACAGTGTCATAAACAAATAGTAGGAGTTACTAGCACAGAAGTACTTTATATTTTTTTTCACTGTAAAGGGTTAACAAGTTCAGTAGGCCTGGCTGTCACCTGACCAGGGGACCAATCAGCGGACAGGATACTTTCAAATCTTGAGGGAGGGAAGTTTCTGTGTGTGCTGTTAGTGTTTGGTTGTTGTTCACTCTGGGGGCTCAGAGGGACGCAGACGTGCAACCAGGTTTCTCTCAATCTCCCTGATATAGGCTCTTATAAAGTACAAAATAGTGAGTACTAGATAAGAAAAAGCGAAAATAGGCTTATGTTTGTTTTCGTTTATTTGCGAAATGCGCATTTGGGCTGGAAAGGAGTCAATTTGTTATTTTTGCTGAAAGGTATTTAATTTGTACTTGATACTTAGGCTGGGAGGTATTCCCTAGTGTATAGCTAGAACCGCTGGTACTGTTTCCATTTTAAAATTAGCAAAGATATTTTTTTTCTTCCTCTCTAATAATAAGCTTTCTTGTTTAAAAACCTGATGTTTTTTTTTTTTTATTCTGGTGTGAGACCCCAGGGACTGGGTCTGGTTTCACCAGGAGACTGGTGGGGAGAATAGGAGGCAGGGAAGAGAGAGGCTAATTTCTCTGCTGGTTAGGAATTACTGTGTCTCCAGGGAGAGTCTGGGAGGGGAAGAGAGAAGGAGAGGGAAAGGTGGATTGTCCTCTCTGTTTTGTGATTCAAGGCAGTTGAATCCAAGATCTTCCAGGGTAACACCAGGGAGGGGAAAGCCTGGAGAGCAATGGTGGGAAAGGGTTTTCTTTCCTTGTGTTAAGATCCAGAGGGTCTGGGTCTTGGGGTTCCCCGGGCAAGGTTTTGGGGGGACCAGAGTGTACCAGGCACTGGAATTCCTGGTTGGTGGCAGCGCTACAGGTCCTAAGCTGATAATCAGGCTTAGAGGAATTCATGTTGGTACCCCATCTCTCGGACGCTAAGGTTCAGAGTGGGGAATTGTACCATGACAGACAGTGATCACACACCCAATGCATGGACACTGCTCGAGGTGGAGTGTGACCAACCAGACACAGACAAGTCATCTCTAGTCGCAGGCCATGAGGAGCAGGTCCTTAAAAGGGGAAGGGGCCATGTACTCAGGAGTGCACTCACAAGATTGTACCTCCCGTGAAGGCCCTTTACCCAGACTGCCTGGCCAGTGGTTCGCCGCATTGCATTCCATCATGCCTCGGGAAGATTTACCTTCATCGCACTGTCCATCGCTGTGCTGTGGGACACTTACCTTGAAGGATCCTGACATCTCCAATGCCTTGCCTGTCTTGGGAGCATGAGTATGTGAGTGAGAGTGTGATCCCTCTCCCCCTTCTTTTGAGCTTAACTATCAGTATAATAAACGTGCTGCTTTCTGCCAAACTCTGGTGGGTCAGTAGTCCTCCCTAAGCTTACTAGCTGGCCCAATTTCGGGTAACATTACAGACATATGAAACTTTCATAATGAAATTAATGCTCTGAAGATTTCAGCTCAATGTTCAGCAGTGGTGCAAAAGGCTAACAGATTGTCAGGAGCTATTAGGAGAGGGATAGAAATTAAGACTGTAAACATCATAATGCCACAATACAAATCCATGATGAACACACACCTTGAAAACTGTGTCCAGTTCTGATTGCCTCATCTCAAAAAGGGTATAGTGGGAATGGAAAAATTCAGAGAAGGGCAACAAAGATGATCAAGTGTACAGCTTTCATATACGGAGGGATTAAAAAGATTAGGACTAGTCAGTTTAGAAAAGGGACAAGTAAATGGGGGATAGAGGTCTATAAAATCATGAATGTGTGGAAAAATGCATAGAGAAATGTTCTTTACCCTTTCTCACACAACACAAACCAGGGATCACCCGATTAAATTAATAGGCAGCAGATTTAATACAAACAAGCAGAAGTACTTTTTCACACAATGCAGAATTCACCTATGGAACTCATTGCCAGAGGAAGTTGTGATGGCCAAAAGTATAAATGGGTTAAAAAAAGAAATAGGTCCATCATTGGCTATTAACCAAAATGGTTGGGATGCTACCCCATATGCGGGGTGACCTTAAACCTCTTATTGCCAGAAGCTGGGAGGTAAAGACTGGGTAAATTACTCTAACTGTCCTGTTCTGTACACATCCCTGAAACTTTGGTGCAGGCCACTGTCAGAAGACACGATATTGGGTTGGATGGACCATTGGTCTGACCCAGTATGGTCGTTCTTATATTCTTACCTTGAAATTATGAGGACAACCCCCAACCAAATCAGGACAGCTCGCTCAGCTGCCCCACCAACAGAGGGTCCTCCCATTAGGCTGGGGGGACGGGCTTAAGATATGGGTTGGCTTGTGCCCGACCATCCTAAGCAATTCAATAGGTGCCCCTCCAACAGAGCTGTGGTGAGTTACCACTCAGGCATTCAGCAACAACCCAGCAGTATTAATTTACCCTTCCCACAGAGCCTGCAGTGACCCAGCCTATGCAGCAGCAGCTTATCCCTGAGTGCAGCCTGGGTCAGATGGCCCTCAGGTGCATATTTTCCCTAACCTACCCAGAGTTGCAGATCAATCTGTGCCCTAGCTGGACCAAGCCAGTAACACTCCTGCTGCTACGCAGTGTATCAGACTCTTTTGACTCTCAGCCTGCTCCTGATCCAGTTCCTGTTTCTGCCCCTGCCTTGCCTGAGCCTATTCCAGTTTTGTCTTTGCCCTGCTCTGACCTTGCTCCAGGGCTGTTACTGATCCACTCCAGCCTTCCCTTCTGATCCCTTCAGACTCTAACCATCTACCGTTGACCTTTGGCTTATATCTGGATTTGGCTAGGATACTGATTTGGCTTGTTCACCAACTCTGATCTTGGTTGTGACCCTGGCCTCTCCCTGGATCTCAATTCCAGCATTACCCTCAGCCTAGTCTTGACCCTGTCTGGCTTCTACCTCCACTCTGACCACTAGGCCTAACTACTGGGAGGCAACACCTAACATTAACTATGTGTAGCCTGGAGTAGATTGCTGCTCAGCCACTGCATTTCAATCTTACACAATCCTGAGTGCTTTAAGATTTTGCATGCTTCATGTATTGCAGTTGTAACCACGTGATCAAAACTGTAGGCCAACAGCAGGTGCGATAGCTCCAGAAATGGGTCCTGCAGAGATGGCTGGGCTACTGAGTTACTTAAATATATGTATGAAGGGTAAGTCACTAGAACACTGCATCACCTTCCCCATCTCGCCCAAACCTCCATCAAATAAGGGCTGACCCAAAGCTTATTGAAATCAATAGGAAGCCTTCTAGTGAGGGAGTTGCTTCAGCAACACATTTACCCTAGACTCAAAGCTCTCTAAACCCCAGAACTGCTCTGTCCTCGGATTTGAGATCTCAGATCCATTCAAGGTACTGCATCAGTCTCTCCATCCAATGTAATATCAGCATCCTTAACTTTTACTCATGCTGTACGACTATTTAAGTATATGGAAAAACAAAATAATACTGCATCAGTAGGGAAATAGGTTTCCCTATTGGGGCTATTTTAGTTCAAATCAGGTCAGTTCACTAACACAACAAAGAATTGCATGTTGCCTAATGGCTACAGTGTTTCTTTCTCCTTGTACAAATTTCCTGAAAACAAGGTGGATTTTCATGTATGTCTGCTGATGCCTAAAGCTTGTTTGTGGTTGAACTCATGAGGGAGTATGTTGTCCTGAAACTGCTGTACTTCTGTGTTTGTAATTCCAAACACTGCCTGTTGGGCTTGGAGCTTCAGTTGAAGCAATTAGTGAAAGACTTCAGATATTTTTGAATCTTTCAAGAAACTCAAGATAAAAAATAAGGGAAAATAATCTGCATTGTGCGCTTTTTTTTTTTCTGGAGCTGCATGTGTTACACATCAAATGGCCTTCTTTGTCATAAGCTTTGCTTTATAGTAGCATAGAGCATCATTGTGGTTTGGCTTCCCTGAGTGTTGCTCTGGGACATTTGTGTGGGAGAATTGGAAAAAAAAAACCTGGAATGTGTCGAGGAACTAAACAAATAATCTCACATTCAGACCCACAGAAACACACAAGAGAGTTTTATCATTTCCTTTGAAACACAATCTGCAATAATGAAAACACCTCAGATTCCAAAAATAAATAGGGGTTAAAAAGCTACCAGTATGATGGCGTAAAGCCTTTGAACAAACATAAACTATTTCCATAATACAAATTCCTCACTGTACACTAATTTTTTTAAATTCTAAAGATTTTCTTGAAAGATTAATGTGTAAACTCCCATCTGGTGTTTATAGCTCTGTTCTTTCCCTGCACTTGCTCTTTTAAAGATGAACAGGTATTAAGCATGATACCTGCTCTCAAAAACTACCCAGGGGTAATCAATTTCTTTTTTCTTGCAGGGATTTGTATAGTCTCAGCAGAGAAGAAAAAGTGGTTTTCTTTTTAATGGTTCAGATGCATCATGCTATTTTTTAATAATAGATTATGTGTAATTCTTCGTCATAGATTCCAAGGCCAGAAGGGAGCATTGTGCTCATTTAGTCTGACCCCCTGTATAACACTCCCCCAAAATAACACACAGAGCAGATCTTTCTGGAAAAAATAAAACCATCCAACCTAGATTTAAAAATTTCCATTGATGGGCAATTCACAACAACCTTTAGTAAAGTAAAATACATCAGACCAAGTAATTGTTTGAGAATCTGATGTAACACAATTCATAGTATGCATCAGAAACTAACACAGGTAACTTTTCTTGAAGAATGTTGTGAAGTGGATGCTAAGTATCCATCTGATTCCTCTGTTGATAGGTAGCCCCTAGTATTTACGTTTCTTAGCCAGTTCAACTAAATGAGGTTAGTACTGCACATTGGTAATCTCCCTCATACCTAGTTTTTCATGGTGAGCTCATAAATGTTATCATTAGAACAAGCTTTCAAAAGAGGTAAGTTTTTGAAAGGGTTTAATCAGCACTTGCATGCAGATGATTACTGCTCTTGTATTATTCCCTGGCATAAAGAATTATACATCAGGTGCGTTTAACATCAAGCTATTTAACTACGATTACTCCTGCTGGAGATAGACTGTATTTCAGAGCAGGGTATAATGCACAGTATAGGAAGCAGAAACCACAGGAACTGTAAAAGGTTATAGCTTTCTGTCTGTCCTGATTTTTTTTTTCTATTCAAGTATACAGATCTACCCCCAACCAATTTAATTTGCAGAATTGTGTTTAAAACATCACCTGAAATAATATATTTTTTTTGGTCATGCATGGCAAGAAAACTCATTTCCTTCTCTTTTTTCAAGCTTGATTATTTCCAGCCAGTGGACTGAAGTGATGGCTTCTCTCTCCTGGGTCTAATAAAGCAATTTGGTTCTTTAATGGGCCTTGTTAGGGTTGAAGACCAATGCCTTTCTGGTACTATTTTTTGCATTAATCGTACACTACCTGCTGAGTCATCAGCATGGAAACCAGAGGTTAATTTCCCTCCTACTAAATGAAGCAGATAATCAGCCATCAGAGGATGGCTCCTGTGCTGTAAATAAGTCTTGACAAGTTAAGGGACAGCACTGTGCAGCACTCATCCCTCTTCACACCATCTGTCCACAAATTAAGACAGAGTAAGGATATTAATTTGTTACATTTCAAAAGCTGTGCTGACAAACCCACATGGACCTCTTTAAATGGCAATGAATAACTGAAACACTTTACTAATATTCCATTGAGTCATAGGTTATAATTTTGCAAACTTCCTTTCCAACAATGAACACGTGGAAATTGTTTTGACCAGATGTACAGTTAATGACTATCAAAGCAGATGCTTTCTAAAGCTTTACGCCAAGGTGGTTGTTGTTTTTTTTTGTTTGTTTGTTTTTACCTAAGTTAGAAGTTATATCGATTTGATGGCACAAAATTTCATCCAGTTTCTCAGGAATGATTTATATGGAGAGAGCGTTTTCAGTTGATGGGTATGCTGTTACCAGGTTCCTAGGGCCAGAAATATTTATGAAAAACTCTCTCTTCCCTCAAAGAAATGTCTGTCTGAAGATAATTCCTGGAAATTGCTGAGATGAGAGGATGCCTTGTCTAGTTCACTGAGTCCATGCAATATGATGGTGAAACACAAGTGCAATTCATGTCACGCTGAATCAGAAGCCAGCAGATTTGCTTTGGAAATGTGAATGAATGTAGGTGCAGCTGCAAGACAGATAGTGCTATGTGTACATTTAAGGTAGTTATAGTGTGATATTTCTATGCATGTATATGTCAGTATATCTGATTCCCAGGTGAAAATTGCTATATTAAACTGGAGTTAAGATATCAGTAATTTAAGGGTAAAATATGCAGGAATATGATAATTATCCCTAAACTAAACATTAGAAAATTCAGAGTTAAGGTTAAACTTAAAAGAAATCCAAACATAGTAAGACCTGGAGATACAATTAAGGTACCCAAACAACCTTTACTGCACCCTGAGGCGACACCATATTTGTGGTCCCTAAATTTAAGTCCTGATCCAACTCCCATCAAAGTCAATGGAGAGACTGTCATTGAATTGGGCTCTCAACAAGCACATGAAGACAGTGAATGAATTACAGTGGTCCAAGTAAAATTTTGAGCTATAGCCATCACCAAGGGCCACTTCCAATAAAGAGAACCTCACTAATTCTTACTTTACTAAACTAAAATCTTAATTCTCACCAAAACATTGATTCACAACTAAGATTTAATAGGCAAAAGCTGCTGAGAGATATTGATAAGATTTGATGACTTTTACAAAATATATAGGACATAATATGAAGAAATACAGTTCACATTTAATTTTTTATTATACTTGGCAGGATAAATGGGCATCTTTTCCCACACAATGCATATTGGATTGTGGAACTCATTGCCACAGGACATTTTTCAGGCCCATAATTGAGCAAAATTCAAAGAAGTTGTTTATATGGACAATAAGAATACCCAGAGTTAAAATTATTAATGCTAAAAATGGGTATTTGAAAGGCTATAAAACCTCTAGCTTCAGGTCTGAAGCCAATAGCTAACTAATAGATTAGAATGAAATATTCCTGGAGGACAGATTATCCCATATCTGCCTACTGCGGGGTTTCTCACAACCTTCTCTGAAGCATCAGGTGCTGGCCACTGTGGGAGACAGGCTAGTGAAGGCGATCGACTGGGGGTTCTGATATGGTATGGGAATTCCTAAATTCCAGTGAAATCATTTGGATTTAGTGGTAAGTGAACTGCCAATCTTTTGGAATTTTGGTCCAGACCCGGGGGTGCTGGAACAATTTGGTTGGTGGGGCAGCTGAGAGCCATTGAGCCAAACTGTATATAATGGAAACCACTTCAAGCCAGGAGGTGTGGCAGCAGCACTCCCAGCATCCTTAGTTCCACACCTATGTCCAGGCCCAAGTTACTCCTCCTATCAATTCAAATATTTGTCTTCCTAAATCACTTTCGCACTCCAATCCAAAATTCCTTCTCTTTCTTCCCAGTGCTTACTCACCGTTTCTTTTTACTGCTTCTGTTTCCAATCTACCTGCCAAGATTGAGGCACAACAGGTCTAGCTTTGGAGTTTAGTTGTCATTGACACAATGGACTTTGGAGAACAAGCGGTGGGGAAACACCAGTGTAAAGTGAACAGTGCTCAATGGCACAGCAAGGAGGCTACCAGACTTCATGGATCCTCATTTTAAAAAGCATAAGACAGGTAGCAGCAACAGGAAATGGGGATGAAACAATGTGTGAGTGAAAGCTCTCTTTGTTGTGCATGACCATTGTTCCAGGGTACATCTCAGCCAACAGCACATCTTTCCCCAGGATAAGTTGTGAAGTGGTAGACAGTTATATCCTCTCAGCAATCCAAGATGCAGTATTTTATTAGAATAATGAAAATTCAGTTTTTCTCTTGTCAGTTCACTAATGTGGCGGTGTGAAGGTCCTGGTTCAGGCCTGGTTGGTAGGGGAGTGCTTCCTAGTGATTAAGGTTTAGGCCAGTGCAGAGGGGGTATTGGCAGGGGTGCCCAGGGCCTCCCATGCCACCAGGTTATGACCCATGGCCCTTTGAGGACTATCAGTGTGCTGAGAACTGGGGAGGCTTAAGGCGACCCTCTTGGGGCCATTTCCAGCAATTGTTCCAAGGTCGTCATATGCCTCTTCCTGGGGTATGGCCCATCCTCCCGGATCAACTCAGTCCAAGATTTTCCCCTGGCGGGGGAGTCTGCTTTCCCTCAGAGTGTCTCCCTGGAGCTGCCATTAGCAGATCTGCCCCCAAATGAGCTGCTTTCCTGCCTTTTAGCTCCTCCTCCAGTTGGTGCTTTTGCTACAGTTGTGGCAGGATAGGGCTGGGTGAGCCCAGAGTAGTTCCTTAACCCCTTGTTGCTCAGTGTGGGGTTTGTACAGCCCATCACAGGGCGATATCCTTGAGAATTATTTGGGCAAGACTCTGCTCTGCACAATGGAGGCAAGCAGAAGGCAGAAGTATAAGAAGAAGGGGCCACTCTCCTGCTGGAGTCCCCAGGAGGAAATTTTAGATTAGTCAGCCAGAATTCCTCCTGGAAGCTCTTATGGGATGCCTGCAGGAGTGATAGCTTAGCTAGTCTTGGAGAAGGTGTAGTATGGTCCTAGCTCTGCTAGGCAGTGTGAGAGCGGGGTGAGAGGGGCTTGGCCCAGACATTTCTAATTTGAATGTCATACTTTACAGAGAGTCTACACTGCCTGAACGAACCTTTTTGAAACAACTTGGTACAGGGCTTTTTTCCCCACTGTATATTATATTTTTGTATACTATATTTTTTTCCAGTGTATTTTCTGAATTGAGGTTAACCACCAACATGCAACTTCTAATTCATTATTTAGGATTAATAACTGCTCCATTTATTATGATGAACAGAGTTACTGGAAATCTTTCATTTTGTTCTGTAGCCATGCCCTTCTCTTCTCTATAAAAATGCAAGTGTTTATAGTAATTTCCCATCATATAGCTATTTATTAACAAATTATTCTAGAGGAGCAAGCCAAAGCAGTTTAAGGGCTTGTGTACATGGTGTATTAGTCAGCACTAGTGTGTGGCACACTCAATGGCCTGTGCAGATCCTGCTGGCACACACTACAAGTTCCCTAGTGCACATTAATGTAGTACTGTTTGAAACTGGACTACATTAATGCACACTAGGGAGCTTTTAATGAGTACTAGCAGGGTACATACAGGCCAGTTAGAATGCAGCTCACCAGTGTGTACTGGAAGTTACAGTGTGGTCAGATGCAAGGTGTAGATGATCCCTTAGTTTTTAAACTGTATAGTGTATAAATTGGAGCTTTGTTTGGGTCCCTCAGTACTGGCCTCAGAGAGAATGGTTTATAATGAATTTTATTTTACTTTATTCTCACATTCTAGCTGTATTTAAGTTTACTTTTAAATGGGCTAGCATTACACAGAAACTAGATCTCTCTGTGGACTGCAGAAGAAACAGCTAGTGTCAATATGTAAATACAATGTATATCCAAAGTTTGTTTCTTTCTTTCTTTCTCATGTTTATTTGGATAATCAAGATGAACCAGAAGAGGTTTAAAATAAATTAAATTTTAATTTGCATGCCAGCAGTTAGCTCATTACCATGCGCAAATATCAGCCTGGTTTGCTTTGAGATGTCTCTGTGTTTTTATGACTTTAAGGAGTAGCTGCTTCAAGTCCCTTAGAGGATTATGTGCGCCAGTTTTCATTCAAAATGAGCTTTTGAAGAGCATTAGAAGGAGCTGCTCACATATTGTTTTGAAAAGATTGGTCAAAACACAGGTTTCTTTCTTCAGATAAACCTGCTCTCTAAGTGTGTTGGCTGCTAATAGTCTTGCCATGCTGTTATTCCAAGCAGAGCTTATCAGGTGCCAGCATCCTGTTGTTGTGGTCTGGACATTACCTGTATTAAAGCAGGGGCACTGAATGGGATCCCCAAAGAGGCAGCAAGGCCACAAGAGAGCACAAAATGGGATGCTCATTGCACTTTTGGTTCACATAGCAACAGGCAGCTACAACCTCTGAAGGCAGACCACCAGGGAGTTATGGGAACCTCAGCTGTCAAACCTGGCAGCCATTCAGGCACAGGCAGTAAAAGGACTGGAAGAAGCCCTTTCCATTGTTCCTGGATCATTTTTAGTAAGTGCTGGCTGAAAACATTTTTCTCATTAATCTTCTTTCCCTGTGATATAACTTCCCTCTCTTTAATCAACAGAGATTGCCTCAGTCAAACAGCTATCAACCGTCTGATTCTTTTACTTGTTGGGGATTCAGTACTCATTCTGCCAGGGACAAGTGGACGACAGGATGCTGTTCTGCCTTCCCAGAGCCAGGATATGAGACGGTCACTCTAAGGTGCCCCAGCTAGCATGAGGTGTTTTTCATTCAAAGGAAGATGTGAACAACAAAAACCATCCGCCTCTCACCTAGCATTTGCCCCTGTGCCTGCCTAACAATGATGAAATGGACAAGGAAAGAAAGAGACAACTTTATTTGGTTCCCTGAAGTTTCAGATAAGCACCACAGGCCCCTTGCCTTTCCACAGCAAAAGGAAAATTGCACTATGTTTATCCAGTTGTCAGACTGGATCCTTCTCCCACCCTCATTTTCTCTGGGTTTTGCAGCATCGCTTGGTGCAGAGAGAGGCCAATCACTGGGTGCAGAGACAGTAATAATTTTGTAATCTTCCAAGGGAGAAAGGTCTGCTTAACTTTTCCTCAGGCAACCAAAGTGTTCCTTTCCCCTTCCCTGACCTAATACCCTCTCATATCAGCACTAAAGACAATGTGTCGTGGGATATCTCACATATAGTTGGTGACTTCAGGGAACTCAGAAACATACAGAAGAAGAATGTACAAGTCATTTTTTCAGAGATACTTCCAGTTCCATGAGCAAAGAAAGAATATTCTGGAAGTGAACTGCTTGCTAGGTAAGTGATGTTGGGTTTTGGTTTTCTGGAGTGTTTCTCCACCTTCTATGTGGAGAGGGCACTGAATAGTTTTGGTGACTTTCATCTCAGTAATAGCAGGAGGGGCAATCTTGTCTGGGACAGACTGGCTAGAGTAGTCAGGAGGTGGTTAAACATGACATGCTCATAAGTAAGCTGGACAAATGTGGGCTTGGTAGAACTACCATTAAGTGGATATATAATTGGCTAAACAAGTACAAACAAAGAGTAACTAGTAATGGAATGATGTTAGATTGGAAGGAAGTCTCAAGTGGAGTTCCACAGGGATCTGTTCTGGGTGTGGTGTTATTTAACATCTTTATTAATGACCTGGATGTAGGTATAGAGCATACGGATCAAATCTGCACATGACACAAAGCTAGGGGGGATTGCAAACACTTTGGAGGACAGAGCTAAAATTCAAAAGATTCTTGATAACTTGGAGAACCGGGCTATCGACAACAAAATGAAATGCAACAAAGACAAATGCAAGGTGCTACACTTAGGGAAGAGAAACGAAATGCTCAGATACAGAACAGGGGATAACTAGCTTGGCAGCAGCACTGCTGTGAATGATCTGGGGCTTATGGTGGTCACAACTTCAACAGGAGTGAACAATATGATACTGTTGCAAAAAAAACAAATGCAATTTGGGTTGCACTAACAGAGGCATAGCGTGCAAGTCATGGGAGGTGATAATATCACTCTCCTTGCAACCGGTTAGGCCTCAGCTGCGGTACTGTGTCCAGTTTTGATCACCATTGTATAGAAAGGATGTAGAGGAATTGGAAAGGATGCAGAGGTGAGTGACAGACATGATGAAAGGATTGGAATTCAAACCATAAGAGCAAAGGGTTAAGGAACTGAGTATATTGGAAAAGAGGATATAAGGGGGACATGATAGCAGTCTTCAAATACATGAAAAGTTGCTATTAAAAAGATGGAAAAAATTATTCTCTCTTGCCACAGAGGGCAGGTCAAGAGGCAATGGGCTCAAACTACAGTATATCAGATTTAGATTAAGTCTCAAGAAAAACCTTCTAACTGTAAGAACAGTAGGACAATGAAACAAATTGCCTAGGGAAGTCATGGAAGCTCCTTCACTAGAGGTTTTGAAGAGGCTAGATAAACATCTGTCTTTTTGTTTAGACACAACAAATCCTGCATCTTGGGAGGGGGGTTAGACTGGATGACCATTGTGATCCCCTCCAACTCTATGGTTCTAAAACTCTAATAACAAAAGGGAAGGGTAAAGAAAGGGAAGATATGAGCACTTAGCACAAAATTGAGATGTTAAGAATAAAATTAATCAAGATACTGAAGGACACAAAAAGAAGAAATTGTTTGTCTATACATCAGTGCTAAGAGCCAGAGTAACAAAGAGAAACTAGAATTGCTCATTTATGACTATAAATTTGATCTAGTTGGTATTACTGAAACCTGGTCCGATGATTGGAATGTTAAAAACAATGATTATGACCTATTTAGTAAAGATCAAGTGAGCAGAAAGGGAGAGGGAGTGGCAGTCTTTGTTAAAAATGGCATAACTTGTTTCCAAGTCAATGATAACTCAAAGGAATGCTTATGGATGAATGGTCCTAATGGATAAAATGCATGATAGGGTATTAGTTGGTGTCTTCTACAGATCATCAAATCACACTAGGGAACAGGATAATTGGTTCCTTATGAACCTATCTATAATATGTAGGGGGAAAAAAGCTGTGTGATCATGGGGAACTTCAATCTGAGTGATATACACTGGAGCTCTCATGCTGCCAGTACTAAAACATCCATCAAAACTCTAAATGTTATACACAACAATTTCCTAAATCAAGAAGTGTTGCATCCAACATGGGGTACTTTTATATTAGACTTTGCCTTGACAGATAAAGAGGAACTGATCACAGAACTAAAAATAAATGGTAATTTAGGTATAAGTGATCATGACTTGATCACATTTATACTGTTCAAACAGAATACGTCCAGGCCAGCAATATAAGTAGACAGCATAAAGTATAGATATAGTATACACTTGGCACTTTCAAAAGGCCTATTTCACAAAGCTGAAAACAATTATGAGCCAAATCAGCTGAGATAAAGAATTTAATTAGAAAAATTAGAATGATAATTGACAGTTGTCTCAGAACACTTTTTACTAGATGCCTAAAAAGCCACAATCGAGGAAGAAGTCCATATTAGTGAAAAAACTGACATGGTTTAGAGGGGAAGTGAACACAGCTATATATACACACACACATACATGTATATGGAAGAAAGGGGACGTTGATAGTAATGAATATAAACCAGAAGAAAGGAGTTGTAGAACATTAATTATGGAAACATAGGGACACAAAGAGAAATCTAAGGCCAATAAGGAATTTTTTAATTATATTAGGAACAAGAAGAATCCTAACAATGATATTGGTCCATTATTAGATGGAAATGGTAGAATTACCAATAATAATGAAGAAATTACAGCAGTGGTCAATAAATTTAGGAAAAAAAGATGAAGTAGTAAAATCCTATTGTACACTTTTTTAATTCCACTAGTGTCTCCCGAGGATGTTAAGCAGATGTACTAATGTTGGACATTTTTAAATCAGTAGGTATGAATAACTTGTATCCAAGAATTTTTAAAGAACTGGCTGAGGAACTTGCTGGGCAATTAATGTTGATTTTCAATACATCTTGGAACACCTGGGAAGTTCCACAAGACTAAGAAATCTAATATTATGCCAGTATTTAAAAGGGGAAAACAGGATGACCCAGGTAATTATAGGCCTGCCAATCTAACATTGATTCTGAGCAAGATAATGGAGTGACTGATGTCAGACTTGATTAATAAAAGAGAATAATATAGTTAGTGCCAATCAACATGGGCTAATGGAAAATAGCTTCTGCCAAATTAACTTGATGATTTTTTTTCAGAGATTACATATTTGGTTGATCGAGGTAATAGTGGTGATGTGAGATACTCAGACCAATGTAAGATATTAGCCTTGTACTGCATAACATTTTGAGTAAAAAGCTAGAAAGATATAAAATTAACATGGCACACACAAAATGGATTAAAATCTGGCTAACTGATAGATCTCAAAATGTAATTATAAATGGGGAATCATCACTGAATAGGTGTGGTTTTAGTGGAATCTCACAGGGATCAGTTATTTGCCCTATGCTATTCACCATTTTTATTAATGACCTGGAAGCAACCTTAAAAGCATCCCTAATAAAATCTGTAGATTACACAAAAATTGGGGGAGTAGCAAATAATGAAGAAGATAGGACACAGATAGAGAGCAATCCGGATCACTTAGTAAATTGAGTGCAAGCAAACAATATACATTTTAATCTGGTTAAATGTAAATTTATACATCTGGGAATAAAAAATGTAGGTCATATTTACATGATGGAGGGACTTTATTCTGGAAAGCAGTGACCCTGAAAAACGATTTGAGGGATGTGGTGCATAATCAGCTGAACATGAGCTTCCAGTGTGATGCTATGGCCAGAAGTGCTAATGCAATCCTCATATGCATAAACAGGGAAATCTCAAGTAGTAGTAGAGAGGTTATTTTACCTGTGTAGTTTTCACTGTTGCTGGAGTACTATGTCTAGGTCTCGTGTTCACAATTCAAGAAGGACATTGATAAATCAGAGAGGGTTTGGAGAAGAGTCAGTAGAATGATTAAAGGATTAGAAAACATGCCTTATAGTGAAAGTTTCAAAAAGTTCAACCTATTTAGTTTAACAAAGAGAAGGTTAAAGGGTGACTTGATCACAGTCTAGAACAGGGATCGGCAACCTTTCAGAAGTGGTGTGCCAAATCTTCATTTATTCACTCTAATTTAAGGTTTCATGTATTCATGGGTGAATACCCACTTCATTGGATACCCACGAAAGCTCGTGCTCCAATACGTCTGTTAGTCTATAAGGTGCCACAGGATTCTTCGCTGCTTTTACAGATCCAGACTAACACGGCTACCCCTCTGATACTTGACACGTGCTAGTGATACATTTTAACGTTTTTAGAAGGTCTCTTTCTCTGTCTATAATATATAACTAAGCTATTGTTGTATGTAAAGTAAATAAGGTTTTTAAAATATTTAAGAAGCTTCATTTAAAATTTAAATTAAAATGCAGAGCCCCCTGGACTGGTGGCCAGGACCTGGGCAGTGTGAGTGCCACTGAAAATCAGCTCGTGTGCTGCCTTTGGCACCCATGCCATGGGTTGCCTACCCCTGCTCTAGAAGTACCTACACTGGGAACAAATATTTAATAATGGGCTCTTCAATCTAGCAGAGAAAGATGTAACAGGCTCCAATGATTGGAAGTTGCAGCTAGACAAATTCAGACTGGAAATAAGGTGTAAATTTTTAACAGTGAGAGTAATTACCCATTGGAACAATTTACCAAGGGTCATCATGGATTCTCCATCACTGAGAATTTTAAAATCAAGATTAGATGTTTTTTCTAAAAGCTCTGCTCTAGGAATTATTTTGGGGAAGTTCTAGGGCCTGTGTTATATAGGAGAGCAGTCTAGATTAGTGATACTCAGACCTTAGTGGTTCAGGAGCCAAATTAGAGATCAACATCTCCCAAAAGAGACACAATAGTGTGAATGTATTGTTTCATTTACTAGAGTACTATGTATTCATATTTAACCAGTATGACAGGGGAAATATTTAGTGTGTGTGTGTGTGTGTGTGTACAAATTCTCACAGCAAAATGACTGATCAAGTATTATTATTTTATCAACTACAATTGGTTAATGACAGAGTGAAAGCCTCTTGATTGATTAATAACTTAGATTGGCTAATGATTAATTCACCGTGTTTTAATATGCTGCAAAGAGCCACAGGAGACACATTAGAGAGACACTTTAGGCTCAGGACCCTCAGTCCGAGTATCACTGGACTGGGTGATCACAATGGTCTCTTCTGGACTTGGAATCCATAAATCTCACTAATTATATTTTTGCCTACTGTATTTTCTTGGCTCTAGTTTTTATTAATGAGCCAATGATTATGGAGACAGTCTCTCTCTTTTCTTTGTGTTGCCTTTGATTTGTTTAATCTTTTATGCCTGTTTTTATTTTAAATTATGCTCCTAAAATCAGTACAAATTGTACAAATTGATAGGAATATTTATTATTTAAGTGTTGGCTGCGTACTTCTTACTTCTACAAGACACAGGAGATATGCTAACTCAGGGGAGTTCACGGTCTGTATATACTACATAAATCAGACACAATGCACTGTTCTTATCATATCTGAAGACTGTTATCAGGTCAACCTCCTCCCCCCCATCATCTTTTCTCATGACTAAACTTGCCCAGTTTTTTTTAACTTTTCATCATAATTCAAGTTTTCTAAACCTTTTATTATTTGTGTTGTTCTCCTTTGATTCCATCCAGTTTTGCTTAAAGTGTGGTGACCAGAAGTGGACACAGTGCTCCAGCTAAGGCCTCAACCGTTGTGAGCAGAGTAGGATGTTTACTTCCTGTGTCTTACATACAATAGTCCTGTTATTACATCCCAGAATATTAGCCTTTTTTGCAACTTCATCACATTGTTGGCTCATATTCAATTTGTGATTCACTACAATACCCAGATCCTTTTCAGCAGTGCTACCACCTAGCCAGTTATTCCCCATTTTGCAGCGATGCATTTGATTTTTCCTTCATAAGTGTAATACTTTGCAGTTGTCTTTACTGAATTTCATCTTGTTGATTTTAGATCAATTCTCTAATTTGTATAGGTCATTTTGAATTCTGATCTTGTCCTCCAATTTGCTTACAAATCCTCCCAGCTTGGTGTCATACACAAATTTTAGAAGCATACTCTCCACTCCATTATGCAAATCATTAATGAAAATATAGACTAATACCAGACCCAGGACTGACTACTGCAGTATGCCACTAGCTACTCTAGTGCCCTCCCAGTATAAGACTGAACCTTGGTAGCCACTCTTGCAACTAGTTGTGCACCCTTCTTGTAATAATTTCATGTAGATCACATTTACACATTTACCACTTATGAGAATATCATGTGGGTCCATATCAAAAGCCATATTAAAGTCAAAATATATCATGTCTTCGGCTTCTCCTCTATCTAGTAAGCCAGTAACCCTGTCAAAGAAGGAAATTAAGTTAGTTTGGTATGCTTTGTTCTTGACATATCCATTCTGGTTATTCCTAATAACGATATTATCCTCCAGGTGCTTACAAATTGATTGTTCAATAATTTGTTCTAGTATTATTCCAGGTTTCAAAGTTAGGCTGACTGGTCTATAATTCCCCAAGTCCTCTTTGTTCACCTTTTTAAAGATAGGTACTATATTTGCCCTTGCCCAGTCTTCCAGGACCTCATGCATCCTCCATGACTTGTCGAAGATAATTGCTAATAGTTTTGAGATTGCTTTAGCTTGTTCCTCAAGTACCCTAGGATGACTTTCACCCGCCCCTGCTGACTTGTACATGTAACTTATCTAAATACATGTAATTTATCTAAATAGTCTTTAACCTGTCCTTTCCCTATTTTGGCTTGCGTTCCTTCCCTCTTGTTAATATTTATTGTGTTGAGTATCTTGTCAACATTAGCTTCTTCAGTGGAGACCAAAGCATTTTTGGACGTTTGTGGTACTAGTTGTATTTTTCAAAGCAAATGAAAATTGCATTATTAATATATATGAAAAGCAAAATGAGTAAAATGATTAGCAAGCTAGTGCACACCTTTGCAAGAGTTCTGAAGGGTGTCTGTTACAGCTATCCCCCCTATTCCATTTTGTTTTCTTACAGCTGTCCCCATACTCCATTTTGTTCTCCTCCTGTGGCCGCCCCTTCCCTGGCTGTTAAGTTGTTTAGCAGGGCCACTGCCCTTCTCAAAGGGAGGGCCCCTTAA
>NC_133769.1:63573728-63651284 GCF_003597395.2 Chelonoidis abingdonii | reverse complement strand
GATCAAAAATATCATATTGCCTTTATATAAATCCATAGTATGCCCACATCTTGAATACTGCATGGAGATCTGGTTGCCCCATCTCAAAAAGACATATTAGAATTATAAAAGGTACAGAAAATGGCAATACAAATTATTATGTGTATGGAATGGCTTCCATATGAGGAGAGTTTAATAAGACTGGGACTTTTCAGCTCAGGAAAGAGATGATTAAGGAGGGGATATGATAGAGGTCTATAAAATCATAACTGGTGTGGAGAAAGGAAATAAGGAAGTGTTACTTATTCCTTCTCATAATACAAAAATTAGGGGTCACCATGTGAAACTAATAGGCAGCACATTTAAAACAAACAAAAGGAACTATTTCTTTATATAATGCACAGTCAACCTATGGAACTCTTTGTCAGAGGATATTGTAAAGGCCAAGACTATGAAAGGGTTCAAAAAAGGACTAGAAAATTCATGGAGAATAGGTCCATCTTTGGCTACTAGCCAGGATGGGCAAGGACAGTGTCCTTAGACTCTTGTTTGCCAGAAGCTGGGAGTGGGCGACAGGGGATGGATCACTTGATGATTACTTGTTCTGTTCATTCCCTCTGAAACACCTGGCATTGGCCACTGTCAGAAGACAGGATACTGGGCTAGGTGGCCATTTGGTCTGACCCAGTATGGCCATTCTTATGTTCATTATAAAGTTTATTAAAGATTGTTAACCTCTCTGTCACTCTGTCCATTTCTAAAAAGAGCGTAAGTAACTTGCCCATGTTCACATATCTGGAAATTGGACTATTGTGTCTTTTACTATTTACACAACCAATGTAATATGGAATCACACAAGCACAGTGGATGCCAAATAACCAGGTTTGCTAACTATGTACGATATGTGAGGCCTAGCTACATACAGACACTGCAGCCCTGGTAGAGTCTGGTAACTTCTGAAACATAGAAGACAGTGAGGGACTTTGGTGGGCTCACAAACTATTTAAGGGGATGCTATCCAGTTTCTATAGCCTACGAGGACTCAAGCTTCCTAACTCTCAGTCCAGTGCCCCTCTCTATTCCACCCCATTGCTTCTTGATCTGCATGATTTAATGACATGTGATATATTTGGGCCTGATTCTAAGATCATTGAAGTGAATGGCTCTTTCCACTGCCTTGCAAAGAATCACAGAACAGAGGGTTCAAAGAGACCACAAGGGTCATCTAGACTAGCCCCCTGCCGAGATCCAGGATTTGTTGTGTCTAAACTATTCAAGACAGATGGCTATCCAGCCTCTTTTTGAAAATTTCCAGTGAAGGACCTTCCATGACTTCCCTAGGCAGTTTGTTCCATTGTCGTATTATTCTAACAGCTATGACGTTTCTGGTTCTCTGGTCCTGATTCAAGCAATCATTTAAACACATGCTTTTTCCATTCCTGTTTAGGATATCACTGAGACTATTTCTATACTACAAACTAGCAGTGTGATTTCCCCTTCTAGTATACACGTACTCGTGACAGCTTTCATTGAGTTAGTACAAGTATAAATAGCAGTGAAGCTGCTGTAGCACAGGTAGTGACAGTGGAGGCATGGCTGTGCTGTGCCAAGTATATACCCACCAGTTTGAGGCAGGTTTGCATTTAGCACAGCTCAGCCATGCTTCCACTGCTACCATGGCGATACTGCTATTTATACTCATGCTAGCTTGATGAGAACTTACATGAGTAGAGGAATCACAAACACACCTCTATTTCACACAGTAGACAAAGCCTTAGGCACAGACTTTACACCCCATTGCTATGAAAGTGAAACACACATTCAAGTGCACTGCCAAATAAGAATGATTTTCTGAACTGGGGCCTATGAGCTGCCAAGGGGGATGATCTCATCTAAAATATTACTTGATGTATGTGCAAGTCATGTAGTTAGATACCCACTAAAATATTCAGCCACCAAAATACATCTTTTAACCTCATTATTTGATATCTTCTTTCATTATCAGATGGAAGAATTTAGCCTTTATTGTCAATACCATTGGATTATATTGACTGTAGAATAAAATGCTAAAAAGATCTTAGCTTAAATACACACCTGGAATGCCCAGAGAAAGCACCATTTGCAAAATATATCTATAATTAATATTGAAAAATTCCTTCAAAAACCTTTTACAACTCAAATACAAATAAAGTATGCAGAAATTGAACTATTACTGAAATGTGCTTGCAATTATCAGACTACTCATTAGCATAAAAAGCAGCTAGCAAGTGATTTACCAATTCCAAACATGAAAACAGTAAAGCATACTTTTTATTAAATGGAAGGTCATAAACACAGTAACCTCCTAATAAGGTTTAGAATTACATCCCTTGTCAACAAGAACACATATCCATATGATGCCTATTAAGTTTAACATGGAGCTAAATGTGTTTGCAGTGGTTATGCACTTGTGCGATCACCCTAGCTCCACCAACACACAGGTCTGAAGGGTATTTCTGAAAGAATTTCTTGCAATGCAAATTACATGAGATAAAGCCCAAAAACAAGCTATTCCGATGGGTAGGAAAGACAGAAAATGTGGCAAAAGACCACCTTGGCTTAACCACGAGATCTTGCATGACCTACAAAATAAAAAGGAGTCATATAAAAAATGGAAACTAGGTCAGATTACAAAGGATGAATATAGGCAAATAACACAGGAATGCAGGGGCAAGATTAGAAAGGCAAAGGCACAAAATGAGCTCAAACTAGCTATGGGAGAAATGGTTGAGGTAAAACTGTGAAGTTCAATAAAGACAAAGCAAAGTTGCCCGCTTTTAAGGAAGAAACATCAGTTTCACCATTACCAGAATGGGAAGAGACTGTTTAGGAAGCTATGGCCAGCAAAGGATCTAGGGGGTCATAGTGGACCACACTGCTAATATATGATCAACAGTGTGATACTGTTGCCAAAAAAAGCAACTTGATTCTTGGATGCATTTAACAGGTGTATTGTAAACAAAGACATGAGAAAGTCTTCTTCCGCTTCTAACTCTGCTCTGGTTGAGCCTCAACTTGGAGATTGTGTCCAGTTCTGGGCACCGCATTTCAAGCAAAGATGTGGAGAAATTGGAGAGGGCTCCAGAGAGACAACAGAATGATAAAGGGTCTTGAACATGACCTACGAAGGAAGGCTGAAAGAAATTGGGTTATTTAGTTTTGGAAAGAGAAGACTGAGAGGGGACCATTATAGGCAGTTTTTCAGGTATCTAAAAAGGGTTCATCAGGAGGAGGGAAGAAAACTTGTTTCGATCTTATGCCTTAATGATAGACAAAAGCATGGGCTAAACTGCGGCAAGGGAGATTTAGGTTGGAACATAGGAAAAAGTTCCTAACTGTCAGGGGTTGGACACTGGACTAAGATGCTAGGGAAGTTGTGGAATCTCCATCTCTGGGGATATTAAGAGTAGGTTTAGATAATGTCATCAGGGATGGTCTAGGCAGATTTGCCTGCCATGAGGGCAGGGGGACTGGACTCAAGACACTCGCCCTAGAGTCTATGAATCTATGAACATTTGAACTTGCCTTATTTAGTAAAATCACCAACTGGATCAGAGGGATCCCAATTTCCCAATTTTAGATAACTCTCCAGACAGAAATATCTGGGTGGGTGATCTTTGCAAACAGTAATGATTACTCTTTGACCCAGTGAGGAGGAAAGATTATTTTCAGTTACAGGTTACAGAAATTCTTGAAAGAAAATGGTATTGTTCACATGCAGAGTGTAAGACTTTTAGTTTTCAGAATATTCTGCGCTGTTCTCAAACTGTCTTCAGCTGCTGTCAGTTATGTTGCAAAGATTGCAAATGACCTCTCAAACTATAGTTAAATTCACTGAGTAGATGGTTCCTATTGCCAGGCGATCTGGGAATGATTACCTTCCTTCCCAGCTAATATAATAAGAACAGAACAGTTTCTTATCTCTCACTCGCCTACTTTCTTCTTTTCTTCCCCAAAACCTCCTCTTGTCTACCCTGAAAATCTTCCAGTTTAAACTTGGTATAATTGTAACCACTATTATTATATGCTATAACTCATTGCGTGCGACATTCTCGTTCCAGAATAGAAGTGCTCTTTGAGGTTTAGCTTTAAACTCTGCCAAAATTGCACAGATTAAACAGACAATGAACAAAAAATACCTTTCTTATATGTGTTTAAGACTATCCCACACTGGACATAAATCTATACTGGATTCAATCTACACCTTAAGTATCAGAAGGGTAGCCAATGTTAGTTCTGAATTCTGTAAGCAGCAGAGAATCCTTGGCACCTTATAGGACTAAAGATATTACGGATCATGAGTTTCGTGGGTGGAATACCCCACTTCGTCAGATGAATGTAGTGGACATTCCAGGGCGGATATATATATGCTAGCAAGCAAGCGAGATAACGAGTTAGTTCAATCAGGGAGGATGAGGCCCTTGTTCTAGCGTTGAGGTTTGTGAAACCAAGGGAGGAGAAACTGTTCTGTTAGTTGGCAAGCCATCACAGTTCTTTGTTCAACCTGAGCTGATGGTGTCAGAATGCAGATAAATATTCGACAGTTTCTCTTTGAGTCTGGTCCCTAGTTTTTTTGCTGGCAGGATGGCCACTTAAGGTCTGCTATAGTGTGGCCAGGAGGTTGAAGTGCTGTCCTACAGGTTTTGTATATTGCCAGTTCCTAATATCTGATTTGTGTCCATTTATCTTTTCCGTAAGACTGTCCAGTTTGGCCGATTAACTAGCAGGGGCACTGCTGGCACTATGATTGCGACATTACATTGGTGGACGTGAGGTGAGATGTAACGGGTGATGTGACGAGTGTGGCTGATTGTTTAGGTCCTGATGATGTTGTCACCGTTAGAGTGATTGGGCAGAGTTGCCATCGGGGTTTTAAAGTAAGGAAACAAATCGAAGAGCCAGACATGTCCCAGAAAGCCTCCAACTGCAGACAAACCGAAGAAGAGAACCAACAGGACTCCACTGGCCATCACATACCGTCGCGCAAGCGTGAAACCCCTCCCATGCATCGACAGGATCGAAAACATCGCTGGAACATGATCCCACACTTCACAGGCCTTGGGTGCAGGCCAATCCTTGCCAACAGAGGCCTTGTATGTGCATGGCCAATCCTTGTCAACTGGACAACCTGCGACAACCTGCCAACCTGAAACGTATTCTCACCAGTAACTGCACACCGCACCATAGTAACTCTAGCTCAGGAACCAATCCATGCAACAAACCCCGATGCCAACTCTGCCCACATATCTACACCAGCGACACCATCAAAAGAGGTGATGGAAAGAAGGAGGATGTAGGAATTTTGAGAAAGGGTTTTCAATTAAGTATTTTTTATATGTAGTGTGTTCGATAAATGTTTGGCTTTGAAGTGATCTGGCTGGTGAAAAGGCTGCAGTGTGGGTGTTTATTGTGTGGGCATTTGTTGTTATCACAATGTGGACATTCATGTTGAGAAGTAATTGCTGCATTTCAAAATATTTTAAAACTTCTAATTCAAGACTTTCAATTTTAAAAGTAAATTTTGTATACTGTTGCATATCAACAGTCTTCACATTGTAAGTTGATGTGGTGCCCTGTTACTTCCACCTTGGAAAAAACTGTGCCTAGCAAAACTGTGAATCTGAGTGAGAACATGACTTTAAACGTGCTAACTCTTAAGAGTAATCCCGTCTCTATTTGGCATAGCATTTAAGCAGATGCTTAAAGTTAAACATCTGCTTAAGTGCTTTGCTGAATTGGAGTCAATAGTAGCAAAAATGAGAATGCACTCCTCTTCCACTTCATTTGCTTAGAAGTCTAATGGGGAACATTTACATGTTAATATTAAGCATGGGCAGTACCTTTTTCCCCTCTCCCTGAGAAAAAGATTAACATAATTAAAATTCATATGCAACTCTGAAAATCCAAAATCCACAATACATTTTCTAATTATACTTAGGTATATGCATATAATGATTTAACTAGCAACAAGAAATGTTATACATTATGAGTCACATCTTGCATTTCTTGCTCATTTTAGGGCCCAAGTGAAGTAGATGAGAGAACTAGGTGCTCAAGGAATTCAAGACCTGCCCTATATTTGCAGTGTGGATGGATTTCTAAATAGCATTTTAGCAGTGTCTTAGCCTATGACTTTGCATTTTAAGGTTATTATATATAAAACATTAAAAGCACATTCTTTTTTTTCTGACATCAAAGAAGTTTACTTATGACAGAAAGTCACTGACATTTCATACATGCTGTATGCAAATCCCTTACATTGACTGAACTGTGCTTGAGCTCTTTATTTGTTGTTGCACCTATGCATGTGTTACAGACCTAGCTGAGCTGCTTCTTGTGAATGCTCACCAGGCAGCTGTGTTTGGACTATGTACTGGATTTGCACACTTCTAAGCTCCCCTGGATCTGGGCAGGCTCTTAGTCTGGTACCACTTCTAGAGAATGAGAACCTGTGGTCCAGCTGCCCTGGGTCCCCCATATGCCACAAGGTACCCAAGTTGTTCAAGCACACCCTCCTCAGAGCCGTACCCCAATGTATACTTTAATCCTTTGGGGACACGTGATAGCTGAAGCAAATCATGCACAGATTTTGCAGAGTAATTACTAAACCTGTCACACTTTACTCAGAGAAATCCCAAGAGATACACATATCCAAGTAAAATAATGAACACCCGAACACAATTCCCTACCTCACAGTCCTCAGCATTGTTGAGCAATTTTTGGTCAGTGTCTTCAGAGATCCCAGATCCCATCTTCCAGCACCTCAGTCCCTTGGTTCAGTCTTCTCTTCCTAGTCATGGGGCCTCCTGTGGCTCCTGAGGCAAGCTCCACCCAGCTTGTTGAAGTCCAACAGTCAAAAGGTTACTACTCTTCAGTGAGCAAGTCCCAGCAAATCCTTTTGTCTTTGTTCTTACATTTTTGCTGGGGATTTTGCATTGTTCCAAGCCCACCTCCTGAGACAACTTGGGTAGAACCAGGGGCGGCTCTAGGTATTTTGCCACCCCAAGCACGGCAGGCAGGCTGCCTTTGGCGGCTTGCCCGCGGGAGGTCCCCGGTCCCGCAGATTCGGCGGCATGCCAGCGGGAGGTCCGCCAAAGCCGCGGGACCAATGGATCCTCCATAGGCATGCCGCTGAAGGCAGCCTGTCTGCCACCCTCACAGCGACTGGCAGAGCGCCCTCCCCCCGGCTTGCTGCCCCAGGCACGTGCTTGATGTGCTGGTGTCTGGAGCCATCCCTGGGTAGAACTGGTTTTCCCATAGCCTGCATGCATCCTATTGTAATAAGGTGCTCTTATTTGAATGGAGGACTATTCAAGATAACAACTCTCAATTGTTTCTTTCTAGGGTTGCCAATTGTCTAATCACACAAACCCAAACCCTGCCCCAGCCCTGCCCTGCCCCTTCACTGAGGCCCCACCCCTGCCTGCTCCTTCTCTGAGGCCCTGCCCCACTCACTCCATCCCCACTCTCTCTGTCGCTTGCTCTCCCCCACCTTCACACACTTTTACAAGGCTGGGGCAGGGAGTTGGAGTGCATGAGGGGGTGCGGGCTCTGGACTGGGGCTGAGGGGTTCAGAGTGTGGGAGGGGGCTCCAGGCTGAGCCTGGGGTAGGGAGTTGGGATGGAGAAGGGTGTGCAGGCTCTGGAAGGGAGTTTGGGTGCAGGAAGGGGCTCAGAGATGGGGCAGGGGGTTGGGGTGCAGGAAGAAGTGTGAGGTGCAGCCTCTGGGAGGGAGATTGGGTGTGGGAGGGGGCTTAGGGCTGGGGCATGTGGTTGGGGTGTGGGAGAGGGTTTGGGGTGCTGGAAAGTGTTCAGGGTGTGGGAGGCAGTGCAGGGTGCTGGCTTCAGGAGGGGGCTCATGGCTGGGACAGGGGGTTGGGGTGGAGGAGGGGGTGAGGGGTGCAGACTCCGGCTGGGCAGAGGCATGCTCCTTGCTTGCCCTGGCCCTAAGCCGCTCCCAGAAGGGGCCGGCACATTCCTGTAGCCCTTGGGGGGGCAAAGGGCTGTGCATGCTGCCCCTCCCTTCAGGCACCACCCCTGCCTTCAGGCACCACCCCTGCAGCTCCCATTGGGAGGTCAGGGGCAGGCAGGGAGCCTGCCTCAACCTTGCTGCAGTGCTGGACTTCTAGCAACTAAACTCTCCTGATGTGGCTTCAGTAGCCTCTGGGAGATACAGCTCAATTCTGGGAGACTTCTGGCAAAACTGGGAGCGTTGGCAACCCTATTTCTCTCTGGGACCTAGTCTGGAAGTTACATGATACACAGCTTGTTAGAAAACGGTTGATTCAATATGCCCTGATGCATTTAATGACACAACATTTGATAAACTGAACTAGAATTAATCAGTTTTAGAAGGACTAATTTTCCAAACTGTCTTATAGAGTCATACATTCAATAGATTCATAGATTCCAAGGCCATAAGGGACCACTGTGAGCATCTAGTCTCACCTGCTGTATAACCCAGGCTATAGAACGTTCACAACATCATTCCAAGAGCATAGCTTTTAGAAAAACATCCAATCTTGATTTTAAAGTGGTTAATTACGAAGAATCCACCTAAACTCCTGGTAAGTTGTTCCAGTGGCTAATTATTCTCACAGTTAAAAAATTATGCCTTATTTCCAGTCTGAATTTGTCTAGCTTCAACTTCTGGCCATTTGATCCTTTCTCAGTTAGACTGATAAATATTAGTTCCCCATGTAGGTACGTATGGACTGTAATCCAGTGATCCTTTAACCTTCTCTTCGTTAAACTAAATCGATTTTGCTCTTTGAGTCTACCATCATATGGCATATATTCTAAACCTTTAACTAGTCTCACTGCTCATCTCTGGACCCTCACCAGTTTAGCCACATCTTTCTTGAACTGTGGACACTAGAACTAGGAACACTATTCCACCAGCAGTCACACTAGTGCCAACTACAGAGGCAAAATAATTCTTTACTCCTATTTGAGATTCCGCTATTTATGTATCCCAGGATTGCATGAGTCAGTTTGGCCACTGTATCACACTGGGAGCTCATATTCAGCTGATTATCCAGCATGACCCTCAGATCTTTTTCAGAGTCACTAGTCCCCAGGATACAGTCCCTCACAGAGTAAATATAGGCTACATTCTTTGTTCCTAGATGTATCCATTCAGCTAATTTCAAATCGTTTGCTTGTGCCCATTTTACCAAGTGATCCAGATCACTCTATATCAGTGACTTGTCCTCTTCATTGTTTGCTACCCTGTAGTTTGTGTCATCTGAAGACTTGATCAGTGATTATTTAATATTTTCTTTCAGGTCATTGATAAAAATATTAAATAGTATGAGGCAGTGGTAGGCAACCTGTAGCTTGCAAGCCGCATGCAGCCCATCAGGGTAATCTGATTGCAGGCCACGAGACATTTTACTGACATTGACCGTCCGCAGGCATGCCCCCCCGCAGCTCTCAGTGGCCACGGTTCACCATTCCCAGTCAATGGGAGCTGCGGGGGGGCGTGCCTGCAAATGGTCAATGTCAGCAAAATGTCGCACGGACGGCAATCAGATTACTCTGATCAGTAGCATGTGTCCTGTGGACTGCAAGTTGCCTACTGCTGATATAGGGCCAAGAACTGATTCCTGCAGGACTCCACTACAAACACGCCTGCTCAATGATGATTCCCCATTTTCAATTACATTTTGAGACCTGTCAGTTAGGCAGCTTTTAATCTATTTAATGTGTGCCATGTAAATTTTACTTTTTTTTAGTTTTTAAATCAAAATGTCATGCAGTACCAACTCAAATGCCTTACAGAAGGCTAAGTATATTACATTAACATTACTACTTTTATCCACCAAACTTGTAATTTCACCAAATAAAGAGATATCAAGTTAGTTTAACAGGATCTGTTTTCATGCAATGAAATGCCTCAATGGTTTTGATTAACCTGTTCATTCCAACAAGAAAGTTCACCTACTTTTCAACTTGTCACCAGAAATGTCTGCAAAACAAGGTTGAGATTCAATTTTGGTAGACAGAACCAAGACAAAATATTTTTCAGCTTCTTTAAACCAGTGCAGTGCTGCTGAGCTGAAGTTGTCCACAGTGAATTATTGGAGGTCAGTCCATGTGCTCAGTTTAGGGAGGGAAAAGTACTTTTCACTCAGCCTCAAAAGTATTGCTTTGTTTTGTTTTTATAGCCACTAACAGATTTTGTCTTGTGGAATGGAAAAATGTCATAAAGTGATTCCTAATATCTAAAATAAACCTCCCTTGCTGCCCTGTGTCACCACCTACCCTGTAACCTGGGGTGCCTCACAATGCTTTGCTGCTGTAGCTTCCAACCTGGGTCCCTCACAAACAGTCCAGCACCATGCAGGTCACACCCTCAGTATCTGTGTATAGCTGCAGCCTGCTAGCACATTTCAGTCACACTTTGGCTTCTTCCAATCTTGGTTGCCACTTGTAGAATGATCCCAACACACTTCCAGTCCATATTTTTCCCTTCTCCCCTGAATAGGGTGACCAGATGTCCCGATTTTATAGGGACAGTCCCAATATTTGGGACTGTGTCTTATATAGATGCCAATTACCCCCCACTCCTGTCCCGATTTTTCACCCTTGCTATCTGGTCACTCTACCCCCGAATGCGTATTCTGCACTGTTCAGATATTTTAGATCTGTTGCCCCTGCAAGGGAACAATATCCAACAAACGGAGTTACCCAAATAATTCAGTCTGAATGCAACACTGGATTATTTTTGATTAAAGAATAAAAAAAGTGTATTTAACCACAAAAAGAGAGAGTTTACATGAGTACAACTACAAGGCATTAAAGTAAAAAATGGTTACCAGAGAACTAAAGATAAGTTTTAGCACTGGAAAGCATTTTAACAAACTAGATTCGGTTCTAGATGAAATCCTTACTCATATTCCCAACCACAGGGCTGACGAAACTTCAGGTACGGATCCCTCCCAAAGTCAAATGGCTGTTTCCTTTGTCATCTTAGGTGAAAGAGAGAAAGGGCAAGAAATTAATACCTTGGGGTGTTCTTGCCCCTCACTTTTACAGTCCAGTCACCCTTTGAAATGGATTCTCCTGATGATTACCCCTAAAAGCAAAGCTTATTCAAGCCATAATGAAGGTGACATGTAGTCTGGGGGTGAAAGCAGCCCCATGTTCTTTCTTTGTGTATGCCAAAGGAACATTTGCCTTGTCTCCCTCTTGCTATTTCATGTGTCTTGTTTACTACTTATATGTAAATTGAGGCACACACACATTCTTTGTTTAAAATAGATTTGCTTAATCGCTCCTGCCTAATCAGTGATACAACGCTTTGAACATGTGCTACCAGCATGATGCTGAGAGAATTCGTAACTTTACATAGAGCATTGCTACATACATTTCACCAAGATGTTGTTGACCATGAGTTATTCATTCGTTGGCATCCTTTCATCTGTGAGAGATGGTAGGAATTGCAGCCTATGATGTAGATGGTTTGCAATATCTCATGTGACTGAATAGGCCAATCCAAGATCTGCATGATCTTTGGCAGTTATTGCAAATGTATCTATCTTGGTTGGGAGCTGATGGCCTCCTACGGGCTCTTTTCTCCTCAAGCTATAGGAGCCAGGCCCTGTCATGGACTTTGATACCTTGATGGAGATGATAGTACCACTTGTTACAATTACTTGGCAAGATTTCCCATTGGTCAGGATCAATTCCAAATTCCTTCATATCTCGCATCCACAAGGCATATTTTGTACACAGGTTGTTACAATGCGTGGTCTTCTTTTCTCAAGACTAAACATTCCCAGTTTTTTAACTTTTTCTCATAGGTCAGGTTTTCTAAACTTTTATCATTTTTCTTGCTCTGTTCTGGACTCAACAATTTATTCACTTGTTTCTTAAAGTTGGACACAGTACTTCAGCTGAGGCCTCAGCAATGGTGAGAAGAGCAAGACAATTACCTCCCTTATCTTGCAAATGACCCTCCTGTTAATGTACCACAGAGTGATCTTAATCTTTTTGCAACAGCATCACATTGTTGACTCATAGTCAATTTGTGATCCACTATAACCCACAGATACTTTTCAGCAGCACTACTGCCTAGCCAGTTACTATCCCTTGGACCGCATGGCTCAGCCACTGCTCAGGTTTGTATGATGTCTAGTCCTTGAGCAGGGGCTTTCCATTGTTTAGCATTGTTAAAGGGACATTTAGTTGTTCCCTTATTTAGCCTGAATGGAAGGTGATTGTCATATCCAACACTTTCAAGAAGGTGGTGTGACTGTCCAGTCCTCAGTATTGGTGCATAATTACCACAAAAGCCTTCCCTTGCCTTTGAAATGCTGTGACTGAAAAATCCCAAGGGCCTTGGCCATAGTTTTCTTACTTATTGTTTATTTCACTAGCTCAGATTTGAAAAAGCGACCACATTTGCCATTTTTACAAGGTCACTTTCCAGAATTGGTTTTCACGCCAGTATTTATTTTTGTTCAAGCAGTGTTGAGGTGGGATCTGCAAGTACTTTGCTGCAGGGACTAAGAGGTCATCTAGTGTCAATGTAGCTCGTGACAAGATTTCTCTGTCCTCTACTAAAATGTTATTTCACTGCTTCATAGAACAATTAGAACCACACAATTCTTTACTTTTCCATGTTTTGATGTCTGAATTAGTTTTTAGTAATATACTTAAATACATAAATAAAATGCAAATTCAAAAACTGGGCCAATATGACTCACTCTACTTTGTCTGGCAGAAAAATGAGGCCAGACATTAAACTCTTATTTGTTTTATATGTCTTTTTTCCTTTTTATTTCTCCATTTCTCTGTGGACCTCTCCTCTTCTGTCTTTGTTTAGGGCTAGACTGAGAGCTACAGAAGAGCTTGGTGAGTGTGTTGTCCCAAAGACAACCACTTTCCCAAACACCTCCCCACACCTCTGATTGCTGAGCAAAACAGCTAGGATCCTAGACTGTATTCGCTGTAATCAGTTTCAGAGTGTAGGTGGCACAACTGGCTATGTAATTCTGTATGGGAACATAGCTCAGTCTGAGTTCTACAGGATGCCAGTATGTGTTGTCCCACAGATGTCAAATAATGTAAAAGAGAGAGACTGATGCCCTGTGAAAGTGAATATTGTGCAAAGGTTTATTGACTCTTGCACAAGAATGTTCCCCAAAATTGATTTTTTTAATATATTTAACATAATTTCCTAATTTTAATGATTTATTTTACATTGACTGATAAAAGTTTCCCTTGTTGACCTATACTTCTTTAAAATAAATTAAACTTTAAGGACTAATATTTTACATGCTCTAGTTGTGTACAACACAATCTTCACAGATTATAAATCTATACCTACCTTCTTACTCGTAAAGTGAAGTAAAATCTATGACTTCTCGTGTGCTATGTAACCCATGGCAATATCTTGGAAGGAAACTATATCTGAAGTATGAAATTACACTTTTCAGCTTTTATCACATCCCAGTTGATCAAAGATCAGTAACTTCCCCTGTGCCCTTGTAGGCACCCTTTAAAAAAAATGGTTGTGGTGTTTTGTATCACATGCTGTTACTCCTACCCACTGAGGCCCTGATTCAGCAAAGCCCTTAAGCACATGCTAAAGCACAGTTTGTGACAAAATTGGAAGTTGGACCTTTTGGAGCCTGATTCTGGAAGATGCTAAATGCTCTTCTGGAAACATGCTGAGCACCCTTACCTACAAATGTAATCTAAATTTTATTATGGCCTACTTTTTTGTAAGATGCGGCTAATGGGGCTACCAAATGCCTTAAAATTCCCGTTAGCTTCTTTGTGTACACTATACAACACCTATGACACAGGGCAAGGGGATCTCATCATCTCAAGAAAAAATTCTCATATTTTGTTGTTCCTTTTGGTCTCTGGTATTTCACACTGTATGTTAATGTTTCTTCCATATGGTATAGCAATAATGCTAGTGAGACTCAAAAATACAGCCAACTACTGACCCAAGCACCAAATAATGCCATCTGGCCAGGCTCAAAAAGTAGGGTGCACAGGGGATACATGAATCTCCTGAGTTTGGCACGTGCATTCTAGTTGACCAAAGAACATCATGTAAGGTCTAAAATAAAAGCTGAAGTCACTCTAGTCATCAATGCCATTGTGTAATGCATATACAGATATTGTGTAAGGAGTTACGTATATACACTGAGTATTATAAGGTCTGCATTTAGGGACCTTATAAAGATGAAAGACAGGTTTCCTGTCAGACAAGAAATGTTTAGGTAGCTGGCTTTTTACATGTAATTTAAGTATTGTATAGTTCACAAAGAGTCTGCTATCACCAGTCTGAAATGCATGCAAATGAAGGACTATGATGATTTCAGAAAGAAACTGACAAAAAGAGGAAAACAGCAAGATGGAAAGAGAAGAGGGTGGAAATGTATCTGGAGGTACAGATCAAAGGCTTGTGTTAATATATTTTGGGGAGTGGGAAAGAAGACAGCCTAACACCCTTCACTAAGGAAGTAAAAGGACAGTGGTTTTGCTTCTTTAATAAAAGTGTTGTGACAGACTGACAATATTCTATAATATTCTGGATAAATCTTATGGAATTAAGATAAACTTTACTGAATTAAGTTAAATCTTATTGAATTAAGATTAAGTCCATTGTATTAAAGTCCATTGTATTAAAATACAATTGTGTATCTGCTATTGTATGTATCTTCTCTAGTAGGAAGGAGGGAAGCAAATGTTATTCCTGTTATTAACTCTTTGAAGCCTCTCCCCTCCCCCAGAGAGGTGTGTGTAAACTAGTTCAAATTGAATTCTCCAAGTACCAACAGATAAAGAAAGGAATTTTGGATAAATAGCCTGGTTTTAAACTGGCTAATGGGCCTCCTGATCCAGCAAATGGACAGGACCCCAGGTCTGTGGAAGACCCAAATGCTTAGGGAAGGGTTGAAAGGACTGGCCCTGCTGAGGCCCCATACAACTGGGTGCTTGTTCTGAGCTGAGAGGCTTAAAGAATTTGTAACCATAAGGAATCCCCTTCGATGGGGATTTGAAGGACTGCTCCTGCTTGAATGCATGTTAAGGGTGGGCTGAATTCTGGTAAATTTACTAGCATGTGTGTCGCTTTTTTATGGTTTTTAATATATTTTCTCTACAATGCTTTGTTCCTTAAGAATGAAGTAGGTTTGCATAGGAAGTGCTGTGTGGCACCTGATAACTGTGTCAATTATATCTTTCTGAAGAGAAAGCAAGTGTCGTTGGGCAACCTGACAGTGCTGGGAATAACTCAGTCAAAGCAGGGAACTGTGCAGCCTGGAAATACCTTGGTCAAAAGGGAGAGGCTCCATGTCTGGAGAGCTGGAAGCCTGAGAGTATGTGCCCTTGCTGAGATATGGTAGGGGACTCAACCAGGCTTGCTTGAAAATGCTGAAGAGAACTTTGGGTGAGAAAAGTTTCTTTAGACAGAAGGCTAACCTGTTAGTTAAGTTTAGACTCTAGAAAGTGCATTGTGATTTTGATTTACATGTAACCATTATTTTCCAAAGTTCTTACTCACTATCACTTGAATCTTTGATAATGAACTTATCCTTGTTTTCATTATAAATATATCTAAGTGCTGTGCTGTTAAACAAAGTGGTGGTTCTGAGCTGAATCTTACAAGTGGTTGTGTGCTGTTCCTTTTGGAATAGCAGGCCTGGTAATTTTGAGAGTGTTCAGTGGGTAAAGAGATGGATGCTGCCGGGAACATTCTGAGGACTTGGGAGTCTGGTGTGCCTATTGCTACCTCTGCAGAGAAGGTGAGGCCTTTGGAGGCCAGAAGGTTAGTGTTTGTGCTGCTGTCAACTGGTGGTGTCAGGGAGTTGAGCCATAGCTGGCATAGACAAGACTTCTTTGCACTAAGGGGAGGTGGTGCTGAGGTGCCTTGCAATCCTAGGTACCTCTGGAGAACATCACACCAAGTCAAGCATGTGAAAAGCCTTTGTGGCAAGTGGACAGTCAGCCTGAATTTTCCAGAGTAATCAGTGAATGGAGTAGTTTAGTAGCAATTATTGGCAGATTTTATAGTGCTGGTACATTGTGTATATGTGCAGTGGTTCTGTATGCACGCCGTAGCTGTAATCTGGTGAAGAAGTTTTCATTTTACCATATGTACTTTATAGTATGCTGGGCTAGTCTCAGGCATTTTGTTGCTTGAGGTGAACTTCAGTATGAGCACCCCTGCCCCCATCAACTATCCTGTCTGATTCTATCTTCTACTTTCATAATGATTTATTTAATTTGATATTTTGGAATCAAATTTTCTATTGAATCATATTTTAACTTACTCTGTCTACTTTGTGCTTGTTCATCATTCCTTTTTCTTCGTGTCTTTTTCCCCCTCTAGACACCATACTATGATGTATTTTTTTCCTTTTTCTTTGTTTTCTCCTCAAACTTATTTTCTATACTGTGTAGTTCTTGTACCTTTATTTTTCCACACCTTTAGAGCCAATGTTCAATAACTATTAGTTTTCTATTCAAACTGTTTTGTCAGATGTTGTACTTCTTCCATCCTATGGAAAGACAGTTGGGCCAATTAGTGATATGCATTCCCAGAAGTAATGAGTCAAAGGGTGCCCATTACCATGGTATCATCTAAAATTTGGTTTAGGTCTATTATATCAAAAATAGGTTGCATAACTTCTGCAGAGTTTCAGACCAGGGAATTGGGGCTTAGCAGATGTGCAATTTAATTATTGTTGATAAATACTCTTCTGCATATACTTGCTTAGATTTACACAGGATCTAATATGCAAACAGAGAGTTAATAGCATGTAACCATGGGGCTATGTGAGATCTTCTCTGAATCGTACATTTTTAGGCAATTAAGCAGTTGATAAACAAAGTAGTAAATGGGTTAGTGCCTCAGACTTTTATAGTTCAGGGATATAGGTTTGAACTGCACTTCAGGTAACAGGAATGATTAGGCATGGTCCTTTCCTAGTTCTTATTTTTTGTTGAAAACACCCCATGTAGTTTTGTTCCAGGGATGCCGAGGGCTGATGTAAACAGACTGTTGCAGGTCAGGTTGGAGTTGTAGCAGATCTGTTTGGGGCAATTTGTACAGAGCCTGCCCAAGCTCGTACTGTTAGTCTCATTTTCACAACCCCTAAATTCATTCATATGCAAAAGTCCAAGTTGTTACATATGATAATGACAGTGCAGCAGCATCCCACTATTAATAAAGGTTCTTCATCACAAGAACTTTAAGCCAGGACTGTACTTCAGACTTCATAAAGCAAACATAAGCACCACCTAGTTGATTCCCACGTAATTCCCTCAACCTTTTTCTTTCTCTGTGAAAAACTATGTACTTGGCAGAAATTATAGAATGCTCTAATAACTCTGATAAACTCTCTAGAGAAGTCAAAGTCAGAGGTATAGGCAAAATTAACCATTTCTAATATGAAAGTAGCTTGATACAGAAAATGTAACTTAAATACAGCAATAAAGCAATTGTGTGTTTACAGTCTCTGATCACATCACAGCATCTTTGGTGAAATGCTGTGACACCTTGATAATAATAATACAACATTATTTTTCCGGAGGGGTGGAGAAGCGCTGCAGCTGGCCAGCAAATACCATGGTCCAGTTTGTCAAGTAAATCAGGAAAATGGATTGTCTTTTCCTCAAAACCAGATACACAATGTAGAACATTCTCTATTCTCTCATCCAGTGGCTTATAGGAAGAAAAGCTTTTTTGTTCCCTAGCTGTTATGGGTCATGAACTTAGATTGTCCCTGTAACAGGTTGGGACTCACCAGCTGGCGCCTCCTGCTGGTGCCTCTGGGAATTAGCTCTGTCCAGTGGAGCGCGCCCTCCAGGTGGTGTCCCATCTGTCGTTCTGCTCTCCATTGCTGTCTCTGGACCCGCGTTGCTCCCTGCTCGGTGGCGTCCTCTTCAAGGCCACTGCCCTCCAGCAGTGTCTCTTAGTCCATCTGGATCCCCTTCCGGGGGTCAGTGATCAGCAGTTCTACACTCCAGCCACCGTGTCCAACCACCCTCTGAGTCCAATCCCTCTTGTCAGGGATCTGGCATAGTCTAATGGCCGCTCCCTAGGGCCAATGGCTGAGTGTACTGCAAGGAGTGAAGCAGGGGACCCAGGACTGCCCTCTTCGCTGGGTCCTGGCCCAGGGACCCTCTGGCAGCAGCCTTGCTGTCCTCCTCCTCTCCCCTCGTCTGTCTGCTTTCTTGGGCCGCTTCCCCTACGGCCCCCTGCATCCACTAGGCCCTTCCTTTCAGGGCCTGCAGCCTGGCAGGTTGCAGGTTACAGGCTCAAGCTGCCTAGCCTCCCTGAGCCTGGCCAGCACTGTGCTGTCCGCGGTGCTAGTCTCCTCTCTTAGAGACTGACCTTCCCCTGTCAAAGGCCTGGGACAGACAGACAGCTCCTGCTCTGGGCAGCCTTTATATACATCTGAGCCCGGCTCTGATTGGCTGTCTCCAAACTGGGCCCTGATTGGCTCCCCGTCTGATTGGCTGTCTCCCCTGGCCTACCACAGCCCACTCTCACATGGAGTGGGGCAGTCTGCCCCACTACAGTCCCTTTTATAAAAATCTAATACCTACATTTATGAACCCACATGTACAAGTTCTTACAAAAAAATCCCACTGGAATTATGAATACTCAGCATTATGGCATATACCCCTGTGTACTGTTTACTCTTATCTTGCTCTGTAGCCCCTGGGACACAGCTTCCCTGACAGACAGCGGCAATGGCTGAGATGTTGTTCTGGTATCCCCTCAGAATTTTATTTTATTAACAAATGCAGCTGCACAGCCTGTTGTGTTGGACTAAGTGCAGTTTGTCATGATAGATACAAAGATTAAAGTAGGGTCATTCTATGCATATGTGAAAGAAACACATCCATTTAAAACCTGTAGGTTTTTTTTAAAGCGGTAAAAAAATATTCATTTCCTGAATCAATTCTCAGATTGCTTTCTTCAAGTAAGACACAATGTATTTTAGATCCTGTAAGTTGTGCACTCAGAAAAAACATTGCAAGCAAATAGTCTCTGGCAGAGCTCATGTGTCTGAACCAGTCTCTGACACCAGTTCAGGGGAAATGTCATGTTAGCAAAGCAGTTTATGAACAGATTGAGGTGAACTGCTACTGCCATCAAGAACTATATTTCCAGTTTTAACCATCTTCTGACCTGTCGGATTTCCTTTAGCTGCCCTATGGTAACACTTAATTCTGTTCTTGCAGCATTTTATCACTATTGATGATTCAGGGTTGAAATATCTGACCTTCCTAGGCACACATACTTATTATATAGATATCAGTGAGCTAGCAGGAAGCCCAAATCACCTGATGCTTAAATAAAACAAAAATTAAAAGATCAGGCCATGAACTTGCAAGCTGGAAAAGAACATGCTGTGGCCACACCACATTTTTGCCTTGCCACCATTAATTCAACACCAGTGCTGCAACACATGCATCATAAGCAACAAAAAAGTATAGTAATGTGGGGAAAAAACCCACCAACATGGAGGAGCAAGACACATACCATGATGTTGCCTTCTTCCCTTTTAAAGGTTTCACTTGATTTTTTTGCCTTATTTCGAATTCTTGCAGTGTTTTTACTTTATTTCGCACAAAATGTCTGTAAGAATAATTCATAGCGTAAGGAAAAGAAGAGTGAAGTGTTCCAAGTTTGCCAAAACTAGTCCAAGATTGAATTAGTTCTTCCTCTGGGAATTAAGTTAAATTTCTGTTATTGTGTTACTCATTACAGCCAGACTGTCTCTGAAATTACTTCAGTTGCCTTGCTTGATATTATATTATCTGCTCTGTCTTTGCAAGCAGGAAATGTAATTTACTACAGAAGAAAAAAACATTAATCGGGAGCTGTTGCCTTATATCTTCCTTGTTTTCTCAGGTGGTGCATTTCTGATAATTGTACTAAACCTGGTTCATATTAAGTGGACTAATTGCATCATAGAATCTGAAAACCAAGCCAATAATAAATATTTCATGCATCCTCTGTTTCCTAATGGATCAGATCACCACCTTCCATGGAAAAACCAAGCATAGGGCCTAGGTGGGAAGGGAAGTGTATGAGATTCCCTATGCACAGTTTTCCCCTGATTGTTCTGTCTGGGTGGTTATGGCAAGTGAATGGAGCTTTCCCCTCATGATACAAGTAAGAAATTCAGTTGTCAAAATGAATGAATCCCCTAAGATCCAGTGGTTCCATGCTGCTAGAATTTACTCCAACCAAATGGTTAATTTCCCTGGAACCCCCTAAAATGGAATTCCAAAGCTCAAAGGGGATCCAGGAAGAGGGGGAGATGGTGCACATAGCAGATCCATCACTCTATCCTCACTCCTGGCCTGACCTGTTCCTGTTCCAGTGTCTGCAATGGGACTGAGAGCAGGGCCAGCTCCAGGCACCAGCACAGCAAGCTGGTGCTTGGGGAGGCCCATGGAAGGGGGTGGCACGTCTGGGTCTTCGGTGGTAATTCAGTGGCAGGTCCCTCAGACCCCCTCAGAGGGAAGGACTGGTCGCCAAATTGCCGCTGAAGAATGAAGTGGTGCGGTAGAGCTGCCACCAAAGTGCCACCGATCGCAGCTTTTTTTTTTCTTTTCACCTCTTGGGGTGGCAAAAAAGCTGGAGCCGGCCCTGGATGAGAGTGGGGAACTGAGAGTTGTGATTGACAAGCTCCATTCTGTACACAGAAGCTTTCTTCCATAAACTCATCCCTTCATGACAACTGGAGCCTAAGTGTTTATGGATGGTCAAACCACAGGTTTCTAGCCCATTGAATTCAATCTGATTATATTTACTGAGAATACAGCTAGGCCAGGAACACTTTGATTCTGTTCTGAGAATTTTTCCGGTGGAGAAATAAATGGAAGTGGATAATTTACACTGATTCCAAATAGCTGCCATTTTAATTTTGTTTTGTTACTGAGTGAACAGAACCCTTTATTACTAAGCCTTCTACAGTAGTGTATCAGGGTGCTGCTGCAGAGGCAGCTAATTAGCCCCTGCTCAGTCAGCCCCAATCAGGTAAAATGGATTGGGGCTGGGGAGAAGCCTGGTGCCTGGCCTGAATGGGCTGCACCTGTGGGCCTGCAGGCTCAAGGGCCATGAAGGCTGGCTGGCAGCCAGAGGAAGGAGGTGGGGGGGAAGAGAACAGCCAGAGGCAGGGCAGTCTCGTCTCGTCTCATCTTGTCTCCAGGCTGGGGTGGACTCCCTGTAAAGGAGGAGGAGGAGGAGGAGTGAAAGACCTGTAAACTGTAAATAGAAGCACTGGTGGTGGGAACTGTGTAAGAATAAAGCCACGGGTGTTGCATGCAGAAGGCTCAAAGTGCTTTATTAAGATAGCAGAGAGCTGCAGCAAAGGGGGCCGAGGAAGGGGCCCGGTTACAAGTAGGATTAAAAAAAAAAATCCCAAACGAAACCCCAGTGCTGAACCATATTTTCTTCAAAAGCCTTAGAGATATGATCTTAACTTTTAGAATTATACATGAATATCTTAGATTAAGCTGTGCATCTCTTACTGTATGCAGTCTGAATGGTGCCTATCTCACATTCTGATTTAATATAAAATGTTTCATATTTATATTTATGTTTACAATCACATAGGGGAAGTAAGGGTGTATACAAAAACAGATGTTTAAATATGTGGTTTCCCATATCGACAACAAGACGTTACATGTAAAACTCAGCAGACTTTGCAGTAAAGAGGTGATTTGGGTAGAGGAGTGCAGCTCCATTTGATGCTGTGAATGTATGGCTGCACTCTGCCAGTTCCATTTCCCTGATACCCCTTTATCTCTTTTGTACACAAGTGGCTCCATACTTTCTTCTTTGGTGCCCCTTCACTCGGTGGGATGTCATCCCTGAACGAGTGTGCTAAAATACAGCCCCTCACTCCTGTCAAATTCTTCTTTAAAACTTAGCTTTACTCATAGTCCCTCAAACAATCACCCATATAAAGAAAATGTAATACATTTAAGTTCAAGATAGACCAACCAACCCAGAAGTAACGTGACGTGTGTTTTAGCAAACCCAAACCTTATCTATGTACTTCTTCCTCTATGGCTGGCCTTTATCCCCATCATTCCAGCTCTTTCATGAAACATTGGTGGGGATTATGTGAACAAAATCAATAAATTTATGAGGTGTACCCCTCACTTATATAGCCCAGTGTCATTATTTATATAGTAGTGTTCATATGGATAATTATTAGCACATAAATTGAAGACTCTTGATGGGATTTTCAGAAAACACGTAAGTCACTTAAGAGCACAGGTCCTATTGCTTTAGCACTTTTGAAAATCCCATTCATTGTCTCTACCCCTAAACTAAGACAAAATAACCTGATGAATGATACTAAGAAGAGGCAATGGGAGGGCAATGAACATCAGGGTAATGGGAATAATATGGGAGGATTTTGTTTTGATTGGTAAGGATAATACATACAACCTGAAGGTTCAAGTATTTATTTTTGGTGGGATACTCTTTCTTTGAAGAGTGTTTCTTTGGAGGAAAAGGAAGTTTGTTAAACCAGCTTTGACACAACACAAAGCTTCTCAGTTCAACAAAACTGCTAGTGTGACTGTCACCTATGAATCTTACATCAGGATAGCCAGATCCACACAGGAATCAAATTAAGGGACATATACTATGGACTAAAACAACCGAATTCAGAGATGAGTCTAAGAGACTTTAAGAAAGTATACAAGGAGTCTAAATTGGTTCTCCCTGGATATATTTAGGCTCTGTTAGACTCACCAAGAAAAATTCATAGGTGATGTAGAAGTTAGACCCAATTACACTAATTTAGGCCTGCACCCCTACACTCAGAATCCCCTTGGAGTTACTTACACACACATCCTACTGGTGTCTAAAGGGATACAACACTGGTATAATTTACATGTCTAGAGTAGAGTTGGTTGGGGAACTTTTGACAGAATCATATTCCATTAGAATATGGAGATCCACAGAAATCCAAATGCTTTGAGAAATTGGGTTGATTTTTCCAGAATTTTGTTTTGGAAGAAAACTCGAAAGAAAGTTCAATTATCATCATAACGTCCCATTTCATTATTTTGTAATGAAACATTTTGATTTTTTTCATTTTGAAACAACTTTTCATTTCTCTTTTTTAGGAGCTGGGTGTAGCTGTGTTATGGGTTGACTTAAAACCCCATTTTTAGATTGATAGGTGTAAACTCATCCTTCAGTTAACATAACTATTAGCATAAGCCCCATCTAAGACAAAAGGTATGAATCCAACCTAGGAGAAAAATTTTTCCTGAGTATTGTTTTGAGTATGTTTGTGTGTGTATTGGGGGAAGAGGTCACACAGAAACTGAGAGCAGACAAAACCACACTGAGAGAGAGAGAATGGCTGAAAGCATGGTGGCTGACTCTGGAATAATCCTAGAAGTTTTTGGATCAGGGGAATAGGCTAAAAGAGTGCTCTGGCTTTCTGTAAGCAAAAAGAAGCTGTGTCTAGCTATTTGATTCCCTCTGCATATGGAGACACTGGATTTTGTACACTCTTTGTAATTAAACAAAGAAAATACCAGACTCAGTTTCTACTTCCAACTGCAACAACCTACTACACCCTGAAGTTTTGCCTAGTGGCTTGGGCCAATAAAGGGGTAACAATATATATTATAATATAATACACAATAAAAAAGTCAAAATAAATATGAAATGTTTCGATTGACCTGAAATGATAAAAATTTTGTTTGAATACTCCTTTGAAGAGAATTTTGAAATTTTGGGGATTTTTTTCCAATTCAGAACTAAGACAGAGTTTGAATACTGAAAAGCCCTTGTGAAATGGAATTTCTGTCCTCTACATAGCTCTCTTTAGGAGGTGGGAAAAGGTGTAAGGTGGCTGCAAGGTCATCAGTGTGCAATTTTTATCAGTTTAGACTCCATTAGACATCTAAGTAGATCTAAAGAGAGCCTAACTGAGTGCGAGACTAATTTACACATTACTTCTGAACTTCTCCTGGAGGCTTTAGTCCTATATGTTCATGACAGGCTACATTTTATTTCTGTAACCTGCTTCTAGTTACATGGAGAATAATTTTCCAAGCCAGAGAATGAACAGCAATGGTCCTCCAGAAAAATCATCCATTTACAAAATTGGGCATCTAAAGCAAGTCCCAATTCTATATTTAGCTATCTTAATAAAAGTGGACAAATTTTAAGAAGTGCTGAGCATGTCCACTGACTTCAGGGCAAATTTTTATGTATTCAGCTTTTTTGAAAATCAGGCCACTTTTATCTATGATCATATGTGGATTTAGATGCCTACCTCTATGTATGTAAGCTTGGAAATTTTGGTGTAAGTTTCTTTGGGAGTACATCGTTTCTCCAATTTGGCAGAAATTAGAAATGACCTTAGCACCGTAAAACATTGTCTGCCTCAACACCAGCCCTGAAAAACATATTTCCATGCTGCTTCCAATATCTGTCGGCTTAAAGAGCAAATTATCAACAATTTTTGTCCCCGTTTCCTGCATGGTAGTGAGATACATGGCTTGTTGGGCAACTGAACCAGCCTATAATGGGGGAATTTATTTTGTTTTAATGGAAGATGGTAAATACTAATAAGGTTTTCCTCTTTTATGTGAATACAAGTTACAAATAAAAGCCTGATCTTTAAGTGATGGCTCTGGTAATTCTGTTCAGTTTTTCATAAAATATATGTACATGGATTTTTTTTGTGGTGAGTAGCTGAAAATAGGAGGTAATAAAACAAGACATTACTGAATATTTGTTTACAAATTCATTGGGCTTCATGAAAACTTATCTTTAACTCTGCTCTTTTTGGTTTGTTTTGTCTGCAGTGTGAAGGGAAGTGAGAATTTCATCTCTTGGTTTGGCTTTTTGCTGGAAGTGCAGGAAAGTGAGAGTTTCTTTCCTCTGCTTTTGTTTTTAATCTGTTTTGTGTGATCTGTTTGACTTAACTTGGTGGTAGAGGAGTTCAGCTTCCCACTTTTTATTGTATAGTGTTGGTCTAAAGGGAAGATGACTCCTTTCAAGGGGGATATAGATGGATAAATTAAGTGGACAATTGAGATGAGTCAGCATGCTGGAAGATACAAATGCAAATGACAGAAGTCACCTGTTTTAAGATTCCATCAGCTAATCCGCTTAGCATGTGTAGCCAAGGTGTAATAGATAACTTTGATTCCTTGAAGTTGAGATTTCAATCAGATAATTCCAGAATAAATGAATGAAGCCATCATGCTTCACAATTTTATTATGGAACTTCAATGTCACAGGGTGGCTCTGGATGGAGCACACTCCTGCAGCAGGCCATGGCACAACAGGAATGCTTCTTTCAGTTTCCCCTCAGTTCAGGCACAAAAAGGTCACAATCTTTCTCTCCTCTGGGCACAACTTATTAAGGTACACCTATAATAGTTCATAGAATGCCCCTGGTAAACCATTTTCCCAATTCCCACAGTAAAACATAGAAAAGTACCATGATGTTCCATTCTCCTCTCCAAGGACACCACACAAAATCACTCACCCATGAATCCAACAGCTCCTGGTTCCCAGTTCTTTTTTGCCCTTGCTCCATGGCCCCTTTCTCCAGGCCATCTACTGTGTTTGTCTACACAGAAGAGTCATGAGACTGGTCACTCCACCTAGAGTGACTCATCTGTCCGAACAAACACAGTCCCATGACTCAGCTCTTTTTGGCCTCCTGGCACTGGCTCTTCAGCTCAGGAAGGCCCACAAGCTGGCCTCTCTGCTTTCTGCTCTCTGCAGACTGTGTCTTTCCTAGGCAACTCTCACTGTCTCCATCAGTCTGTGCTCCGAGGCTTCACTCACCAGACCTCCCTACAACTCATCACATCCTCCCCATTGCAGAGTCTCCCTGCCCGACCCTGTTATTTGGCCAAACTGGAAGCAACTGTTCTGTCACAGTGGAGCTGGACCTGTTTAATGTATATGGGCCAGCCACCCTGTGACAGCAGTGACATGTGGCAGGTTGGGTGAAATTCAACCAAGGTGACAATGAGACCTTGTCAGATGCTGCTGCAAGCTCAGTTCTGGCATAAACTGATTCCAGGCAGAAATCCATCAGACTCTTTCAGACAAAGGGACTGGGCATAGCTTTGATTATTTGCTATCATTCTTGACGTGTATAAGGTGATTAGTTGCACAGTTGAATTTATTTGAGCACACATTTATCTCTTGTGCTTATGGACCAGTTTATGGTTTTGGTGGGAGACAGTCTACCTGCATTATGGGGAGTGGCACACTGCCAAAAGTTCAAGCTGGTATATTAGTTATTGATTGAATTTTTGCAGATTTTTGTCCTTAGAGATGTCAGTGTATGTGCTAGAGTTGGCTGGAATGGGCTGACATGGGACTGTCTGTAACTGATAGACTCTCTAGTCTCCAAAGTATGAGGAAAACTCCCTCAGGGCCAATCATATGCTCAACCTCATCTGTGGAACTTTGTTGGATAGTTCAGAAATTGAGATTACTTCCAGCCCTGAGAAATCTAACTATCATCTTATCTGTTCTAGCATTGTAGCTATTCCATAATCCATATTTCATATCAGTACTGGACCAAGTTGTTTCATCAAGACCTCAGCGAATTATGAATTTTGGAGACTTTTTTACCAACCTTCATTTGAGATATAACTGGGTTTCCTTTTCATTGACATCTATTAGAGGACTGTATCCTTCCCGTCTCTAGTGCCTAGAGGCCACTGTGATTTAGTGATGAGCTCTGGGAATTGAACCATCTGTGTCATAGATCAGATAGGAGATTGCTGAGAAACTACCCTGACTCAGATCTTCTTTTTTACAGGGAATTTCTGGGCTCAGAAAAGATCTATTACTGAGGCCAAGAAATGTTACGTATCACCAGGCACAGACACCGCATGGAACCATGTAATTGAACTCTTTCAGGTTATCCACAGTCTAATTACTCTAGACTACCTCTGCTCAGCGGAGTTCTGTCAATGGATCACTTTGATTAATATATAATATTCTTTATGAAGAAGATAGGTTGACTCAAGGCTGGACACCGATATCTGTGGGCTCCCAAGGGACTGTCATCCATTGGATGCTTTTGATGCCTCTGCTAACAATGTCTATGTTCTTCTGGATTTCTTTAGGCCCAGCATTCATGGTTCTTTTCTATCTTCATTGTTTAAGATAAGCGGAGTAGCTTTGGTTCTACTACTGAAAAGCATTACCAATGTTTCACTTAATGCTTGAAAGGTGCCAACCATCCTTAAGTATGTGGGAGTCTACTGTCTGTGAGATACTATTGCTTGATGCTGACATGCACACAGGCTAAAGATACCATTTACTGAATCTTTAATTGGACATTTTATAAAGTGACTTTAGAATTTCTGAAAGGGGGTGGAACATCCACCTCAATGTGTCTGTTCCCCACGTAGGTACAGCATGAGCAGTAATAAACCAAGCTTCTCCACATTGCCCTATAATGGTACCTCAGATATGACCTGGAGATTGCACATCTGATATGAGAGGATAGTTTAACCTCCATGGCCATTCGTTCTTTGGAAACTCTTATGAAACTGAAAGCAAGAAAGTGGACCAATCAATGCAAAATGCTATGTCAATTTTTGTGGTCTGGATACCTGTTAATAGAACCTAGACTGACACCTCCAACTCATTTCACATAATTAATGAATAGCTGTTGAATGAGGAAAAGTTTCAACCTGGCCTGCTATCATGCTTGTAGCATAGAGAGAAGAGGCTTGGTGTTCTGTTACAAAATTCCAGAGCCATTTAGCTCCTCGAGGTTGATAGATTGCAGAGGTTTGCATATTTATTTTAAAGGCCAGCTGGTATAAATCTGTGTAGTTTCAGTGCAACTCCACTGATTTATACAAGCTGAATATCGGGATCCTTATTTTTAGTTTTTCTAATATGTTTCTTTTCATATGTTGATCTACAGGTTTTAAATCTCAAATGCCAAACACTGCCGGAGACCACTGCTATAGTTTAAATTTTAAATGCCCTTAAATCAGAAAATTCCAAAGTTAAGGTTCCCACAGCTATTGTAACTCAGGCTCCCTTGCTCATATGTAAAATTTTGTATTGAATATGTTGTTAAGTTTTATGTTTTAGCATATATATATATATAGCAGCATGTGAGAAGTATAACAGACTTTCTAATATTTATGTGTGTAAAATCTCAAGCCTATGATAGCATTATAGTTTATTTTGCACTTGATTCCCATGATTTTTTATTCTAAAATAAAACACCACCAGCACCAAAGCAAAGAAGTGTATGGCATTACATGTGTTATATGTGCATTGATTTGCATATGCAGTTTGAGATTCAAATAATGTATCTTAAATTTTGTATCATTATATGTTGCTAAAAATTTTTTTTAGTCAGTTCATAGGGCAACACTGGAAAACATCTATATGCTATACCAAAACTCCACTTCAACACTTTATACAATCAACAAGAAAACCATACCAGCCAAATACAGCCAGACAGCATCCAACACTAGCCGGGTTAAATTTCCTAACGATTAGGCAAACCGTGGCACTAAAAAGATAACTTTGTATCTCATTAGTATAAAGACTGGAGAAAGAGAGGACAGCAGAAAAATCTGGCACTACACTATTAAAAACCCAACAAAGGAGGGAAACAAAAAATAACACGATGATGTATAAGCCAATCAAAATAAGTGAGACTTGCCATGAGGGCACCTAGTGAGGGACTTTGAAAAGCTTCCTTCAGGAGAAAGTTCTGCAGCCAAAATCCCTTGAAAGAAACAGTACTGCGTACTGCCTGATCCTAATAAACTAGGGACTGACCAGACTTACTCTGACTAAACCTACTTGCTAAGAAGGGAAATAGGGTAATACGACTCAAGTATTCTTAATGAAAGGGATGGGATTAAGGGAACTCTGCAGAACAGGATTTGTCACAAGAGTAGGGCTACTTGTGTGAGTAAGGATTGCAAGATAGATCCCATCCTCTTTGATCTGTATGTTCCTCAAGTAAGAGAGGAGATGATTAACTATTTTCTATTGTAGTCAGATACGCTGTGTATCATTATTAAGGTTGCCTGACACTTCCCATTATAAGATGCTGTTTTCAGTTGCTTCTAACTTTGCTCATCTTTAGCTGTTGGGACTGAAAGTTTTCATGCTCAGTCTCGGGCTTATTTTTGTTTCTGGAAGAGTTCCTAAGAATGAGGCTAGGGAAAAATAAGGTGTTTTGCCCATGTTAAACTATTCTGATGATCTTGTCTTTGAATAGCTTTAGGACCTCTATGCTTTGGAGCAGGGGTTGAAATTTGAGGGGGGAGGGAGGCAGCTTCTGTGTCAAGATTGTGCCTTTTGCTGTCCCCCTTAAAATCTGCTCATATTTGGCCAAGTTATAAATCAGGGGTAGGCAACCTATGGTACACATGCAGAAGGCAGCACGTGAGCTGATTTTCAGTGGCACTCACACTGCCCGGATTCTGGCCACCAGTCCGGGGGGCTCTGCATTTTAATTTAATTTTAAATGAAGCTTCTTAAACATTTTAAAAACCTTATTTACTTTACATACAACAATAGTTTAGTTATATATTATAGACTTATAGAATGAGACCGTCTAAAAACATTAACATGTATTACTGGCACGCGAAACCTTAAATCAGAGTGAATAAATGAAGACTCAGTACACCACTTCTGAAAGGTTGCCGACCCTTGTTATAAACCTTTGAACAGTTGCAGTTTGCACATGCTCAGTAGAGACTTTGATTTTAACAGTCAAAATATCTGACAATCCCATTCTCACTGAGCATGCTCAAGCTTCTCCACTGCTGACGGGACTGGGCATGCACCATTGCCATAGAGTGACTGGGCCTGCTCCATGCCCTCATAGATCTTATGTGTGAACAGACTGCACATGCACCATCTTCATAGAGCAACTGAGCCTCCTCCAGCCTAAAGATACAAGGGCAAAACCAGACTTTCCCTGTAATTCAGTGGTGCTGAAAGAATTTGTATAATAGAGGTGCTGAGGGCCATTGAACCCAACTGTAAACCCTGTATATGATGGAAACGACTTCAAGCCAGTGGGTGCGGCAGCTTTCCCAGCATTTCTAGTTCCAGCACCTATGCTGTAATGGCTGCCCCAGATGCTCCAGGCCACGGTGAGGGTGGGCATAAGAAAATTGTCTCTTCTTTGCTCCCAATAAGCCCTTTGCTGGAACCCAGGTAGCTTGGAGAAGGAAACTGTTTGATTCAAATGCAGAGGGAACACAAGCTGGACTAGGATTGAGAAAAAGGAGCATAATCAGATAGGGAGTCTGCTGGGACTGGAAAAGGGGAAGAGAAAGTATGGCTGGGACTGACTGGGCAAGGAGACTTGGATGAAAAACCTGAGGAGTATACACTGGGACTGGGTAGCAAGGAGTATGGGACTGGGGAAAGAAGACACGGGGTGGAGAAAAGACAAGTGGGACAGGGACAGGTTAGAGAGGGTGGGGTAGAAAGGGTATGCTTGAGGAATGATCAAAAGAGTCTGTGCCCACTGGAGAACACTCCCCTTCAGAGCCAGGAATGGAGCACTAGATTCCTTAATCTCAGCATTCCTCTCCTGTCAACAAATATCAGTAATACCCACTGGCAACCTCTTCTAGTGTAGATTTACATAGAAGATGACAATCTACTACTGCTATCCATTCCCCCATTAGTTCAAGTTAGTCTGTGAAGTGAATCTAAAGATTCCAATCCTGCTAGTGAATCATATGCATGTCCATATGATGCCATGTGATGGATTTTTCTGTTTTTCAGATAGTTATTTAAAAAACAGACCAAGAAATTAGACATAAAAGACTTACTTATAGAATGTTGTCAATCAAGTCCATCCCTAGGAAGGTGTGGGGCCCAGGACATAGGATCTGAGTTCTTCCCCTGGCTCCACCCAGGCCCCACCCCCATTCCACCCCTTCCTCCAAGGCTCCAACCCCACCCTGCTTCTTCCCACCCCTGCCATGCCTCTTCCAGACTCTACCCCACCTCTTCCCCACCTAGTTCCACCCCTTCCCCAAGTGCACTGCACCTTCACTCCTCTTCCCTCCCTCCCAGCACCTCCTGATGCTGTAAAACATCTGATCCATGGCAGGCAGTAGGCACTGAGAGGGAGGGCGAGGCGCTGATCGGCAAGGCCCACCAGCAGGCAGGAGGCGCTGGGGGGAGGGGGAGGTTCTGGTAAGGGGGCTCCTCCTTGCCACCCACCTGCCTGCCGCTAGCTGCTTGCCTCCCCGTTAGCCTCCTTACCCCACTCATGTCTCGCCTCACCTCCCCGCCTGCCTCCCCATGATTTTATAGAAGCGCAGGGCCCCCCGAAGCATGGGGCCTGGGGTGGTTGCCCTGATTCATCGTACCCAAGGGATGACTCTGTTGTTAATGTTCAAAAGTAACACATTAAAGGGTTAGGTTGCTCGTACAACCTTAATTCATCTCCTTTGTGCATGTGCATTGTAATAAAGTAATTAATTACATGCTCACATATTATTTTTCTACTGGATCCCTGCCTCATTCAGTATACAAGATGGATAATGTTCTGAGGATGAATCGGGGCTGTATAGTAAAGGAGGCTGTTATGTGTAGAACCCTAGCTTCATTTGTTGCAGAAGTTGTAGTGGATGAAGTAGGGGCTTGCAGGAATTGAAATTTCCTGGTTTAAGCAGCTGAATGCTGCCCTAGAGTACTGGATTCTATTCCCTGCCTCTGCTACTGAGTTCCTAGGTGATGCTAAGAATTCTCTTAAACCAAACTTTTCATTGGTGACACAAATACAGTATTCCTCATTTTCTGGAGTACAATTTAGTATCCTGAGGTCTGATTTGCAGAAGTTCAGAGCACTCGCAGCTGTAACTGAAGTCACCTGGAGCTATGCTTTGAACATATGACATACTCTAGTTATCTCAGATTGGGCACCCATAATTAGTGGAAACTTTTGACCTTAATCTCAGTATGCCTCAGTCCCTCGTCTGTAAAATAGTGATAATACCATCCCTATCATTAACATTTGTGAAGCACTCAGATAACACAGTGACGAGTGCCATAAGAGTGGACATGAGATATTTAATAATTCTGTCTTCAGGACAGGGTTTGAATGGTGAATAAAGTCTGGGGCCACACATTGAACAATGAGAAGAAAACAGGGCCGCCTGGGGGGGAGGCAAGTGGGGCAATTTGCCTGAGGCCCCTTAGGGGCCCCCACGAGACCGGCTGAGGCTTCCGTCCCTGCCCCAGTCCGACCCGACCCCATCTCTGCCCCTATCCTGGAGCCTCAGCCCATCCAGGAGCATCCCCGGACAGCAGTGCACCATGGCTCCAGCTGGGCCCCTGAGCTCTGCCCTGCTCAGAGCTGCTTGTTAAGGGGGCGGGGCACGGGAGCTCTGGGCCGAGTGGCTCCTCCCCTTACCACATGGCTCTGAGCAGGGAGGAGCTCAGGCTCCACCAGAGCCACACTGCAGCTGTCAAGGGAAGCTCCTGGATGCACTGAGGCTCCGGGTGAGGAGAGAGCCGGGGGTAAGGGGCCAGGGCCGGAGGAGTTGGTTGGCTAAGGGGCAGGAAGTCCCAGGGACAGTCAGGCCACAGGGAGGGGGCAGAGATTGGAGGGGATCAGGAGACAGGGAGGGGGCAGAGGTTGAGGGGGGTCAGGGGACAGGGAATGGGGGGGTTGGATTGTGGGCATTCCGGGGAGTCTGTCAGGACTCAGCGGGATGTGTGTGTGGATAGGGGTCGGGGCAGTCAGAGGACATGGAGCAGGGGTGGGGTCCCAGGGTGGTGGTTGTGGGGGGGCCTCTGGGGGACGGTGAGGGGACAAGGAGCAGAATGCGTTGGGGATTCTGAGGGGGACGGGCAGTCACGGGGCAGGAAGTGGGTAGGAGTCAGATAGGGGGCAGGGTGAGGCTGTTTGCGAGGCTCCGCCTTCCCTACCCTAAAGCTCATTGAGTAGTTTGAGGCGTGCCGAAGAGCCAAGCTGTTAGCTTTTCCATTAGAGCTACCGTCCCTTTCACTTCTCAAATGCTAAATTGTAGTCTACATTTAATTTCAGTGCCATAGGGAGATTAATGTCAGGGGAGGGTAGCTTCATTTAAAATTAGCCACTGGGGGAGGCATCACATGAGAAGAGCAATATCCTTCCCAACCCTACCAAGGGAGACCCCCCCCCGCATTCCCTGAGGCTCCAAAGGGGTTAATTCAGTGGTTCTCAAACTTTTATACAGGTGACCCCTTTCACATAGCAAACGTCTGAGTGCGACTATTATAAATGCTGGAGGCAAAGTGGGTTTGAGGTGGAGGCTGACAGCTCATGACCTCTAGTAATAACCTTGTGACCCCCTGAGGGGTCCTGTTCCCCAGTTTGAGAATCCCTGGGTTAATTTAATTTTAGCACCCTGTGTCCATTCACATGCATGTGCTATTTTGAACATTTCAGTTTTCACAACATAGGCTCATCCCAGATTCTGGAACAAGCTCAGTTCATGGAGTATGTACATAAGCTATACTAAAGACAAACCCACAGTAACCGTCTCCAGTTTGTGAGGGACCCATGGAGCCAGTCTCTAGGAAAACAGATAATGCATGGTGGTTAAGTCCATCAATGGCTATTAGCCAGGATGGGTAAGGAATGGTGTCCGTAGCCTCTGTTTGTTAGAGGGTGGAGATGGATGGCAGGAAAGCGATCACTTGATCATTACCTGTTAGATTTACTCCCTCTGGGGCACTTGGCTTTGGTCAATGTCTGTAGACAGGATACTGGGCTGGATGGACCTTTGGTTTGACCCACTATGGCTGTTCTTATGTTCTAACCTAAATGAACCCAAAGTTATGGAGACAGATAGGAGTCAAGGAAGCCAGCAGAGTATCAGAAACCTGGAAAAATCTCTGAGTGGATGGGCTCAGGCGTTTGGTCACAATCTGAGGTGGTTAAGTTTTGGATTTTTTTTTTAAGCAGAATTTTTTTATTGTTTCTTTAAACAATCAAACACAGTAAGCAGCAAATATTTGGCCACACACTTCTGAAACCCCAAACCATGTTCAGGTTTTGGCAGACTAATTTTAGCTTTTCAGTTAAAAAACCACAACAAATTTAAAGGAAACCAGACATTGTACGTGATTTTTTTTCTGCTTTTTAAAAGCCCTTAGTTTCCGATCCAGAAAAAATTTTGATGGAAAATATTTTCCCAACCGGTTTAATGAGCTTTAGTGCCTTTTAGCACTATCTGATGCTGAGAACCAGTGATACCTTGTAAAGAAGTTTTCTCAAAACTGGGTTTGTGCTGAGATGCAGAAGGTTTATTTTTCCCTGGGCCGCCCATTAGGGGGAGGGAGCAAGTGGGTCAATTTGTGCTGGACCCCGCAGAGGCCCCCATGAGAATATAGTATTGTATAGTATTGCAATTTTTTTTATGGAAGGGGCCCCAAAATTGCTTTGCCCCAGGCCCCCTGAATCCTCTGGGCGGCCCTGGAAGAAAAACAAAATATTGAATAGCTGTTCATTAAGCATTGTCCATTCTGTGCATTCGATGAGGCAAGGGTCCTGTGGAACAATAGTATGATTAATAATTAAGGATTGTTTCATAATGCATACACAGAAGGGGGCTGAATTAAGGTTGCACAGGCAACCTTGATTCTTAAACTTGCTAACTATTAGTGCTTGATTTTGCTACCCTAATAAAGTTCTTTTAATATAATTTTCGTGTGTAATAGTAATAATGATACTTATAGGTGAATGTGTAATGTGTCTGTTGTATTGAAAAAGTCATTAATTTGAAGTTTTGGAGGACAGAGGATGTGCAGTGTTGTTTTTGTTGTTGTTGTTGTTTTTAATATATCCAACAGGGTAAGAGTTCAGCAATTTAATGTTCATATTGTAGCTTTGATAAGACAGATGGAATGAGGGCCGGGAAAATAATGCAATTTGAAGACAAAACAATGGAACATGTAAGCAAACACTGGTAAAAAGGAATAAATCTCCTTTCAGCTTTTCACTTGTTTAGGTTCTTCTCTCTGTTAAAAACTGTAAGCTATGCATATAATTAGACATTCATGCTGCCACAATAAATCACTTTTGTGAACACACTGATGCAGCCTGACATACTGAGCCCAAGCTGGCAGGTCTGCCTCTAAATAAGGATCTGCTGAGTAGATGACATGAACTTCTTATGCATTTCAAATAGACAGTGCAAATCCTTTAACAAGCATCCTCTCTGTTTTTCAGACTCCCACTGAGTCTGAATATTACTGATTTATCTGAACAGTCCTGTGCACATACAGTACATCAGTGGTACTGTGTTCATCACAGGTTTTTGCTGATGAACTATGATTTCTGTTCTCCTAATTTACTGGGTATTTATTTTTTATTTCCCATAAGCAGTTTCCAGTGTGCATGAAATATTTCTTCATATGCAGATTTATCTGCATGCACACAAGGAATTTTTCATTCAGATACCTTTCAAAAGGCTTGTGCTAAATTCATCCTGATAAAATGCATTTTTGGAACCACATCTTTAAAAGCAGTTTTTAAATACAGTGGCTACAGGGTGTTTGCTTTGTATTTAGTTATATGGAGACCAATTCAATTCGTGGTGTGAAAACTGAGAGCAAAGTGCATTTCTATGGGTAAATTAGACACCTCTTGCATTGTCAATGGTACTCATTGACGTCAATGGTGTTGAACAAGCTAAGCGCAGTACTGGTGCACTCATGAGTGGAGGCTGAGGCCTGTGTCTAAAAACTGTCCACATTTCAAGGGCATAAGGTGTGTGGACATAGGGCATTCCTCAGTGTTAGCCGGTGACTGCTGTGCAGATGTTCAAGAATAATGTCATTTAAACTGGGACAATTATGAAGCCAAAAAGAGCATACAAGACAAGAGAGACATACTGCTGATCACCACAGTGGATAACTTTGTTAACTTAGCTGCTTCTATAATAGGAAGAGTGGGCATATTTGCCAACTTTCTGTGTCCCACTATATCATGTTTTTATACTGACTGTTGAGATATTGTTCCAATGGCCAATCTGGGTGTTTGAGCTGGTGCAGATACTTCATAATGTGTGGAATGTAGGGCTCTATGAGCGATAGTCTCAGGTGAGGGTGGGAGTTACTTCCTTAATTTAGAAATCGGCCCATGTTGTGCTTTGAGTTACCCAGTAGAATTACTTCAGATTTATCCTGCTATATTAGCAGAGGAGAAACTGGTCCACTTAGTTATCCTGGCACCCCATTACACTCTGCTTGTGAAACTTTACTGCCTGACACCCCTATTTTAATAACCCATGCCCTCTCTCCTGTCTGTTTACACCCTTTCTGCCACAGTCCTGATTAAGGACATTGTGAACACGGTCTAGTAATGAATTGGGTCCAAATCGTATTTCTGTCTCACTTACATGCAGTGGCTGACTATTTTGTTATTACTCGAACCATTACACGGCTGATGATTCAAACCCATTTGATCATTTTCAGCTACCTGCTCATCTGGATATCAGACCAAATCCTTTTATTGGTTCCAGAATTCTTTTCCAGACTATATAGGTTTTTCACAACAGTTTCATGTCTGTCTTGATGTTGAACAGAATGTCAAAATCATATAATAAGGTAGAAATCAAAACGTTTAACCCACATTTATCCATAATCTGTAGTCAGATGGTGACTCTTGTCAGGGCTGGCAAGATAAAGTAAGGCCTACAGTTGACTGATCAGGGAATATATGGGCAACTGGAGAGTGTTCCGAGGCAATGTCTGCACATAGCTTTGGTCTTAATAGCTTTCTATTACATGCACTTCCTGTGGCACAGGGAAAACTAGGTTTGATTTATTTTTGATGGATCTTCTTCACACCAGAACTCTATTGTTTTCAAAGCTGTTGCTTCAGAAACACCTGAAGTTATTTTATCACTGCCATAAAATCATTAACTGATTTCAGGTGCCAGAGACCTTTTCATGTTTTGCCGCTTAATAAGTGCAGTTAGTTTTAAAAAAATGTATTTCTGCTGTTTCAACTTTTGACATACCCCTGGAAAAATCTATATTTTTCTGCACCCAACAGGGTAACTGCTGCTGCACAAGTGTTTGGACGTCCTGAGAGTCTGAGATTTCTGAGGTTGTTGTGATACACTCCACCCACAGTAATGCTAAATCTTCCTGCTAATTTGCACAACACTCTTTTACATGCTTATGGTGCTCTCCACTCCAGTCTTCACTGTGGGCGATGTCCACAAACCATAATATATTCAATCATTTAATTGTGTAATTTACCTAAGATTGAACAGGAAGTGCACAACATATTACCTACGTTTCGTGAACTTTCATGTTCTAACTTTTGTAAAATGGTTTTCAATAAACAATCAATGAAATTATTATAATTAACCGCCTATAGGCCTGGATCTTCAGCTTTGACATCAGTTGAGCTATGCCAATGTATACCACCCGATGATTTCCTCCTGTGTGTTCATTCCTATGATTTGGTAGGTTACTTCACTAGTGGACTTGGTTAGGTATCATTTATATCAATGGCCCTACTGAAGTCTTAAATGAGTGCCTGATGATTATTTTAGGAAGCAGCAGGAAGGAATGGAGGATAAAAGAAAGAGAGAAGAAAAGAGAAAATTTGACAGGTGTATAAGAGAACTGAATGCAAGGCAGTGGACAGTGACTAGTACAGATGATATCTTAATCAGTTGAGTAAAGTTAAATTGCTATCATGTTGCACTTTCAGAGATATTAGCAGAATGAGTTGGAAGGGATGCTGACAGGACTTTTTCATTGGTTGCAATAAATGAGAGGAACAACATCCAATCAGATTATTTTTGAAGAAATAACTTATTCCCATCTGTAAGAGACAATGACTACATTTATTGTATCTGTTATGTTTAGTAATATAAATGGAGCTGGGTGCTGCCTGTAGTTAGTCGCTAACAATTCCAAATAAAGATTACTTATAACTTTACCAAATTTGTACTATTTGAGCCTTGTCTGAGAATAAGATTGGAAGAAAATGTTAAAAAAATATGATAACAGTTTCATTAATAAACTTTAATGCCTCTCTGCTTTAGAGCACAGACTTGAACTTTGGCAGATGGCTCTTCTTGGACTTTGCCATACCTGTGAAAAGTGACCTAAATATGATAAAGTTATAAACTTTTGAAAAGTTTCAGTTTGCACATGCTCAAGGGAGATTTGTTAGCATACAGCAGCTACATTCTCTGAAGATTTCATCTGCACTGAGCATGCTCCAGCCAAGAGTTGTTATGGCTGAGCAGGAAAATTGCTCCAGTCCACAGTGGCAAGACACAACTCAGAGTAGGGAGACTGTCTCTCATGTGCTCACCTGCTGAATCACAGGTATTGTGGAGGAGGAAAAAGCTACACAATGTCTCCTCAAGCTAGTGTGAGTATAAACAGCAGTGTAACCACAGAAACACAGGTGATGGCAGTGGAGGCAATGCTGAGCTGTGCCAAGTTCAAACTTGCTTGAAACTGGTCAGTAGTTCAGTAAGACCTAGTGGTGCTTATGCAAACAGGGCCTGATCCAGGACTTGTATTGACTTGAATGGGCATTCCATCAGACCCAGAGTTATGTGACTGCTAGACCGTTGAGATCTTAATGCATGTTTCCCATTGTTTATTATTTAAATATCTTTTTGATTCAGCATTGTTCTGCTGTTCCATTGATCTAATTACTTTGATTTGTATATGTTTTGATGTCTGATTAGAGTACTTGGTCTAAATACATTTGGGCCTCAAAAGTCTATTATAATGAAACTTCAATTAATTAAATTAAATTTTAATGTACATTGAACTGCCTTTGTAAATAAAAAATAAAATATACAACCAGTACATCTAATTACAATTGAAAAACCTAGATAATATGGACCTACTAGAGGTCAGACAAACACTTCAATAAACCTAGAACAAGAATCTCCAAGGGTTTTATTCATGTAATGATCTAATTAAGTTTGAAAATGAGTCTTGCTTTTATGTCTAGGCTGGGAATTCTGAAAGAAAGAGGTGTTTTAACTTACAATATCTGGTGATGGTACAGCAGCAGATGGACACTGGAGATGGACTCGTAGTGAGATGGAGCTTCCCTACAGAAGGGTAAAAGAGAAGGATGGTCCAGTGGTTAGGACACTTGCTTGAGACTTGGGAGATCAAGATTTAAATTTTTGCTCTGCTAAAGACTTAGTGTGACTTTGGGCAAGTCACTTAACCTGTCTGTAAAATGAGGTTAATAATACTTCCCTACCTCACAGAGATATTGTGAGGTTAAATCTGTTAAAGACTGTGAGGTGCTTCAGCTACCATGGTAAGAGGGGCTATATAAGTATTACAGAACTTAAAAGTCCAAGGAAATAATAAAATGTAGAGACTCAAGTTTTTTTGTGTGAGCTGAACTGTTCTTGACATAATTTTGGAAGGTTAGGGAGCAAGAAGTGTCTTAAAGCCAGCACTGTGTTACCCCAACTTGGGTCTCATCCTGGATTACTCTGATTTTCACAGCCTTTAGGGGCTATTCCAGTGTTGGGAATTAGAAAGATATAAGTTCACTCGACCTGGAGCATATCTCCTAACTCAGGTGCTGTAAGAGTTGCTGCACTGACTGTACTCTAGCCAAAGATTCTCTATGAGTAATTATCAAGGAGCTGACTTTAGGGTTATTTTGTCAGAGAGGCATAAAGCAATCCTAATACTCTAGAGAAGTGGAGAGAATTTCTGAGGCTTTAGGCTCATTATGTTCTGTCTAATTCCAGTTGTCACTTGTATTTTAATCATCGTGAAGTCTGTATGGAGCTTCTGATTATCCATTTGCTATGTTGAAACATTTGTGACCTTTGATTATTCTTTATTACCTAGCTTTTAGGCCAGTCATGTTCATCAATGATCTGGGGATCACAAAGCAGCTGCAAGTATGGCCATGTTCATATCACTGCTCCTGGTGACCTGAGCAGCTCTTTTATGATCTTAGTAAGAAATGATGGCACATGGTTTTCCTTTGTGATAAGTATTAATCACTGTGTTCTAAAGCAGATATTGTGTGTGAAGTCTCCTGCTGGCAATTTCTGTGAGCAGTTTATCACTGTATCAGCTGCTTTGTTAAATGTCAGGACTTTTAAAAACAAATTGTCTGTCTCTTATTTGTAATTGCACACCTTATTAGATTCTCAGAGGTGGTGTGGGTCCATTGTTCAGTGGAGAGGATGAGCTGGTAATGGAAGATGATAAGAATACGGAGCTGCTCGATGCCTACTTTGCTTCAGTCTTCACACAAAAAATAATGTGTGATGGGATAATTAATGAAGTTATCATAGACTATAAGGGGGAAGGGATAAATAAAGAACATGTCGGAAATTTTATGACTAATTTGAATGACTTCTAGTGAACAGGGCTTAATGCTTTTCACCCCAGAGTGCTGAAGGAATTAGCTGGAGAAATCTGAGATACTGACAATAATATTTGCAAACTCATGGATGACAGGTGTGGTCCCAGAAGATTGGAGAAGCGCTAACGTAGTGCCCATCTTTAAAAAGGGGGAAAAGGAGGATCCATGAAACTATAGATCAGTCAGCCTGACCTCAATACCTGGGAAGCTACTACAGCAATGTATAAAACATTCAATTTGCAAATACCTGGAGGATGAAGGGGTGATGCTAGCAGCCTGAATGTATTTACTAAGAACAAATCATGCCAAACCAGCTTGATTTCCTTCTTTGACAAGGTAATTAGTTTGGTGGATGGGGGAATGCAGTCGACATAATATACCTGGATTTTAGCAAAACTTTTGACACAGTCCCACATGACAGTCTCATAAGTAACCTGGAGAAATGCAAGTTTGGTAGAACTACCATTACATGGATACATAATTGGTTAAACAACTGCAAACAAAGAGTAACTAATAATGGAATTATGTCAGTTTGAAGGAGGTCTCAAATGAGGTTCCACAGGAATCTGTTCTGGTTCTGGTGTTATTTAACATCTTTATGAATGACCTGGATGTAGGAATAGAGAGCATACTTATCAAATTTGCAGATGACACAAAGCTGGGTGGGAGTTTGCAAACACTTTGGAGGATCTTTAAAAGCAGCAAAGAGTCCTGTGGCACCTTATAGACTAACAGACATATTGGAGCATGCGCTTTCGTGGGTGAGTATATCACAGGACTCTTTGCTGCTTTTACAGATCCAGACTAACACGACTACCCCTCTGATACTTTGGAGGATAGAACTAAAATTCAAAGAGATCTAGATAAGTTGGAGAACTGTGCTATAGACAACAAAATGAAATCAAACAAAGACAAATGTAAGGTGCTACCATTCGGAAAGAAAAACCAAATGTGCAAATACAGAATGAGGTATAACTAGTTTGGGAGCAGCACTGCTGAGATGGAACTGGGAGTTATTGTTGACTCATGTTGAGGTTGTGATCACCATGTGTTTTGCTGTTGCAAAAACAGCAAATGCAATTTGGGTTTTATTAACAGAGGCTTGGCTTGCAAGTCATGGCAGGTGACAGTACCTCTCTAGTTGATGCTGGTTAGGCCTCAGCTGGAGTACTGTGTGCAGTTTTGGTCAACACTGTATAGAAAGGATGTAGAGGAACTGGAAAGGATGCAGAGGTGAGAAACAAAGATGATGAAAGGGATGGAATGCAAGCTATACAAGCAAAGTCTGAAGGAACTGGCTATCTTTAGCTTTGAAAAGAGAAGTTTGGGCCAGGGAGAGGATACTTGAAAGCTGCCTGTCAAGGTTCCTCCCAACTCTGAACTTTAGGGTACAGATGTGGGGACCTGCATAAACACTTCTAAGCTTAACTACCAGCTTAGATCTGGTTTCGCTGCCACCATCCAGATTCCTCAGTGTCTGGAACACTCCTTTTCCTCCCAAAACCTTCCCCTCCCTGGGTAGCCTTGAGAGACTTTTTCACCAAGTTCCTGGTGAACCCCGATCCAACCCCTTGGATCTTCACACAGGGAGAATTTAACCATCCCCCCCTCCTTTCCTCCACCAATTCCTGGTGAGTCCAGATCCAGTCCCCTTGGATCTTAAAACAAGGAAAAATCAATTGGTTCTTAAAAAGAAAGCTTTTAATTAAAGAAAGAAAGAGGTAAAAATCATCTGTATAAAATCAGGATGGAAAATACTTTACAGGGTAATCAGATTCATATAGTCCAGAGGAACCCCCTCTAGCCTTAGGTTCAAAGTTACAGCAAACAGAGGTAAAATCCTCTCAGCAAAAAGGAACATTTGCAAGTTGAGAAAATAAAAATAGTACTAACATGCCTTGCCTGGCTGTTACTTACAAGTCTGAAATACAAGAGATTGGTTCGTAAAGATTTGGAGAGCCTGGATTGATGTCTGGTCCCTCTTAGTCCCAAGAGCGAACAACCCCCAAAACAAAGAGCACAAACACAAGCCTTCCCCCCACCAAGATTTAAAAATATCTTGTCCCCTTATTTGTCCTTTGGGTCAGGTGTCAGCCAGGTTTCCTGAGCTTCTTAACCCTTTACAGGTAAAAGGATTTTGGTGTCTCTGGCCATGAGGGATTTATAGTATTGTACACAGGAGGGCTGTTCCCTTCCCTTTATAGTTATGACACTGCCATAAAAAGATAGAGAGACATTGTCCTCTCTTGCTATGGAGGGAAGGACAAGAGGCAGTGGTTTCAAACTACAGCATATCAAGATTAGATTAAATTACAGCAAAACCTTCCTAACTGTAAAAACAGCAGGACAATGGAACAAACTGTCTAACGATGTTGTGGCAGCTCCTTCACTGGAGGTTTTCAAGAGGAGGCTGGACAGCCATCTGTCTTGGATGGTTTAGATACAACAAATCCTGCAGCCTCGCAAGGGGGTTGAACTAGATGACCCTTATGGTCTTCTCTAACCCCGAAAGTTTAAGGGTTCTAAGACCATAAATCCTGTAGGAAGGGGGCTGTGTCCTTGCATGCTGTTGTACAGCACCTAGCACAAAGTTTCTCTGAATCTGAATGGGGTCTGAAGATACTATTACACCAACAACAATATTATTATTTATTATTTATTAGTAAATGACATTGTCCTAAATTGTGGAAAGTGGGCATGTAGGCAGTATGTTTGGACTTGGATCTGGATCTGAACCTTTCCAAAGTTTGAGACTATTCATGCTAAGAATTTTAGCTGACCCCTTTCACAGGTTGGCCAGGGCTTCAGAGTCCAGTTCCAAATCCAAAATTATGAGATATATACAGATGTTTTAATGTGGAATTTGGTTTCTTTCAGTTGTAGTTTAAAATAATGAATGACCTCTAAATTCTGAACCCACCTATAGTGCCCACTATCAAGGGTGGGAGAAGTAATACAGTAATTTTGAAAGGTCTTCTCATGTCTGTATGCTCATTCTCAATGTTTTAGTTAATTCAAACACATCTTCCTCACCTTAATTTCTTCCTTAATGTGCAAATGGCCAATTAGTCTCCTAATGCTGCAAAGATAGACTGAAATTTTGGCTGATCTTTATAACTGGAATTGAGTAAAATTCAGGTCTGTTAATCTTGTCAAGAATCATATTAAATACATCAGGTCAAACACCTGTTCTTTAGCAGGGATCTAATGAACATAAAGGCATGGGAGCTGTTGGTGTCACAATAATAGTAACATTTAATAATAATTAATAAATAAATGGCATTTTCCACAACTGTGGAAACTCTGCATGGAGACAATAAATTTGGATGTGGATGTGGGCCTGAACATTCCCAAAGTTTGAAGTTATTCATGTTCAGTATCTTATTTCTCATGTGAACTTGAAGCTGTCTCTTAATGGAAAAATCATCCTTGTTGCTATCAAACTTCACTGACTGATACGAAGATGTATTTTCTGTTATGGTTACACTTAAATGCTTTAAAAAAATACTGATACAACAGTTATTACTCAGACAAAACTTCTGATGAAGTCAATGGGATTTTTGCTTCAGTAATGGCTTTAAGATTGGGCTCTTTAAGAGGAAGTTTAAAAGTTTTCTGTTTACTTTAGTTAATCACCAAACTGAGTTGCTGCTTTGCTGTGATTTATATTGTTTTCTGATAAGGCTGTTTTTTGCTTGATTAAGGAGCACTATATATTGTTTACAGTTGTAACTTTTATATATATTGCATGTGTTGTAGTGAAGTATGTACTTGTAGCACGGTGGTCCTCTGCTCCTGCTCTGAAGGTCTTAAAACAGCCCTGGGGGAAGGTTGTGGCTGCGAGCTGTTAAGCTGGGCTGATTGGGAAGTGGCTGCAGCTGGGCCACACCTCAGTCAGGCCCAGCTTGTACCTATAAAAGGCAGTGAGCCAGAGGCCCAGAGAGAGTCTCCCTCTGCCTGTAGGGAGCTAGAGAGAGGGTACCTGCGTGGAACAGGGCTGGGGAAAGGCAGAGGGGCTGGGGAATTCTAGCCTGGAAAGCCCCAAGCTGCGGCCTAGCATGAGGCTAACAGGTACTTGGGGTTGCCAAGGACAGCCCAGGGGTAGGCCAAGACAGCAGGTCCAAACCCTCCTTGCCAGTGATGAGTAGACTGATACTGCAGTCTGCCCCAGGGCACGGGAGCTAGACGATGACTGGCAGTAGCCTTATACTAAGGCGAGGTGGGACTGATGGATGGGGGTTCCCCTGGGAGGGGAGACCCTAAGATTGAGGGGTTACTGCCAGGGGGCAGCACCCCAGGTAAAAGAGCACTGGGGTCCAGGGAGGGACATGGGGGCCAGAGGACAGGCCGATCACTGGCCTGTAGAGGGCGCTCCGGAGCTGGAATGAGCTAATTCCCAGAAGTCACCAGCAGGAGGGGTGAGGTTGCACATTACAGTACTCCATTCACTTTACTTGATAAAATTCTGATTTAAATTAAGAGGAGTTCCAAAGTGTAAAAAGATATACAACAGCATACATTTTGAGTAGCAAAATGTAGAAATCAATGATAATGCAATTTCAGAATCAGGCAATTAATCATAGTAATCCATTTCAGTGTCCTCCATACCATGTATGCACAATATGGAACCGATCACCCATCCACTGTGTGGTACACAACAACTGTGAATGAGAGTAGAGTACGAAGCTAATTATGGAAAAAGACAAAACTCTTAGCATTAGATCTCCGGTGCCAATACTCACACTTAGCAATGTAAATTTCACTTTCTTTGAACAATATGCAATGTTTGCCTCAAAATTGCTCTATTCTCAAGTCCTCCTGACTCTAAACTTTTTTACTAGAAAATTCACAGACACTGGACATGGTCAAAGCAAACTTATCATACTATTCATAGACGTTTTGCCCAGCTACCCACCTTACCATGTGACCAATTAGGATGCCAATAGATTTTTGGCCAAGAATAAAATTGACCAGTGGGCATATTGCTTGGACATCTTAAAGTGACCTAATTTAAAAGGCTGGGTGCTTAGTACTTTCTGAAAATCAGGCACCCCACATCACCAGCCACTTTTGAAATTCTTGACCATTGTCCTCAGTTGTCCTATGCAGACATCCAGAAAGACGCCTTTTTGGAGGTTTTTCCAGTAGCCCCCCCCCCCTTTTTTTTTCCTTTTTTTTTAAATAATTGCACTATACTGAACTCCACCATGACAGGGTGTACGAGACATTTGCTGCTTCCTGCTGGAGGCCCCATAATGTTGGTGCACCCTGCCCTAAGGAGGTGCCCTGCTGCAAAGGAAAAGTGATGAGTTCAGATCTCCGGGCATTGCTTAATGATGCCTGCCATGATCAGTTGCAGGCTCACACAGTGAGAGTTGTTCCTCTGGTGCCTATAAGGGCTGGGAGCAGGTTGAAACTAATCAGAGCCCAGCAGGCCAGATAAAAAAGGCTAGCTGCTTCTACTGGCAGCCAGTTCTGGGTGAAGCCATAACAAGGAATGAAGGCTCTCCCTGCTCTAACCCAAGTAACCAGGCCTGGCAAAGGAGCCTAACCTTGACAATATTTGCCTGGTATCTTTGTGAAGGAATAGAGTTTAAACTTTATTATAGACTTTAATGCCCAGGTGGCTATTTCTGAGTTCAGCATTAATCTGCTTCCTGTAAATGTGTAGCAAACCAGCTCTATGGGGTGCCAGGCTCAGTCAAGCCCTTGACATCCACCCACTCACTGAAATGGACCTCAGTGTCTGAGGTTAACTGTGAGTGCTGATACTTTCCTATTTCTGCTGCTGACTCAGTGTGGCTATATAAGAGCAATTCTTTTGTACAGGCCTTTTGCATGCATGGAATAACTGGGCCCTATCTTCTATACATAACTTGAGATGTTCTGTTACTCGGTTTGAGAAATCCAAATGAAGGAATAAAATGCAAAGCTGTTTTTAATAAGCTGCCTGGCAAATCTGCAGTGACAGCCACTGTGATTGCAGATCGAATAATCTACTGCCCCCCAAAAGATCTTAAGGGATGATATATGGTATGGTACGAGAAAGGAGGAAACTGTGATCATTTAAAAATGAGAGTTTTGTTTTGCCCCTCTTGCAGGTGTGGAGGGCCACAGCTGTATGTTATTTCAACCTGGTTCTGAGTGCAGAAATGTAGGGTGTGAAGCCAAGATAACTTTAAACCACCCTTGCACTTCCCATATTCTGGGGCTATTTGGGGGTTGACACAGCCCCTGGCATCAGTCAGAGTACTGTGAGGGCTGCTCTAATGTACAATCAGCTTCCCATTGCCAGCTCTGGCCACAGGAAGCAGAGGATGCCCAGAGTGTAGAGCCCTTCAGCTACACCCTTCCCTATCCCTGTCCCATTCCCTTTTCCATATATCATCCAAAATATTCCTTCTGCATAAGGGACTGAGAGTAGGGCTGATGCAGAGGTTTTTGCCCAGGGATTCCCCACCCACCTCTACATCACCAGAGTGGCATAAATGGCCTTAACCCAATGTGAGTCAGTCCCAGAGACTTTTGCCATTGACTTGGGTGCAGAATCAGGCTCACTAACTTCGGTATGTTTACAAGAATGAGAAAAGACTGTGGTTCCCAATCTTTGGCTAACTTCCTTAACTTTTGAACAAACCTTGAGATGTAATATGGTAGTTCTGTTATACACTTTGGTCATTTTCTTTTTTTAAAATGACTGAAATAAAGTAGGAGAGTGATTGATTGGCTGATAAAAATGCCTTCTTTGGGATACACAGAGCTAAGCAGTAAAGCACAGATCAGTGGTGATTTTACATTCCATAATAAAAAATTGCACAATGGCAGTAAGGTGGGTGGCTCCTTGGAGACTGATGAAGATACAAATCAAATAGTTGCAAATTACAAAAAGGTATTTTGAAGTGCATGTCAAAGAAAATAGATAACTATAGGTCTTAGAATGAACTTTTAATTGACTAGTTGACAGACAAGTACACGCATACCCTTGGCACTTCTGCCTGCTGGCCTTTTTCAAAGGGGCTTTATAGAGAAGGACAATGTTGATATTTAAATAGATACAGACCACCTTTATACTATTGGATACAAACCCTTCTGCAGTTCATTCAGCGGAGACAGTGTAACCTTCATGTTATTCAATAATATTTCTGTTATTTCTGTCACACTGGAGACAACCAGCCTCTAGTGGTGGAGACACTCACTTTAGATGGTGTTATGTGTGGAGTAGCACCAATGAGAATGAGTTCCAGCCTAGTCTTTTCCCCTCAGCAAGCACAGTAAATAGCTCTGGACATAAGCTTGAAATAAGTTCCCAATATCAAATTGCACTGATACCAAACTATTTTTCAGGATATGTTCTTTTGGTGGGCAGTTACCCAATGCTACTCATTCTGTTATAGAAGTAGCAGTGATGGAAGTGTGGAGCTATTGCATCAAAAGTCTAATATACAAGGAGAGTGAGTACCCACAACTCCTACTTTGCAGTTTGGATTTCAGTGAGGGTTGTGAGTCCCCAGAACCTCTCAAGTCCAGGACATTATTTGATTTTATTTTCTTAACATACCTGGAAGGAACTGTTACAGCAATGCTCATAACTGAACAACTTTTATGTTCAGATTCAGGAGTAACAGGAAACTTACACCTGAGTTAGTCAGTAGTAAGTAGGATACAGAGTAGTGTTGCTACCCATTTAGGTGTGTACTTGCCTTCTGCATAGGCACAAGTCCCTCCACTTTTAACAAATGCAAGGTTTGTCTCTTAATATCCTCTTTTCATGGACCTGATCCAAAGCCTGTCTGATGTCACTGGGGTTTGACTCAAAACCTGTGAGCTTAAAAGCACAGTAAGAGTGGTGAAGAGTGAGCCAGTAATTTAGTAAATGGGCAAAGAGTTTACTGCATATTTTATGGTTTTGCTTCTGACAAAATCCTTATTCTACAAATATTTAAGGCTACATTCTGCTGCCTCCATTCATGTTGAGTTAGTACATTATCTGTCAAGAAGTCCTTCACTCCTTTTAATATTGGTGGAGTTCATCCTAGAGTAAGATACTACTCAGCATGAGGAAGGGTGGCAGAATCTGATCCTTAAGAAAGATGTCACCAGAACACTGAAAGGCAGTAATTACATGCCATAAAGTGTTTTAGCAATGCAGTACAGTGAATAATCATTATTGTCCTTTAAAATGAATAAAGGTTGATCACTTTCTTTTGCAAATAGTGGACTTTTTATATAAAAGAAGTGCACTCTCTAGCAGTGCAGTTTGAAGGGGAAAAATAAGAGAAAGATACAAATGCGTACACAGAAATCCACAACTGGAATAAATATGTGCAGTAGGCAATGCGCTCTTGCTGTCACTGCCTATATTTTTTCCCCCTGAAATGTTTCTTAACTCATGTCACTCTTCACAACAGATGCCATGATTTAGGGATCCTAGTCAAGCTTGCTTCAGGGTCATCGATGCAGGAAGGTTTGACCTTGTTATATAGAAAGTGTATTTTAAATGAGGGTTTGCTCACAGTACTGCATAGCTGGAATATCAATTAAAGCTCTCCTCAGTGGCAAGGTGAAAAAAGGAAGGGATTCTGTTATTTTTTACACCATTAATTGTATTTTCTCAGATTGTATATAGGGGAACTCTGCATTGTGCTTTAATTGTGTCAGCCTTCTTGACATTTTCTTCTGTCTTCCCACAGAGTCATTTGCCTCCTGCCAGCTACCACAGGTTTGTACCTGAGGAGTCTATTGCTAGCTATTTCTTGCCTGAAAGCCAGGGCTATGTAAGAACCTTTAGGAAAACTCATTAGAATCAGTGTCCCTAGCAGGTCCCTCCAATGCAAAACATGACTACAAGTCACTTCCTGACTAGTCACCCTCAAATATCATGAAAGAAGACATAATACCCCTGTAATTGTTATTTAGTGTTAGAATTGTTATTTGTACCAGTTCTTTGTTCAGGGTCTAGCTGTCAACAGTAAATAAATTACTCCCCAGCTAGTAAATTGCAGCACTCTTCTGAGGCTTTGGAGCAAAAAAAGCAATGTGATGAATTGGTAGCCCCAAGAGTTTTTATTCATAAATATTCCCTCAATCTCATTTCAAGCACTTTTTGTCTACTCTGTTAAAAGTATATTTCCTTCTATGAAGCTTTTGTATTGAAGCAAGCCATAATGAAATGGTCCTCTCACCTAGTTTCTATCAAGATTTGAAACTTCATCATAAAGCACACCATGTAAAAAGTCTCAGGCTACTCTGTTTTGCTGGCAAGGGAAGAGGATATTTAAAGTCTTTGCCTCAAATGATGCTTTTCATATACCCAAGATTGAGTGATCACACATTTTTTCCCCCTCTGAGTTTTATTTTTACCTTCCAGACACTTTTCAGGGTTCGCTGGGACTGGAACAACTCTCATTTGTTCAGATTTGAAGTGACAAATAGAGAAAGTTCTGGTAGTCAAGGCCATAGATCTTAAATGACTCAGATAATAGTTTTAGTAAGTGTCTTTTTCTTTAGCTATTCAAGCCCAGGCTAAGAGCAACTAACTGCCTTTCCTCACTGTGACAATGTCTGAATTCACTAGGGAAATAAATTCTGTCTGTGTGAACCTATGGAATAAAAATTTCTTGACTAAAATTCAGATACTTAAAATTTAGTCAACTATTTTTTTTTATGCTCGCAAAGCATTAAGTATGGCAGCAAGGAATCTCTGAGTATATCTGCATTAACACTGGTCTAACTTTGCAACATAGGCGTTAGTAAAGAAAGGATCCTGAAAGTTTTTTCTTACTAGTTGTTTAAGATGGAAATCACAATGTTTTTAAAGGCCATTAGAAACATAACAACTCATTGTAGAAAAAATAACAACACCAGCAACAAAATCAACAAAACAAGAGATGAGTTGAATAGCTGTGTATTACATATGTCAGTGATCATTTATGGCTATATATTAGTATAACACTATTCTGTTTTTCCCCCAAGGGATGATCTGGATTGAAGATCAATTCAGTCTTTTGAGTAAAATTTATAGAACTCAAAATGTGTAGATATTTTATCCCATTATAAGTTAAAATAGACATTTTATTCCTCTTACTAAGGGAGGTCATAGAAAAACAAGAAGAAATTCACGTGTCTAACTACTTACTATAAATACTGGATCTGATCCTTTGTTCTTCTGTAGCTTGTGTAGTCACTTACACCAGGGAATAGTGGTGCTACCCTTCTGATTTAATTGTGTTTTGAAATTTGCACTTACTTTGCACTATTGTAAATTACTATATAAAGAGCAGAGCAACCAAGAAATCAGAGCCCCTCTCTCCTGTCCTTCCATACATTCTCTCTCTTGCTAGCAGTACCATCCTCCTGCTTAATTCTCAGTTTTGAGTCTTATAATTTATTCCATCCCGCACCTAAACTCTTGCCAAATCCTGTCTCCTCTTCAAATTATAACATCTACAATATCCACTCCTTCGAGTCTGATCCTGCAAAGAGTTGATTGCCTTCAAATTATATTAGTTTCAATGGGAGTCAAAATAACTCATGTCAAAACCCAGCCTTTTTAAAATCTCGAGAAAAGTCTGACTGAATCATTTAGGTGAAAATGACAAGGAAGGGAATATAATCAAATATTTTCTAAAATGACAAAAAGAGAGAAAAGAAAGTGCATGGTTAATTGTGTTTGGACTAGAAGAAATGATGCAGAAGGGTTTTCAAGGTTTTCAGAGAGTTTGTTGAATTGCTATAACAACAGATCAGTATTTCATGGATACCAAGGAAGTTTCTAAATATGGATTGTTGGAAATGTATTGTGATAAGACACTTTTTATGGGACAACATTTGTCATCTCTTTTGAATATCAGACCTAAAGTGTAAAAATATAATTAGGAAGGCCAAAAATAAATTTGAAGAACAGCTAGCCAAAGACTCAAAGTAATAGCAAACTTTTTTTAAGTACATCAGAAGCAGGAAGCCTGCTAAACAATCAGTGGGGCCACTGGATGATCAAGATGCTAAAGGAGCATTCAAGGACGATAAGACGATTGTGGAGAAACTAAACGAATTCTTTGCATTGGTCTTCATGGTTGAGGATATGAGGAAGATTTCCAAACCTGAGCCATTATTTTTAGGTGACAGATCTGAGGAACTGTGCCAGATTGTGTCATTAGAGGAGGTTTTGGAAAAAAAATGATGAACTAAACAGCAATAGGTCACCAGGATCAGATGGTATTCACCTAAGAGTTCTGAAGGAACTCAAATTTGAGATTGCAGAACTACTAACTGTGGTCTGTAACCTATCATTTAAATCAAATTCTGTACCAAATGACTGGAGGATAGCTAATGTGATACCAATTTTTAAAAAGGGCTCCAGAGATGATCCTGGCAATTACAGGCCAGTAAGCCTGACTTCAGTACTGGGCAGACTGGTTGAAACTACAGTAAAGAACAAAATTGCCAGACACATAGATTAAAGTAATTTTGGGGGGAATAGTCAACATGGTTTTTGTAAAGGGTAATCATGCCTCACCAATCTACAAGAATTCTTTGAGGGGGGTCAGCAAGCATGTCGACAAGGGATTCCAGTGGATATGATGTATTTAGATTTTCAGAACACTTTTGACAAGGTTCCTCACCAAAGGCTCTTAAGCAAAGTAAACAGTCATGGGATAAGAGGGAAGGTTCTCTCATGGACTGGTAACAGGAAACAAAGGATAGGAATAAATGATCCATTTTCAAAATGGAGAGAGGTAAATAGTGGTGTCCCCCAGGGGTCTGTACTGGGACCAGTCATGCTCAGCATATTCATAAATGATCTGGAAAAAGAGGTAAACAGAGGTGGCAAAATTTGCAGATGATACAAAACTACTCAAGATGTTAAATCATAGGCTGACTGTGAAGAGCTACGAAAGGATCTCTCAAAACTGAGTGACTGGGCAACAAAATGGCAGATGAAATTCAGTGTTGATAAATGCAAAGTAATGCACATTGGAAAACATAATCCTAACTATACATATAAAATGATGGGGTCTAAATTAGCCCTTACCACTCAAGAAAGAGATCTTGGAATCATTGTGGATAGTTCTCTGAAAACAACCACTCAATGTGCAGCGGCAGTCAAAAAGGCACAGAATGTTGGGAATCATTGAGAAAGGGATAGATAATAGGACAGAAAATATCATATTGCCTCTGTAAAAATCCATGGTATGCCCATATCTTGAATACTGCATGCAGATGTGGTCACCCCATCTCAAAGATATATTGGACTTGGAAAAGGTTGAGAAAAGGGCAACAAAAATGATTAAGAGTATATAAGTCTTCTGTATGAAGAGAGATTAATGAGACTGGGATTTTTCAGCTTGGAAAAGAGGCGACTACAAGGGGATATGATAGAGGTCTATAAAATCATAACTGCTGTGAAGAAAGTAAATAAGGAAGGGTTATTTACTCCTCGTTATAACACAAGAACTAGGCAGCAGGTTTAAAACAAACAGAAGGAAGTATTTTTTTTCATACAATGCACAGTCAACCTGTGGAACTACTTGCTAGAGGATGTTGTGAAGGCCAAGACCATAAGAGGGTTCAAAAAAGAACTAGATAATTTCATGGAGGATAGGTCCATCAATGGCTATTAGCCAGGATGGGCGGGGATAGTGTTCCAAGCCTCTGTTTGTTGGAAGCTGGGAATGAGCGACAGGATGGATCACTTGATGATGACCTGTTCTGTTCATTTCCTCTGGGGCACCTGGCATTGGCCACTGCTGGAAGACAGGGTACTAGGCTAGATGAATCTTTGGCTTAACCCAGTATGGCTGTTCTTATCTCTTCTGGGGAGCACATAGCAACTCTATTCAATGTAGTGTTGGCATAATCAGTTCAGAACTTCCCTGAGTAGTTTATATAGTGTTGTATTTCTTGCCCTCTATCATGGCTTATATTATAGCCCAACCTTATGATCACAGCACAGTGCCCCTGTTGATCCTTCAAAATGATATATTTTTAAAACCTCATAACCATCTCCTTCCCAGGGATCCCTCCAGCATCATCACCATGTTTACCCAGAAATTTACCATCATGCCACTGTTTTTTTTCCCCAGTCTTGAGTGATGTTCTGATCAGACCTGATGAGGAGAGGGAATTCTCATTTCCTTACAGTAAATGGTTTAGTTTAAAAAAAACTATATAATAAAAGCTTTCAGGTTTTTTACACTAACCTGTATAATCCATAGAAATAATTGTCTTCTGAATATTGCTCTCCTTATCTCCTTTGGATCCAACTCCTTATTTGCCTGGCTCTTTTTTAATATTCACGTACTATTCTCAGGTTATGCCAGGTTTCCACTGAGAACACAGGAACCATGAATAGCACCCATCTTCTCAGAAACCTGATTTTAAATAAAAGACAACTAAATGGTATTAAATATCTTCCTCAGACAGGCCTGTTAGGTGATGCCGCCATGTGTTGCTAGTCTATCAATTGTGCATGTTCTTTTCCATTTGTAAAATTTCAGAAGATGAGTTTAGTGTGATTGAGGAGTAATTGACTTTAGAATTCTGAAGGTGGAAAGCTGTGTAAGTCAGCAGCCAGAATCCATGAGGTTTCTTTGTGTGGCTTCTTCGAAAGCCCCATTTAGTTTTGACACAAGAGAGTCCTTCTTAGCTGGGTGGAGGGAAGAACTCAATCTGTCTACAAGGCAAATTGGAAGAAATTTGGATATTAGGAAACACAGTGTGACAGTCAATATTATATTTTGATTCCTTAAGAGTTGTCATGATGTGCTTGTGATGATTTCAGTTCCTGTGATAAGAGTTAAGTTTGTGTTCTTATTCTGCTCCCATTGTGAACAGAAGAAATCCAGTTAACATCAGTGGAAGCAGAACTGGTATACATGAAGGCACATGAGAAATATTCAAAAATGCCATTTTCCTTCTTCCTGTCTTTTGGCTCTTTGTAAAAATGGGTAAGATTAAAAATTCTTGACAGCCGTGATAGCATGATCAACATTAATGTGAAACAATGGCAATGCTTCAATCTAAACTTAATGTAGTTTAACTAATTGTATTGAAAGAAATATTGATATTCATGTCAGCGTGGGTGATTCTTAAATGAATCATCTAAATGAGGTCTTTACTTTGTTAAAAAGTGAATAGTGAACTTTAAACAAATAAATCAATGAAATGAGTCTGGAAGTATGGATCTTTGCATCAATCTGCAACATTCTAATTGAGATCTGTCTTGCAAACTGGTACAGAGTGTCTGATTCTCTACAATCTTGCACTGTGTGTAGTTATTTACACCTCTGCAAAAGGGACTAAAAAAGCTCCGACTCTAATTTGGAATCAGGTGAAATTAGGTAGGTTTGGAGTGTTACTGTGACCTAAAATACAAGCCCAAATTAATACACCAGTCTGGGCTGATGCTATGTGCTAGAGAGTAAGTGGTCTATAACACTGCCAAAGTAGGATGGCAGGATATCCTTGCCCAAAAGAGAATTGAAAAATGTAATTTTTGTTTAAAAACCAACATGTTTAATAGGACACAAGAAGATGAAACAACTGACTATGTATAACAGAAGTCCCCCTGTGACAGGATCCATAGTATGGATTCCACCCCTGGACTGGCAGTGAAGGAATTTACCTTCAGCCCAGTGAATGGCTGGAGCTGTTTGTAATTCAGATAAAAGACGAGAATGGTCAGGTGACTATCATAGCTAGCACATCCTAGCTGCTATGGCACCCCCCAGGTGTTCACTATGTAATGTGCTAAAATGGTATTGTACCCTCAGCAGGATTGACTAGGCCAAGTTGATGAAAGCATCAGGGCTAGAATCAACAGCATGCTATAGCAGTCACTATTCCTATTCAAAAAGGCACCTATTCCCATGAGTGTATTTACTTTGTGGTTGATTAGCTTTTTCCCTCAGGATATTATTTCACATATTTAAGCAGTTTCACAGTAATGTTAAGGGATGCCCACAAGGGAATTTACACAAATGACTGACAGAATACAACCGAATATTAAAAATAAGAGTTGTAATTGTCCCAAACCACAGACAAATAAAAGAAGATAAGCCACCTCAGAACAAGTTAGAAAGACAATTGTTCAAAGGAGGATCAAGAAATCAGCCAAATAAAGGCTCCTGAGAAAACGCATAAAGATTTTGGAAGTCTGTCATATACAGGACTGATGACAAATAATGCAAATTATTGCCATAACACTCAGATGTAATGCTGAAAAAATGTTTCTTAATTGCATTAAATATATTTTCATAATCCTTCTTTGGAACTTGGGAGGAAATAAAACATAGCAATTGTCTTTATTTAGGGCAAAATTCTATGACTAGTCTGTTGTCATGCTTTTCCCTTACAGTGCCTTAAGAAAGATTTATTGAGAGTCAAAATACTTAACTGATATCTTTGGGACTTCAGCAATATGCACCGGTGTGCTAAGGATAGATGGTGGAGTTTTAAGACAGACAGAGAGCTCTTTAGATTCACAATTTATTTGGTTTCTACTGTTAATTTGGCAACATCTTTGAAAGTTTCAGGTGGGAGAGATGAGCAAAGTGGATACTGTTAACCAATATTGTGTGAAGGTGGAACCTAAGCAGAAGTTAAATTTCTTATATAAAATGTTTGGGAGATTTTTGCAGCATGTGTCATACCAGAAGCTATGTCTGTGATGTGGCATGGGTTGGCAGTATACTGCATCTGAAAAGCAGGCATGTGACCAGCCTTTTTCATCAGTGCCAGCAGATGCTCAACTTTTTAGGTATATTTTTAATTCTTGCCTGTTACTGACAGGCAGTAAACATTTTGGAATGGGAGGTTTAGCAGAAAATATGCATGATCCTTGACCTATCTGAGATGCATGTTTTAAAAACATTGCACACAGTTGTCTACTGGCACCTTTTGTTTCAGGAGAAATATAAATATGCAGTGTCACGAAGGGATGGGCTAGCTACCTGAGTATGTACCTAGCTTCTTGGATGGGATCATACCCGAAGTGGCTATCCCTCCTGCCACCCACGCTGCCATGACACCACTTCTATTTTGAGCATACTAGCTCAGTTGGAGCTGGAACAGGTGCATCTACCTGAGCTACACCATTCAGCTGTAGTGTAGACATACCCTTAGAATACAGCATTTGAGCTAACAAAACAAGCTTGTGTTACCCTAGGTATTGGTTAATCCTTAACCACATGTTCACAAAGTGAAGTTTGGCAACACATTCCCACAGCGAGAACCAAATATGTTTGTGATAAAAGATTGCAGTAAATATGTTGCATTACTACTTTTTTTTAGAGGTCCGCTATGCACTACTATCTCTTCTACAGTTCAGTTTGCATTAGAGAGATGGAGACTTTTCAAGAATTTAACTTTTGAATTAACCTTTAAATGAAGTATTATGGATGCAAGCTGTGTTGATAGCATGCATGGTTAAGATGGAATTATAAACAGTTGCCATTCAGGGTTAGTATCACAACACAGATAAGTGGATATTTTGGTTCTGACAACTCAAGTGATTTCACTTTAACTTTCTGCCTTTTGGGACTGATATATGCTTACGGGCAAATACTTAAGAAGATTTCACTTGTGTTTCCTAAAGATTAGTTCATAGATTTTAAGGCCAGAGGGAACTATTATGATCATCTAGTCTGACCTGCATATCATAAGCCATAGAACTTCACTTAATAAATACTACATCAGGCCCAACAACTGGTACTGGAACTATAGCATGTCTTTTAGAAAGACATCTAGTCTTGACTTAATGACTTCAAATGATGGAGAATCTACCATATCTCTAGATAAGATATTCAGATGAGTAATATTGTCACTGCTAAATTAGTATTTTTCTTCCTATTTGAATTTCCTCTAGCTTGAATTAGTTGAATGTGAATATAAATGTGTTGGAATGTGATTGAACTGGGTGAGTATTTGTCTGCTCAGATTTCTATATCATGCTTATTGCTGAGATATTTGATATGAGAAAATTAAAAATATAAAGGAAAAGGATAGTTAGTCTCCAAAATATTACGCTTAATGGCCACAGGATTGTCAGATATACAAGAGATCTATTGTGTACTGCAGAAGCAGATGAGTAGAAAACATTGTAATGTTTCATCAAGGGACTGAAGATGGAAAAACTGCCAGACAGATGAAATTCTGGGATACCAGGAGAAGGAAGATGGAGGGAAGATAGGAAGGGGTATATAAAGAGGAGGAGTAAAAACTTCTAGAGCTTTTGATCCAAAGGGAAATATAGGCTTGACTGAGTTTACAACTGATCTGAGCATAAAAGCTTTATTAACTTAACAACAACAAAAAAGGGTTTTAAATGTGTGGGGATTTTTTCTTCAGATTTTATTAGAAGAAATACCTTAATAGTTCCCTTAGGCAACCCTAGTCATTGGTCAACATAAACAAGTGATGAGTCTTGGATGTCAGAAACTATAGTGATATCCTGGACCTGAAATTCATGGTTTCTCTTTTCTACAATAAAAATATTTTTCAAGTATTGTTTCTTTGGAAATAGTTTTCATTTTCTATAATATACACATTATATAATCCACCAAAAACACATTCTGCTTACACTCTTTTTAAGACAATAATTTCTAGTGTTGCAGTGGGGCAGTGACATTTTCATATTAGGCTACCTGTGGTATCCTTTTCATATTTATGCCATAATTTGAACTTTCTATTCCGATAATAGTGGGTTGTAGAGTTACCTCCTTCTTTTGGATGGCTGATGTAGAGCAGCAATTACAATTTCACTTGAAGTTGTTAGAGCCAAATGACTACATCATGAACAGCAGAATTTATCACAGTGATGCCTCCTTCATATTTATAAATTGGTCAGTAGGTGATGATATGATTAATGGACTGTCAAGGGGAGCCACTCTCACATGCTGGGCAGTCCTTGATTTTCTATTTGTGCATTAGCTATCTGCATCTGCCATGGTTGGTTCAGAGTTGACCAAGATGACCGTAAAAGGTTGAACCCAGGAACCTTCTGCATGAGATCTGGCACAAGGTGCTTATTTTTTAAGTCTTGTTTAGCCCAATCTGCTTTCCAAGACTTCTTCTGATCATAGCCTGATTGTGTGAAACTAAGCAAATATCCCAGAAAGGTTTGCGGGACTTAAGATTTGGGGTGGGCATTGTTTAGATATTGGTGGATAGGAAGACGTCTGTTTTCCTGGAGTCACTGAACTTTGAGGCGTCACAGCAGTTCAGCATAGCGGCAGCGGGGAGGGGCAGGTAGCCGTGGTGTTGGAGTTGACTTAAAGTTTCCTGTGATGCACTGCATCACTGTACTCAGCCAGGCACAAACGAGTCATGTGTGGCTCTATCTGCTCCATACTGGTGCACAATATTCAGCTACCGAATATTGTATTGGTTCGGGAGTTTTATCAAGAAAGCAAGAAGCAGCATTGGCTGCCCTTGTCTTATGCCACTGCACAGAAATCTTCTAGTTCTGATCCATGCCTTTGGTTTAGTAAATTTTAATTTGAACATCCTTTGAGGTGGGAAAGCTACATCCACTCAAAGAATAGTCAATACACAAGAAACCACTTCTTGATGTAACCCTACCACACAATACCAAATCTTCCATTTCTGATCAAACTAATTAAAATACTGGCTACTGACTGCAGATATCTTGGGCTTCTTTCATTCAGGTTTCAGACTGAGAAATAGACCAGCATGTGCTGTTTATATGGATAAATAATCTCTGTGGACAAGGGAGACAGCCTTGTGACCTCCAATTTAAAGTGATTAGTATATTTGGGCCCTCAGCCTGAAATGCCTTGAAGAAGCCTGATTTTCAAAAGGTAGATGTTTAGCAAAATCAGACCCTTTTAAAAAGTGTCTCAAATGAGGCACCCAAAAAGAGAGGCATCTAACATCTAGGCAGGGCTAGATTAGATATTAGACTGGAAGATTTTGCAGTCTTAAATTATAGCTCATTTTTTTCCCCTTCAATACATTTTTGACAATGTTTCCTAAGCTAATGAGTCATATTGAAATACATTTTGTAATCTTTCTATTTCTTTTAAACAAATAGGTCCTTTTTTATTTGGAATTTGATGTAAATCAGCCATGATACACTAGAGGTACACTTAATGTATAGGAAAGTAAAACAAAAAATTATTTTCTTATGGTATTGGTAGGGTGCGGGAAAATTACAGGCATATTCTCTGCCCTCTTTGGAGAAATTAAATGGTATTGAGAACTGAAGAAGCTGTGTTAATATTTTTTTATTTGTTTCACAAAACGACTCCTCAGTTTGATTTCTGGAACCTTGGCTTTGGTAATCTGCATGGCTTTATGTGCCTCAGCCTGACTCTGCAATCAAATAATCACTTCCTTTTGTTTGCTCTCATTCATTTCATGCCTCCTCCTTGGGTCTTACATTTCAATAAGCCTTTGCTTGTGACCAGCATCTCACCAAGCTAAGCCCTGCAGCTCCTGACGACATCATTAGTCTATTGAGAAAAATTTACACGTTAATAGTTTCTTTATCATGGGTCCTGTATTTGTGTTCAGCTGGCTGTACTAACACACAAATAGATCAGGCTATATTAGAAAATACCTTGGGAGAACTGATTTTTTTATATATTGTATTTGTTTTTGTGTTATTTACATACTGCATTAGTAAAAATGTACTTCTTTTTCTTCTGAACCCTCACTGAAGCAGATGCAGTCAGAAGATGGGGTTAGATCCTAATATGGTGTAAATCAGTGTAGTTCTATTGATTTCAGCAGAGCAGCATTGGTTTACACTAACTGAGAATCTGTTTCTTTAATTTTAGACCAAATAATATCAAACTGATTTCCTACCTGTAAAATGGGGATTATAATATAGGTTAATCTTAAAGTACTGAGATCCTTAGATGAAAGATACTTTTAATTTAAGGGAGTATTATAGTGTATATTTTTTACCAAAAGTTTGTTACTTGTTTTAGTGTGGCTTTGTTTTCCCAGAGTTTTCTTTGTTCTACAAATGTCAGCCTCTTCCAAATCACAATCCTTCCAAGGGTACAAACTATTAAAGACTGAGAGGGGTATAGTTTCAAAGTAGTGTGTGGGAGGTATTAGCACAAATGCTGTTATACAGGAACAGATTTTAGCACGTACCTCCCTTGCAGTGCTTTGAAAATGTATCCCTTTATACAAAAATACCTGCATGGATGCTCATATAAGAACAGACTTCTATGCTCTATTAGTAGAGCTTTGTATTCTTTGAAGAGCTTACAGTGATTCAAATTAACCCTTTGAATGACAAACAATTGAGAAATCTATGAATTGTCCAGCAATTTGAGAATATTTTTCTCAAGAAATTTACTTAAAAAACTACACACTTTTGTGTAAAATTTCATCTTGATCCACTAGTACCACAAACACTTGAGAAACTTCATTAATGCTATCAAAATAAAATAAATCAACCAAAATAAAAACACTAACAAACTAGGAGTTGTGGAGATTTGAATTGCTCCTCTTTTTGAGTTCTTGGTACTTCCACTGAAATTTTTCAGAGCAGCAAAAATTAAATCAAAGGTTCATACACAATTTTTTTTACTATCTAGATGGAAGAGAATTTCAGTTGTGGCTTTCGGTGGTGCATATTCAACCTGCAACGACAACACAGGAACACATGAAAAGAGGAATTGCCAGGCTAGATTAAAACAGCCATCTATCTGCTCCACTGTCCTGATTCTGAAAATGGTGAGTACTAGATGCTTCAGAGGGGAAGAAAACCTGTAGAGGGCAATTTTAGAGTAAGTCTCTTCATAAGGCCCATTTTTACCTAATAACTGGTGGTTGGCTTAGGCCTTGAAGCATGAACTTTCTAAAAATATCCTATCTAACTGCACCATCGATGTTCTCATTATTGAATAAATGTCTAATCCTTTTTCTAATCACATTAGCCTGTTGTCCTCAAAAATATGTGATGGCAAGGAAGTTTACAGGCATTGTGAATAAAAAATATTTTCTTTATTCTCATTTAACTATTCTGTCCTTCAGTTGTATTGAATGTTTCCTTGCTTTTGTATTATGAGAAGGGTAAGTCAGAGCCATGCAATTTACTCTCTTTTTGTCATTCACTACTTTACTTTTTAATCACATCTTCCTAGTCTCTCTTCATACTGAAATCTTTCAATGTCTCTAAACATATTTGTTGCCAATCCCAGAGTCCCTTCTTTTTTTGGTATATCTTTTTTTGTTATAGGATGACCACATTATTCCAGGTAAGGATATACCATTGATTTATTTGGTGGAGACATGGTATTTTCTATATTATCCCATTCCTTACACATCCTAACATTTTGTTTGCCTTTTGTCCTTGTTGCATGTTGGGCCACGATTTCCCGGAGCTGTCCGAATAATGTTCAGGTCTTTTTCCAGAGTGATTTAAATCAGTTGAAAGCCTAGCAATGTGTGTGAGCTGTTCCAATTATTTCTTCCAGTGTACACTGCTTTATTTCATATCAAATGCTTTCTTCCATTGTGTTGCTCGTTCACCCAGCTTTGTTAGAGGTCTCTGAAGTTCAGTCTTGATTAACCTAAATAGTTTTGTATTATCTGCAAATTTTGGCATCTCACTGTTCACTTTTCTTTTCCAGATTATTCATAAATATATGAAGTAACACTGAGCACAGTACAGAACTTGAGGGTGGATTCTTTTGCCATGTTGAAAACTGACCATTTATCCAGTCTTTTGCTTTAAGTCTCTCAGGGCTGGCCTTACCATGAGGTGAACTAAGGTGGCCGCCTCAGATGCCAGACTGAGAAGAGGGGAGCCACTAGGACCCAGAGTGTAGAAAATTGTGTCTGCATGTGTATTCTCTCTACTCTAGATGCATGGAGATGATGGAGTGCTGTGCTGGAGGAAGGAGGGCATGAGACGTAACAGGCAGACAGGAGAAAAGGTGAGAGGGAATAACAGAAAGCAGCAGAAGCTGCAGGGAGAGAGAGGAGGAGGAGCCTATTATGTGCCTCTCTAGCAGCCCCAGGAGTCTGAACTGATTAACGCCAGCTTCTCAGGAAGCTTCTTGTTTCCTGCTGCTTCCCTGAACCCACTTGAGGAGAACAGGCAGTCAACTGAAGTAGTAGGAGCCAGTTAAGCCCTTAAGACACTGATATCTTCCCTCTCAACCATCTCAGTAGAGCATGAGCTGGCCCAGATTGTGGACCTACAGGAAGCAGTTCAAATCTTTGCAACCAAGAAGGCACGGAAAGCACCACTTTGATTATTCAAACAGATAAAAATATCAGTGTTTATTATGCAGAGAAGAAAAATTACATTTGAAAGTTAAGTGTTACTTAAAATTTTTGAACAAGGCATTTTAAATTGTTAATTCTCCTTTATTGGGGTAGGTAGCAGAGCAGTACCACGAGAGGAGTAGAACAGGAAGAAGGCAGAATTGAGTCCTTTCAACGTTGGCCCAAACGAGGGGGCATGGGGACATCATTTGAGCTCCCTGCCTCAGGTGCCAAAATGATATACTGATGCAGCTTTGCCGCTGTAGTGCTTAATGAAGATGTTACCTATGCCAAAGGGAAAGCTTCTCCCATTGGCATAGGTACTTCACCTCCCCGAGAGCCTGTTGCTATGTCAATGAGAGAAGCCCTCTCGTTGATTTAGCGCTATCTACAGATTTTCCACACCCCTGAGTGATGTAGATATACTGACATAAATTTGTAATGTAGAGCAAATCTTTCTAATCCACAACAGACCTTTAAGGCTACATCTACACTACAGCCAGGATCGATGCTCTGAGATCGAGCCATCTGCAGTCGATTTAGAGGGTCTAGTGAAGACCTGCCAAATCGACAGCAGAACACTCTCCAGTCAACCCCTGTACTCTACCCCCAACATGAAGAGTAAGGTAAGTTCATGGAGAAACTCTCCTGTCAACTCCCCACAGTGTAGACCCCATGGTAACTTGACTTAATGTACATCGACTAACGTATGTGAATAATGTAACTAGAGTTTCATAGCGTAGACATAGCCCTACTTTCATCCCTTGATTGCTTAATTACTTAACAAACTGTAACCACAATTTTTGTGTAAAAATAAAAAAGATTACTTTCTTACAGCCTCAGCAATAGAGTGGAGGGGGAAATCTCACAATAGAAGTGGAATGGCCTTCTTTGATTTTTCTGGTAAACTTGTGCGTAAATTAAAAAAAAAAGTTAAAATGGTTTTATTTGCCTCTAAGTAGAAATGTGTAGGAGGTGAACTGAAAAAAAATTCTGTGAGTACTCAATCACATTTTTCTTTAAAATGAATTTTAGGTAAGCTCACACTCCTTTAGTGTTTGTGTTCACAAACATCCCATCAAATGTTTCTTCCGTGAATGTTCAAGGGAAATGAACTGGACGTTCACACCCCAAAACTATACTTTTTTTTAAATAGGCTGCCACAATAAGAGGAAGTATTTCAAAAAAATACATTTACCAGAACTCTGACATAGAGGCAATATAATAAGCCAGGCGAGGATCTACCAGCAGCCTTTGCAATTATTATTAATATTATCAGATATTTATATTCCACTAAGGGAGGTGCCCTGTAAACACAATATAAGACAAGGTCCCTGCTCAAAGAATTTCAACAGAAAAGACAGACAAAAAGTGAGGGAAAATAGGGCTGTGCTTGTGCATACAATTACTATGGGCTAGGTTTAGACTTTTTAAACAACATCCCTGGGTTAATGGTAGAGTAGAGTCATGCAGTCCCAGGAAGAGCACAAGGGATATAATGGAATGGGTAAGTTTGCTCTACCCATTATATCAATCTGGGGAATACAAATAATAAATTACAACTCACAAAAAACAAAAGAAAAGAAAAGAAAACACACACACACACGCACACACACACACAAGTAAATTTGAATATTGAATAACTCTGAGGAAATCCCTATCTGCTCACTGACATTCCACAAGGCAAAGTGGCTAAATTGGTTGAGTATACCATCTGCTGCAAATTATTCTCTGAGGTCTAGCATAGGAGTAATAATCCAAAATCATTTTCTCTGCTTAAACAGTATCTATGGTTTGGCTGTTTCTGTGGGTTTTTCTTTGGACCTGTCCTATGTAATGCTTACGGGAAAACTTCAGTAGCGTTTAATAGGGATGAAACCAAGAGGTTTTGATAGAAACTACTCTGAATAGTTTACAGCATTTAATAGAGAATGATACACTTTCTATAATATTTCAAACCAACCTATAGAGTTTAATCAAACCACTGCTATAGAACTGTATGCTAGAAATTTACACATTCTATAGAAAGAACATTCTCTAATAAATTATGATACTTTTCCATAAGGCAGTGTTTCCCAAACTTGGGACTCCGCTTGTGTAGGGAAAGCCCCTGGTGGGCTGGGCCGGTTTGTTTACCTGCCGCGTCCGCAGGTCCGGCCAATCATGGCTCCCACTGGCCACAGTTCGCTGCTCCAGGCCAATGGGAGCTGCTGGAAGTGGCGGCCAGTACATCCCTCAACCCGTGCCACTTCCAGCATCTCTTATTGCCCTGGAGCAGCAAACCACAGCCAGTGGGAGTCGTGATTGGCTGGACCTGTGGATGCGGCAGGTAAACAAACTGGCCAGGCCCATCAGGGGCTTTCCCTACACAAGCGGAATCCCACATTTGGGAAATGCTGCAGAAGAATATTGAGAACAATACACTGAACAGTAATAATGTTAGATATCTGCAAGTGTGGGTGAGCATGCAGATACTGACCCTGCAGTTTCCTTTCAAGAAGGGCATCCAAGAATGATTATACAGCACAGGACAAAACATTTCAAGGCACATAGCTAGCTAATAAGAATGAAGGAAAGGCAACCATTCTATTGGACCATGGCCTCCTCATACTATAGTTGCACAGAGCATCTTGAATTAAAATAAGATAGCTGTGAGGATCACTTTTGTCTGTTTGCATATCTGAATTTAATGACTTTGCAAGCTTAGTATTTTTTTGTAGTGGCAGGAGATAGGGAGGGGGAGATGAGGGAATGGGACAAACTTGTATGCCTGGCATCACAACCCTTATGACAAAGGCCTATGGAAGGTAATAGAAAATGATAACCTCTCTTTAGGTTTTTTATTCTGTCTATAGAGAATTATATCCCTAATATAAAACTCTATTGTTTGGCTCAAAAATACTGTTATCTACCTCAATATCCCATAGCTATTACATTGCTACAGAATCTTGTTAGCTTAATCGTTATAAAGGCCCTGTACACCAATGCATTTGTATATATGTATGTGAATAATCCCATTCCTATTTGAAAAAGCATTCAAGCACATACTTAGGCACCCACTCAAGGGCCTGATCCATATACATAGAAGTCAGCATACTTCTGCTGACTGCATAGAGTTTGGATCAGGCTTTTGAGTGCTTTGCTGAATAGGAATGATATTACTCAGATGCTTAAGATTGAACACAGACTAAGTGTTTTTCAGAATTGCGGCCTAGATTGTATAGTATTTTTTCATATAGGGAGAAGCTTCTAAAAGGTGTAGTGAAGCAGAAAATGATGGGATACCAATAATGGTGCTGTAAGTAATGTTGATTTCTCTCTCTCCTGTGACACATTATTGTCTAAGAAGTAACATATCCTATATTTTATTTCACCATAAATGATGCACATGACATTGTTAAAAGGTAGTTAAATATGTGTAACCCTTCTGCCCATCTAAGTTGGCAGCAACAAGGGTTGGGTTCAGTACCTGAGGGTTCTGTTTCAATAACACAATGCAAAACCGGCTCAAGCCCCCACCCAGTGACCTGGGACAACTATATACCACCCCCTGGGTGCTTCTAAGAGGCAATACTTCCCATCTCGCAAGCACAGAGTCTGAGTGTAGCAAAATCCTTTTAATAAAGGAGGGAAACAATGCAGCATTATGTTGGGGAAACACCACAAACCCACAAACAGGATTCATAACACAAACCATGAGCAAAAGGCACCTCACCTCCCCCCCCGCCCCCCGCCAAGTAAGATAAGTAGTATCCTGTTCACCTCAGGGTTTTAAGTCCAACAACCCAAAAGTCTCTGCCCCTGGTCAATGCAGCCCCAGAGTTCAAAAGTTTATCTGCAGTTTTACCTCCCAGCCTGGGGGCGGGCAAACAGGGTGTGCAGCAGTGTTAAGGGGCACCTTACATGGTATGAGGCTGACTGCCCCACCTCTCCATGGGGATCTGATGCAGCCTTCACCATGAGCCACTCCACCAACTGCTTCACTCCGCCAGCCATCCCATGAACCACTCCACCTGCTGTCCCACAAGCCCCTCCAGTTGTCCTGCAAACTGCTGTGCTCCACCAGCTGCTCAGCAACATATCTTATCTCACTGTTGGTGCACCATTGGCCCAAAGTGAAGTCAGCTCAGACTCCTAATGGACTTAAAATTAGCTCTGATATTCCACTGTAGAGAGAGAGAGAAAGGGGTGCAACAGGTATTCCAAACCCTCAAAGGGGCCCTATACCATCCAGTACAAATAGCTGTCCTCAGCCTCTCTCAATTCACTGGGTTTTGGAACCGATGTTCTTTGTCTAGCGAGTGCTACTTAGTTGATTGTGAGTCCCTCTGTCATAAAACAGTTTCATTGTCCTTGGTTCACATAATCAGGGTAACAACACTTTATTCTTCCTGCCCTAATAACAGAGAAACCAGGGATCCCACAGCAACCAAAGTGACCATTTGAGCTCATGCTAGGTGGGGTGGGTGTGCCTATGCAAACAAGATCAGTCCCTGAAGTTCTTTTCCACAACTTGCCACAATTCACCACCAGATATCAGGGTAGAGATCATCCTGACTCTGTTTACATCTGTATAAAGTTGCTTTGTACTTTTACTTTTCAGGCCTTAAGTATTTGTTCTTATGCTTGCAAAATTTAAAGAGATACTACTATCCTTGGGTTGTAATTTTTCCAGACCTCATAAACTAAGTAGTGTCAGTCCTGAACAGTAACTGGGAAAGAGATCATGACACTTTTTCCTCATTATTCCAGAATGGTTCTGTTACTGTGTTGCTGAGGTTGCCATTTTTGAAGAAACATACCTACAACAAAGGTTTTGATGACTTTTACATATCTAAGACCCCATAACGCTTTTCACAAGAGTTGGAGTGTTAGAACCAGTGTCCTGATCAAATTTCAATTTAGGTAATTGCAGTGTGTCTATCTAAATTCCTCCTGCAGTTTCAGTACTTAACAACTGTTTAAAGTTGTCCAAGGTTGACTACATTTCACTGGAAGATGAAATAATTCCTTATATAAGTGATTATATACCCACGTAATTGCCTACTGTAAGATTTCTTGGACCTACCTTTGAAGCACCTGGCATAGGCCATTGCTAGAGATAAAATACTGAACTGGATGGATCATGACCTGAGCTGGTATGGCAATACTTATGTTCCTATCAGACTTAGAACTTCTAAGGGATTCTTTTAAAATCTGGTTACATTGATTTAGTAAGCACTTTTAGATTTTTCCTAGGTGACTCAGATAGCTTCCTCATAGTGTAGAAATTGTTTTAAATAATTACAGTACAGAATACAGCATAACACACATGACCTAATCCTGTATTTCTTGTGCTTCCAACATTCTCATGGACTTCACTTGGAATTTTAGGGATACATGCCATGCAGAACTGGGACCAATGTGAGCAAAACAGAAGATTTTAAAGACTTTTTTTTCTTTAAAAAACAATCTCACTCCCAAGACTAGATTTGTACCACATGTACATTATCTGAAGCCATTTATGGGTGGTTATCAGGTGGGAACAAATGGGAAATCATAAAACTGAAACCATGTGAACCTACATTTTTGTAGGAGTCACTGGATATTTTCTGTTCTAAGTGCAAGAAAACAGTACCATGGGTGAATCAGTCTGTTGGAATAGCAATGAAAAATAGCTCTACCTGACATTTCATTTCTGGATGGCTGGGAAGATCAATGTGCTTGCCTACAGCTCATGAATTAATATCCTCAGCTACCAAGGAATAAGACACTGCATGCAGGATCTTGTGCTTCATTGTAAACTAGTTCCCATAAGTAAGGTTGCATTCTCATCATTCAGAAGAGGTATTCCCTTTCGCCACCCCTTTGGAAATAACTCATAACCCAATAAGATATATTAAGTTGATTTCCATTATTCTTTCAGCCAGGACTTTTACTGTTAAATTACTGTAATTTCAATAAAGATCATACGAAGCTCTCACTACTGTTACAGAGTTCCACTGACATCCATGGGAGAGGTGTGCACATCAGGAAAACCCTATAGTGTAATCCTTCACACCTTTATTGTGTAACCTGTCCTAAATCTCTTGGGACACCACATCAAATAGGACTTCAGTATGTCTGAGTCACCATGTCAATAGTTTATAGTAATATAAGTAATATAACATTCATTACAAAGAAAGCTGTTGTTTTAGTATTGGAAATTCTGGGTTTTTTTGGATATAGAGGTGGAAACAGTGTCTGAATGAGCTCTCCTCTGTCGTCTAGTGACGAACTTGGGGTAAAAACTTCAGCAGCAGGTTGTATTTACATCAACATATCTACTCTGCCTAAGTGCTCAGCAGATGGAGCTGCTTTACCAGCATGATCAATTTTGACTATTTTTGGGTTACATTTCACTTTAGTATTGAGTGCAGGGGTAATGAACTATTGTTATCCTTATCGTATGAGTAAAGGGCAGCAGAACTGTATTAGCACTGCACTTACTTAGGGAGTCTCCCTAAAACTTAACCTCACTTGCTAAGCAGTGATAGGGATATCAAATCCCTGTAATAAAAGAGAAGGTGGGGAAAGGTGTTCCTAGTTAGTGATATGGTCTCTGTTTTAAAAGTCATATTATTTGCCTCATCTCTTGAACTGATTAGGCTTCACTGAGAGTCCTTTTTTCTGTTCAATGATTATTAGAACTGATCACTGATGAGCAGACATAGGGACTAAGCTTTAGATCTGGTATTGCAGTGAAAGACAGTACAGAAGTTACACTAGTAGTGAGGTTTCCTGCTACCTTGTGAAATCACTAAGTGTGAGCAGAGTCTGAATGAGCTCTAGCCGGACATCTACTGATGAGCTGGGAAAAGGACTTCAGGAGCCAACCTTGTTTGCATGGACATACCTACTCTGCCTAGGGGAGCAGCATGATATAGCTGCTTTACCCAAATGATTGTTTTTGGCAGGTGTTGGATTGCAAGTCACTTTGTTGTTGGGTAATAAAGGGTTGTCATTCTTGTGTGAATCAAGGAGAGCAGAACTGCGCTTGACATACCCTGATTGAGGGACTCACCCTCAACTGAAAGGCACTCTCGAGGCAGGGAGTAGGGTGCCAAAGTGATATAGTGATGAGAGAGGGTGGGGACAGGTGTTTGTACCTGATACTCTGCTTATTGGTCCTAGGCACCATTTGATTCTCTCCACTGTGCAATTATAGAGCTGATTAAGACTCAGTTGAGATTCTTTTGCTGTGCATCAATAGAGCTGAAATCACTGTCTCTTGTGAAAGATACTTCCCAACCTACGCTAGCAGTGAGGCTTTCCCACTACCAGCTGAAATCACTGAGAGATGAAATCACTGAAAGCTGTATTAAATGGTGGGACCTCAAAACATCCCAGAAGGTGGAGTGGAGTGGCCAGGGGAGTGAGTAGAGCACCAGGTGAAGTAAGCAATGTGCCTTATCTGCCCCTCTCACTGGGGTGGGAGGTGAACTCATGTGAATGCATTTCTGAACTATGGGTCTTCACTGACCAAGGACAACTGTCCCTGTCCTGGTCTGGTCCCAGTCTGGTCCCTGTCCTGCTCCTGGGGCAGTGTCGCTATGTGTTGCCTCTTGCTCAGGTTGGATTTTAAGATTACAATCCAATCCTAAGAAAGGATATAAGTTTTTCCTGGGATATTATCACACAGGTTTATTTTTTCTGCTCCTTATATGCACTCTGACAGTATAACCTCTAGTATGTTGCATTTAGTTCAGTCCCCCCGTTGAAATCTGGGGTATCATTCCACTGATTTTATGGCAAATTGGATCGAGGTGCCTTGTAAAAACCAAACCAAACCAAACCTGTGTATTCTGTTTTTGAGAGATGCTTAACCAAAACAGCGAAGCATTTTATTAATGCTTACCTAAAATGAAACAATAGAGACTAGTGGAATCTGAGTCTAAGTCTCATGTTCCTAATGCTACATTACAAATTTAAAGAAACTGAGTATTTAAAATGTGGCAAAAGGTTTCTGCTCTCTTGGAATACACTGAGTATCCTCAGCCAGAATTTAGGTGTACTAAATTATACTGAAGAGGGCAACATTTTTTTAAGAGTTCCTTCACTATTAGGTGAATTAAAATGGTATCAAAGCTTCCTACTATAAAAGGATCCACTTAGATGGCTTCAAAGACAGCAAAGTTTGATTTTAACTTTGAATTAAATGTCAACAATTTAATTTAGACTTTTTTCAGAGTATCGAATTATTTCCCCACTAAAAAGGCTCTTTGTAAAAGCATTTAGAATGGGAGGTACCAGCTAAGGAATTTGTATGCTCAGAAATTCTATTTCCTTTTTTATACTGAAATAGCTAGAAGCAAACATATAAATTATATGTATAATTCCGCCCCCACAGGAGTGAAGGGACTCACACAGAGAATCCCAATCATTTAATCTTTTATTGCTTACTGTCAGACAGAAATCACACACCCAACCTTAACTTAGCCCCTTTGTTTTGTCCCGTAATATGTTATTGGATGTTTTAATGTTTGGTGTTGTGTAATACAAATTTCAAAGAAATACAGTTTCAGGGTTTATTAAACTATGTCAGAGTTCTGTACGTTTCCCCATAGTACAGTATGGTGTTGAAGTAGAGCATATATCTATGAATGTAATTGGAATGTCTGATCTGTTTGGAGTGAAGAAATGTGTTACAGTTTTATCTAAACACATTCAGACTTTGCAAATCTGTGTTTTAACTGTATTGTACTGTAGTCGCTGATATTTGCATTTTCTGTAGTTAGTAATGAAGTGTACATTTGTGGAAGATAACACTGGACATGGAGCCCTTGACTAGAAAATAGGATTTTATAATTTCCTGTTAATCTGTTCTGCAAAATGTATTTATTTTGCATACATTTTTGGCTTGGTGGGTGGTATTGAATATTGAGTCTATATTGCAGTAGTTGTTCCCTGTGGCTTTAAGGGTGAAATCCAGGTCCTAGGTGAGTCCCATTGAGTTCTGCTGTTGGCTCCAACAGCATAAAGATTAGGCTGTAACAGAATCCTTATTGTGTTCAGTATAAAAGAGTTGCAGATCTCAAGCAAGGCATTCTCAGTGGAAGCCATGATGTTTTGATACCTTTTCAGATCAAAAAGAAAAACGGAGCAGAGCAAAAAACAACTTTCTCCTCATTTTCCCTTCCTGACCTTTTGTTTTTAGCTTTTACTTGAAGGCTGATCATAATATACATGGAAATTTCTAAACAAAAAAGAGGGCTTTGCCCTCAGGGGGCTGTCTGCAATTCATTCGATCATAGCAATCTGTAAAATTCCTGCAGCAAAGGAGAATTCCCAATTAAAACAAAATACATGTGTTGTGCTTTAATTCAGACATCTACAAGGTCAATTCCTTCCCTGATATAACTCCACAGACCTCACTGAAGTTACATCTGATATAAAGTTGTCCCACTGTAATCATCTGTTTATTAAATAATATAGGGTCTTGGGGAATATATTCAAATAAGTACAAATGCAATATGTAAAGAAAGGACTGGGGAAGCTAGGAAGCCAGATCTTCAGCTGTGTCACAGCTCTCTGTTTGTAACAGGTGGTGGAGAAGGAGGTCACCTTTAACCCTCTGTTGTGCGCCTCTGATTTCTGGGTCTGGTAGGAGTGGTTTGCTACCCGATATGTTTAAAAATCATGAACCAGGCCCCTAAAAATCACCAGATTAGCTTAAAAATCAGAAAGTTAGACACACAATTTTTTAAAAATTTCTATCTTACATGACCCCCATTGCTGTAGTTGTTGAGCATCTCACAGTCTTTAATATATTTATCTGCTCAACACATATGTGAGGTAGGGAATTGCCATTTTACAGTTGGGGAACTGAGGCACAGAAAGACTAAGCGAGTTGCCTAAGATCACACAGGAAGACTGTGTCAGAGATGGGAACTGAACCCAAATGTAATGAGTCCCAGCAATGTACCTTCTTTCTTGTCTTTGATTATGTACACACTACAGCTTACTTCAGTATAAGTTATGTTACTCAGAGGTGTGAATAAGCAACTCCTCTGGGCGATGTAAGTTACACTGACTTAAGCACTGGTGTGGACAGCGCTGTGTCGACAGGAGAGCTTCTCCTACTGAAATAGCTACTGCTGCTTGTGGGCCTGGTGTAATTAAGTCGACAGGAGAGCTCTCTCTCACTGGCTTAAACTGTAAATTCTGTACTGTAGCCATAGCTTTTGTCTTTTGGTGGTGAAACTTTCAAGCTTTTCTCTGCTATTATGAGACCTAGAAACATTTTTCTGAGGTAAAATTGTGAGACTCTGAGGTAACATTTTGAGAGTTAACGCCAGGTTTGGTTTGGGGCCTAACTTGGATGAGTCTCAATATTTCCACTATGTATTGAAGTAGCATATCTATTTATCTAAGACAATGTACATAGTGCACATTTCTCCTCATCATGTAGAAATGTCTTCATAAGTGATGAGCAGATTCTCCCTAGCTCTAATGCTTGTGCTGAGGGAATGGATCATGGCCACAAACCCCTCTACACTGGCCTAAGAAACTGAACAGGGAGTGGGAAGGTGCAGCATGCAGATTTCTCTCAGGGAGTAAGTGTGGGGGAAGACAAGCAAGTGATTGTTTCTGTAACCTACTCAGAGGTGTGGCTAAATGCAACAAGTTAATGCTTTGTGCTGCTTGCCTTTCCTTTCAGGTTCATTTTAAACAAAAGAGCAACTTATTGAAAAATATTCCTATAGAGATGAAATCTTTCTGTTGGGACCTTCCTCCTACTGAAGTGTACATGATATTTTTGCTTTTGATTTTACTGAGAGAAAGACTGAGCCCAAATTTAGGTTTAGGTCCTTGTGCACATCTATTGTAACACAGCATTGTTTACCTCTCCTTATATATATATATATGCAATGTGCAAATACAAAAAGTCATCTGTTAAATGAATTAAATTAAGTTTTACTGCATAAAGAATTTTATTTAATTTCCAGAATGTTTGCCACCCATTAAGATTATAACTTCATTAATGTATTAAATTAAAAGATTTTATTTTACAGCTTGCATACAAATCAAAACAACAAGTGAAAGAATACAAACTAACCTAAGCCCTAATTAAAAAGCAATAAGATTCTGATGGATGCTTTATCATGATATTTAGAAAGTTAGTTTTTGAATTATTATCTAAGGTCAGGCTCCCTTTCGTACTCAACTGAATATTCAGCTATTTGCATTATTAAAATGCTACACCTCATATTAACTGCCTAGGGTAAGGATAAATGTATCTGCAATAGGAATCATAAATTGTTCAGTCTTTTAATAATCCTGTCAAAGATTATCCAATGAGGATTATTTCATTCTATCTTGTGTTCTCATACAGCATAGTGCACGCCTTATTTGAATTTGAATAAAATTAATATAATAAATTACTTTCACAATCACTAGTCACTTATTACTGCTTGTAAATTTTATATGAAGCCAGAGATGAAGTTATGAATTTCAAAAATTGGACTGTACAAATTATAAGTTATATATTCTTGTTTCAGCTGAAAGGTTAAATGAGTTTGTCACTTACTTAAATAACATTTTACCATTATACTGCTTCAAATTTATTAGACAAGAAGGTCTGCCCTCCCAGCAGTGTTCACTTTTCTTACCTCTTTAATGGAGGCCTGTTTTGGTCCCCTATTCTGCAAAAGACTTATCTATGTGCTTAACTGTGAGCTTTTGTTTAGATCCTATTGACTTCAACTTAAATGTTGAATTGGCCCTTAATATCTTAGAGCTTGCATAACCTTGTTGGAAGGAGTTCAGGGGGTGGAAATCTCTCAAATTGCCCCTGCATAGAGCAGGTGGGGCAAATTAAGAGAACCTGGGATCCTAGGGACTTTCCACAATGGGGCAGTTCACCACTCTTGGAACTAGTGTTTCAGACTGTCTAAAAGTAGATAGGCTTCAGTTACACACAGTTTACATTTGAAAGCTTTTTTGTTTTGCATCCGTAAGGGGTAGAAACATAGGTGTGGTGCTTTGTATATTATATGAAAGCTAAGAATATGATCTCATGTAATTCCATGAGCTGGGGTCCTAGGCATTGGCCTATTTTACTTTTGCTTTAATTTGGCCCTGAACACCAGCCTTGTTACCAGCACAAAAGCTTGCATATCCCCAAGGAACTTCATAATTTCCCACTCTGAGTTAGAGGTCAAAGCCACTCAGGCAGAAACACTATGCCTGTGAGTCACCTCTAGCCCCATGACAGCTCTAGCTTCTAGTCCTGAGAGGACACTTCCATGAGCTATGGCTCCTGGCCTCTCCTACTTGAAAAACCTCCTTTAAAGGTAGGAAGGGACCTCAGGAGGTCATCTAGTCCAAATACCTACTTAAAGCAGACCAATCCCCAGAAGGATTTTTGCCCCAGATCGCTAAATAGTCCCCTCAAGGACTGAACTCCAAACCCTGTGTTTAGCAGGCTAATGCTCAAACCACTGAGCTATCCCAAAGACTTTGTAGAAACAATAAGATTGCTATTACCTTTTCCAGAGACTCTCCACTGGGCCAATGAGATTATGATGGCTGCCTTGTTGATGGCCCCGATCTACCTATTCTTGTCCCCAGTGTCACTGCTCCATGTGCTTTCTTCCAGCACAAGAACCCCAGGTCTCTCCAATACATATCAAGGGAAGATGAAGGAAGTAATGGTGCCATAAAGAGGACTGAGCCCACTCTCTGTATGGTAGGGTGGAGAGTCAAATGCAGAGAGAGATCTGGGGAGCTATGACATTCAGGGGTGCAATCCAGACTAGTGAGGAGTTGTCACCACCTGCCCTACAACTTTGGGTGCCTCACAATACTTTGCTACTGTAGTTCTGTGACACTCGGTACTTTGAGGGAACACCCTGCACCCCCATGTTCATCCTTATAATATTATTGTGTGGTAGCCAATGCAAAGTTTGTCATGTTGGATGTCTTCAGAAGGTTCATGATGCACTGAGCATTGTTGTTATAGTAATAGTAATTTCATATATATGGTAATGAGGTTGATTATGGTTATGAGGCTGATTAAGGTTATGAGGCATGATAAAATGGATATACGTTTGCTATGCTCTCGCTCTTCAACCTCCACCTACAGACATCACCACCAAGTGACTGAAGCACTGATCAAAGAGGAGAGCCTACCTGAAGGGCAACCAGCCAACCTGTGCAGAAAAGCATCTAATTTGTTAGGGCCCTGAAAGTGTTAAGATCAGTTTAGAATGTGTTTTGCTTTTATTTAATTTGACCAAATCTGACTTGTTGTGCTTTGACTTATAATCACTTAAATCTATCCTTTGTAGCTAATACATTTGTTTGTTTATTCTGTCTGAAGCAATGCATTTGCTTTGAAGTGTGTCAGAGACTCCCCTGGGGATAATAAGCCTGATACATATCAATTTCTTCGTTAAACTGATGAACTCATATAAGCTTGCAGCATCCAGCGGGCATAACTGGACACTGCAAGACTAAGGTTCCTAGGGTTGCATCTGGGACTGGAGATATTAGCTAGTGTCAGTCGGTTGTACAATCCAAGCAGCGGTTGGCCAAAAGTGTTCACGCATGTAGCTGGGAGCAGCTTACATACTAAAGGCTGTGCGTGAACAGCCTGGGAGTGTGGGTTCTCACAGCAAAGCAGGGTAAGGCTGGCAACTAGAGTCAAGGATTGGAGTGACCTAGCAGATCACTGGTCCAGACAACACCAGGGGAACATCACAAGCTCCCAAACCAAGCCTGTCAAAATTAGCCAAACAGCATGCAGGTCACACCCTGAGTGTCTCTGTGTAGCTGCAGTCCTGGTCCAGCAACTCTTATCCCAGTCAACTATATACCAGCCATGCTCTGTTTTCCAGCAGCCTTGATTACCACTTCCAGGATGACCCCAACACACTTCCAGTCCTGGATTCCCCCGCTCCAAATGTGTTTACTGCATTGTACAGCTCTCTTGGACAGTTCAGATATTCGAGGTCCATTGCCCCTGTAAAGGGTCAGTGTACAACAGTTTGCTACTTTAATTGGAACTACCAAACAATTCAGTTTAAACACAACACTGGATTAGTTTAGATTAAAGAATAAAAAAAGTTTATTTAGTTACAAAGAGATAGATTTTACGTGTACAAGTATAAGGCATTAAAGCCAGAAATGATTAAAAGAGAAATAAAGATAAAACTGTTTCTAGTAATAAACTTAACAAACTAGACTTGGTTCAAGGTGAAATCCCTTACCACATATTTCTAGTAACATTGCCGACCAAATTTTCAAGTCAGGATCTCTCACAAAGTACCAATGCTGGTTCCTTTTGTCTTTTTAGGTGAAAGAGAGGGAGAGAGAGGGTGAGAAAGAAAGAAAGAGAATACTTGAGGTGTTTTGCCCCTCACTTTTATAGTCCAGTCCCACTTTGAAATGCATTTTTCAGAGGGTTACTCCTAGATACATTTCCTTCCAGCTGTGAGGACATAGGCACAGTCTCATGGTGAAAGAGGTTCCATGTTGTTATTTGTTAAAATGAAGGTCAATCTGTTCCTGCTCTCCTCCTTTGGCAAAGAACGGCCACTTGACAGGAGATTGCCAGTTAACTTTGACACCTGTCTAGAAGCATCAGCTTGTCCTTTGTCTTTGAGAAACTGATTTCACCTCTCCCCAGAGTTGTCTGGTCAACATTGTCGTAGCTTCCTACTCAGATTTGAACCTTAGCGTTCATAAACTGAGAAGCTAGCATGAAACTCCCCCAAGCTTAATTACCAGCTTGGATCTGATCTCGCTGCCACCATCCAAAATTTCCAGGGTTTTGGCCCCCTTCTGGTCTCCCCAAACCTTCTCTGGAGAGACCCCCAAGACTCAGAGACTCTGAGTCTCACAACAAAGGGAAAGTAAACTCCTCC